>NW_021703766.1:6331526-6753714 GCF_005190385.1 Monodon monoceros | reverse complement strand
GGTGGGATAGGGAGGGTGGGAGGGAGGGAGATGCAAGAGGGAGGAGATATGGGAACATATGTATATGTATAACTGATTCACTTTGTTATAAAGCAGAAACTAACACACCATTGTAAAGCAATTATACTCCAATAAAGATGTAAAAAAAAAAAAAAAAAAAAAACTGGAGAGAGGGAGGGAGGCAGTGGGGCCGGCAGAGTGTGTGGAAGGAGAGAGAGGAGGAGGGAGAGGCAGACTACGGAGATTGACGTAAGGAAGATCTGGGATGACTATGGGAAATAAACTTAGGTGTAGTTAACTAAGTGGGTGATGGTGGTGGTGCAGGGGTATGATTAGCAAATAAGAGGCTCCAGAACATCATGCAGTGTGGGAAAAACATGGGAGAAAAAAATGGGGTGCTGTCCGGATCACTGAGGGTTGTCCATTTCATTCCTTTAAAGTTTTTCAGAAGAGGCAGGTTGAGTATCGCGAGTTCCCTTCGGGTTATGTGGTTGTGCTGTTTGGACTACGCTTTTGACTCTAACTCCTTACAGAGAGGGGACCACCTGGGTCCAGGATTTATAAGGGTTCCACATTGGAAGAGGCCACAGGGTATTTTCATGCATAATTTACAGAAGACGAGGCTGAGGCTCCGAAGGTGAAATACTTTATGGGAAGAACCAGGCCTGTCTGATCCTACAGTCGACCACCTGTTCCACCACCATGCCTCAGCACAGAGAGCTACCCAGTTGGATGCAGAATTTGTCCCCCAAATGATTCATTTTAGGCCTTGGCTTCCAAGACCCTTTGTAATTCTTAACTCAGAAACTAAGTGGTCGGGGAGACACTGGTGGCCTACAAGCTTCTCTTTGAGCCTTGGGGCCAGTGGGGGACCCTCACCTCCTCCTGCTCTCATTCAGACTTTGGTTCAGAGATTGTGACATGTCACCCAGCTGGCTGCTGGCTCAGTGACATTAAAATTAGGTTTTCCCCAAGGAGCAGAGAGCACTTAATGAAGTTTATCCAGTTAGAGAGAGAGATGCCCAGGCAAGCCAGGCGGCAGTGGGGCAGGCCACTGCGGAGCCGGGGGAGCGCAGGCTGGGACCTCGGCCTCAGAGAGGGCTTCTGTTTCCATGATGTCAGAGGGCGGAACCAGCCCGGCCTCATATGGACAGAGCCGCGGCCACTGCCCCAGCCGCTTGCCAGCTTTGGATGCTGAGGTGAGAACGCACCCATCTTACTCCCCAGGTGGAAGCTGAGGACCATTCTGGGCTCGGTCCCCACCTGGCTGGAGCTGAATTCCAGGCCCCAAGCCTGTCTGTCAGGTTTCCCAGCTGAGCACAGTCTCCAGGGGGACCTCTTAGGGTCAGGGTGAGCAGAAACAGTGCCTCCAACGCAAAGAAAGTGCCTTTGTGGACCCGGAATGCTTCCCCTCCTATTGCGTTTGAATACTTGGGGAACAAGTTTGGCAAAAGATATAACCTGAAGGATAAATAGCTTCATCTTTTTTTTTATGTCATTGGAAAAGGAGTGGAAATTACTAGCGTTCAGGAGGCCTGACTATGCAAATGCAGCCTTCGACTTGGGGCAAGACTGTCCCTTCTTCGGGGGTCGGATTCTGATGGGGCGGGGAGGGGTCCAGACATGGGGCCTTTCACATCCAGTACATCTGATTCTTTGATCGTCTTGTATATTCCACCCCTGGCCTGTTAATAACACGTGTGGGTCTCTTTTTCTCTCCCAACCAGAAAAAGATTTACAAATACAAGAAAGTCCTGAGTAACCCAAGCCGTTGGGAAGTCGTCTTGAAGGAGATCCGAACGCTGGTGGACATGGCCCTGACGTCCCCCCTGCAGGATGACTCCATCAACCAAGCCCCACTGGAAATCGTCTCGAAACTGCTCTCAGAGGTAACGCTTCCCCTTGGCTTGATTTCGCACTGTGCCATCCCATTCCCCACCCACGCACCCCCCGCCACTTTGAAGTCGGCTTCCTTTACACCTGCTGAGTACCACCCGGTACCAAGCAGCAGAATTCGAATTTGAGTCTGTGTTGTCTCCCTTTTGCGGGAGGAGGTGAGCGGTCCCCCAGCGACACGAGGGAGTTGAGAAGGAGGTTTGCCCCCGGTGCTTCCAGCTGAGCCGTCCAGGGACGATGGTAGAGTGGTTGCCTCCCTGTTGTGCCCCAAGACTGGATTCGAGGGAGGACATGGTGGGTGTTTCTCTTGGGCCCGAGCTGGGCTGGCGATGGTGATGATGGCAGCTGCTTTCAGAATTCTCTAGTTCGTTCCTGAGCGGGAACACGTCCGTGAAGCCCCCAGACTGCCCTTCCTATACCCATGGCGTTGGTCTGCCTCCGTCTCCCCCCGCCCCGTCCCCCGCCAGCACTGGAGGTCCACGCAGACATGGCTTTCAGCTCTAATCATCCCTCACAGCCCATAGCTGTCCTTCAACTCACACAGGATATTAAAAGTCGAGAGATTTCACAACAAAATAGGAATTTCCAGGTTCTCTTTAAAAACGGTCGGAAAATCCAGCAGCACTTTGCAGCTCGCTGCTTAGTGCCGCCCATCTGAGCCGTCGGCTTTGCCAGGCAGCCCCACACTTTGAGTGTGTGCCGTGTGCCAGGCGCTGTTCTGCGCCCTTGGATGAAGATGGTCCCCTGCCCTCCTAGAGCTTACGTTCTGGCAGGAAAGACAGTGGGACCTGAGGCTTTAATCCGTCAGTTAGGCTGCCGGATGGAGGGCGAGGGGTGCTCGGAAACATCTCTCTGTTTACTGTGCTCCAGTGCTATTTTAAGCACTTGACAGATATTAATACTTCTCTCATTTATTTGCCTGCCTGGCCCTCTAGGGACACTGGGGTTGATGACTCCTGGTTTCAGCTATGCGTGGCCAGCAGAGCTATCTCTCTGTCCCTCTCCCCAGGGAGCGGCCCCTGCTTCTCTGGCTGCCCCGGTGCCCTTGATGGCTTCTCCCACCCACCCCGCCTCGGACTCCGGCACAAGTTCCCTGCTACCTAGAACCTCCGCTTTCTCTGCAGACCCAGGCTGGTCACTGCCCGTTGGTCCAGGAAACTGGCCCAGGCCTTCCATGTCTGCTGAATAGAGAGGGTCCCTCGCCCTGGGAGGAGGTGGGAGCAAGAGGTAGAAAGTGGGTGGCAAAGGAGCAGAGGACGTGTCTGTCCTCGGGTGGGAGACCAGCCTCGTCCCACAGAAGAGTAAAGACCCTGGCTCTGAAATGAATCACGGTCAAGGTCTGGGATTTGAGGCCTGTGCCGTACACCCGGCCTCGAGTCCAGGCTTCCCACCTGAGCGGGAAGGGCTTGTCGGCAGGCCCGGGACTGGCTTCTCATCTGGAGAAGGGGAAGCAGCTCGCCCTCAGGAAGCACCTGCTACGTGCTGCGCAGGCGCCGGGTGCCACGCACACAGCATCCCATCTAATCCTCATGCTCCCCGAGAGACAGCCCTTGCTGTCTCCATTTCACAGATGGGAAAGCTGAGGCCCAGAGATACCGAGTGACCTGCCGAGAAAGCAGTGGGGCCGGAAGTTTCACCTTAAGGCTGTCTAGCTCTTACTGCAGAGCTGCACCGCCCACCCCATCAATCCCACCCGTCTCAGCCGCCATCACACTGTCATTAAATCAGGCTTGTCATCAGGACGATGGAGAAGGTGGCAGATGACACTGTGGCCGACCTCTGGTGGGATTTCTTGCCCGTCTCAGATATGTTTCATGTGACCACGTGCTCGTGGGCTTTGCATCACTTCTGAGGCTTTAGATCAAGGATCTCAAAGTCAGCTGATCCCAAGCGCTAGGGTAGAGAGACAGAGGCATTTAAAGGAAAAATAAGGAGGAAGCTTGGATTTGCTATGCACCAACTGTGAGTCAGGCAAGGGGTCCGTGTTATCCCCAATTTACTGCTAAGAGCTGCTGTTCGCGAGGGACAGAGCTGGGACCGCAGCCCAGGTGGCATCCCCTCCAGTGAGGCTAACGCCTCTCCGAGCGATGCTGACGTTTTCTGAACACGTTCTCTGTGACGATCACAGTGGCGGGCATTTACACCAGCCCTTTTACATTTCTCCCAGCGACCCTGCAAGGTAAGTATTAAAACATACGGAAATGTAAACGGAGGCTCCAAGGGGTTAAGTCGCCTGCCCAGGGTCACTTGGATGAGGGGTAGGCAGGACCCAGGCCCAGGTCTGCCCAACTGCAAAGCTAATGTGACATTACCTGAATTGGTAGAGACTTTTTCGTGAGTGAGGGACCCAGCCACCAAGGACGGCAGTTAAGAGCAGGTGTGCAGAGTGAGGAAGACCCGGTTCTCCTCTCAGGAGCTCCCTGGCCTTGCTCAGGGTACTGGATCGCTCAGTGCTGTTTTCATCTATGAGTTGGGGCTAAGATTAGCACCCGTTTCACAGAACTAGGGATTGGATGCTCTAATATGTATACTGTGCCTGGCATTGTGCCTGATGTATAGGGACCAATTGATAACAGGTCACATTTCTGTTATCGTGGGAGATGGCTGTGAACTTGACCTTCAGCACCCTCAGCTAGATGTCTAGAGGGGATGGGTGGAAAAACAGACTCTCCCTCTTTCTTGCCCTTTTTTGTGTATGGACTGGATTCCCTGTCTGTTCTCTTTACTTAAGCTGTTCCTGAGGCCTCCTCCTAAGAGGCCCCAGGCATCACCAAAGCGACCAGAAGGTGGGCAGGATCCCAAGGGAGGGAAGGGGAGGACAGGCCTGTTAAAGCTGGCATCCCCACCCTCCCGGGCCTTTGCTGGGTTGAGTGTGTGGAGTGGCCGCTCGGTTCAGGATTCAAGTGTCCCCTCCAGGGCAGTGGCTGTTAGTGAGAGCTCTCCACCCCGGGTCAGAAATGGCCTTAGTGGAGAGAAGTTTCCCTGCAGAGTGCCATGTGCCGTCACCGGTGACTGGGACCAAAGAAACGGCACCTGTGTCTGCCAGAGGCTCTTCTTGGAAAGGTGCTTGGGTGTGGTGAGGGATGGCTGGTCCCTTCGGAGCTCCCACGGCAGCCTGAAAGATGGAACCTCCCCTCGCATGGACTGAGCTGTATAGCTCAGTGGTTGGCGGTATAGGCTTTGGAACAGGACAGACAGGGGTCAGATCTCCACTCCACCACCTGTTACCCGTGCTCCCGGGTGAGCCACTGGTTCCTCATCTGTCATTGGGATAATAGAACCTATCCCAAGAACAGGAAATGGGTGGGAGGAGTGTAGCAAAGCCCTGACAACAGTGCCTTAGGTGTAGTGAGTAGGAAAGACCAAAGCCAGGCTTTCCTCTGCCCTCGGCTGAAAAATGGCTGGTGTTTAATAATCTGTCATAAGCAGGGTGCTCAAGCCACACCAGCATCCACAAAAAGAAAAAGGTGTTAGAATCCAAAAAACATCCTCCCACGTGTCCTGGATCCCAAGCACATAAGTCAGGCGGTCTCCATGGGAACCGGGACGCTCATGGCGCTCAGGCACTGACCCTGGTTCTGTGCCGCCTTCACCCCTTAGGCAGCCAGCTTACTGGACAAAAGGAAATCCACAGCTCACTAGCTTTTCTTCCACTTGTAGCTGGTGTAAATGCATCAGCTAACAGGTACTTCTCAAACCTGTTCAGCCTGTGGAGCTCTTTCTAGAACCCGGGAACAGTCAATCTTGGGGTTTACTGCCCAACGAGGAGGTGCGTTATGAACAGCAAACACGGCTGTTAGGAAATAAGAGTTGACACCAGTGAAAGCTTGTGTCCACTGAGACAGATGGTCAGAGCAGAACACACCAGGACACTAGCAAAAAAGACAATAGTGGCTGTTTCTGAGTTTTTTTCACTGTCTCTTGCTTATTGCATATTCATCCCTTTCCTCATTCGCATCCTCATTGCATACACAGGATGGTGGTCACAGGTACCAGCTGTGTAAGCAAATTCCAGATTGCTGGGGGGGAGGGAAAAAACCCTAGAAATTTAGCAAGTTTAATCCATTCCGCTTAATATTTTTGCAAGTTGATTGCTAGAATTTAAACATAGCTAGACCATCTTGGGCCAACTCATGGAACACTAGTGTTCCCTGGGAACCTAGTTTGGGAACCACTGAAATATTCCATGTGCTGCTCCCCAAAGACTACCTAGCACAAAGTCAAGGCCCGAAAGTCTGTTTCTTTACATGTTTATTATGAAGCTGCCTCTGGCCTTCCAAGTGGCATGTGTCACTATGACGAGGGCCAAGCATGAGTTTAAGCCCAAAGAGGAGCCCCATCTACGGAAGAAGAAACTGTCTCACTGAGAAGTGACTAGTCCAAGGTCACGTCACTCCGGTGGTGAAACAGGGACTTGGAACTCAATTCTTCCTGCCCCGAAGCCGTCCTTCCCCTGCTTCCGACCCTGCCTTTGAGGGTCTTCTGATCTATTTAATTAAGAAAAAGTGACAAGTGCCCTCTGTCCGAGAGGCTGAAAGCATTTGAAACTGCATGGACCTTTGAGATGCAAATGTTCCATTTTATTTATTAATTTATTTTTAATTTTTATTGGAGTATAGTTGATTTAAAATGTTGTGTTTCTGCTGTACAACAAAGCGAATCAGTTATACGTGTACATATATCCACTATTTTTTAGATTCTTTTCCCATATAGGCCATTACAGAGTATTGAGTTCCCTGTGCTACATAGTAGGTCCTTATTAGTTCTCTCCTTTATATATAGTAGTGTGTATGTGTCAGTCCCAATCTCCCAATTTCCATTTTATTAATAGTGTGTTTTGCTTTGTTTTCCTCCTGCTCTCTCCGCTCATCCTTCAGAACACAAACTTGACTGCCCAAGAGCATGAAAACATCATTGTGGTAAGTCCCGGGCAGCCCCTCTCCCTCTGCCCACCTCCTGTGCCCACAAGCCTCCCCTGGTTTGAGTGAACTCTTGAAACGCCAGCATCATCCCCCAGCACGGTGGCCTTGCTCAATTTTGTCTTTTCTATCAGGCCAGACATGTCTCCCTCCTGCCTTTGCACGTGTCAGAGCCCCAGTTGATTGGGGGGATGTAATTATCACTCTCTGAGGTTGGTAGCAAATGTGCCTTAATCGCCTCCTCCTTCCCGAGTCGGTCGCAGGGAGTGGAGGCCGGAGATGGCAGAGACCGTATAATTTACTCTCAGCCCGTAACCCTGTTAGCTGAAAGGTAAACTCTCTCTTTCTTGCCCCAGGACATGCTCCCAGTTAATCCACACCTAGAAACCCATATTGAATTCCCTCTGATGTGCAAAGTGCGATAGTAGTTTCTGGGACTTGACTTTGATGTGAGCATCTTTGGTGTAAAATATCTTCCTGGGTGATTTTAAACTATGAAATGTGGTTCTCCCAAGAGAGAAGAAAGAAATGAAGTTGCACCTACTGGGTGCCAAGCACTGAGCTCTGTATTTGAATCCACAGGTAACTAAGATAGCCCCTGCTCCCAAGGAGTTCTTGGTCTATTAAATGAGATCGCTGCAAAAATAAGAGGCGTGTAACATAGAGAGTAGAGTGATAAACTCACCTGGGAAAGAAGCCAGAGAGCTTCCCAAAGGCGATGATGTCTGAGCCGGGTTTCGAAGGATCAATAGGGGTTTGCCAGATGGCAAAACAGGGGAAGGGCTTTCCAGAGAGAGAAAGCAAAACATGCAGAGAAATTTTTTTTTTAATATTTATTTATTTGGCTGCGCCGGGTCTTTAGTTGCGGCACATGGGATCTTTGTTGCCACGTGCGGGATCTTTAGTTGCGGCATGTGGGATCTAGTTCCCTGACCAGGGATCGAACCTGGGCCCCCTGCATTGGGAGTGCGGAGTCTTAACCGCTGGACCACCAGGGAAGTCCCATGCACAGAGATTTAAAGCAACATGGCATATTCTGGAAGCTTCAGCGTTGCTGGAGCATAAAGCCTAAGGAAGTAGGAAGCAGGAAGGCAGAACTTAAAATGGAAGTGAGAGGCAGAGCTTTGTGTGCCCAGGAAAGGACCTGGAACAGTTACCTGCCCAAGAGGTCCCGCGGCTGCAGCCTTTGACACAAGGGCCGCATCCCAGACACCGTGCCCCTCTGAGCTGCTTTAGGGCTTCGGGAGCCCACCCACTTGGCCCTGGCCAGCCCGGCCTGGAGAATCACCCTCCATGCTGCAGCTGGGTCCTGTGGGCACCAAAGGACGTGAGCCTTAGGGCTTTTATCGTGGAGAGTAAAGGCAGCAGCTTCTGTGGTGTCCCAACCGCAGTGTCTGGCGCATAGCAGCTGCTCAGTGGGTGTCTGCTAAGAATATAGAGGTTTTCCCCATGCTCTGCTCTGACCACCCATTGCCTCCTCTTGCTAGAACAGGGACAGCATCAGCCTGGACCTCCCCAGTCACCCACCACCACGTTTCTCTGGCATGTTATTAATTAATAAATTCACTTAACAAAACATTCGTTGACATGTGAGGACAAGTATGTGCCAGACGCTGGTCTCTGTTGCACAGACAGAGCTACCGCTGAGGGATTACTGTGTGCTGGCGGAACCTGACAGATAATCCAGAAATCACGTGGTCCGGGCTTGAGATTTGTTCAGGGTGTTAGCGGAGCACAGAGGGCAGGCACCTGACCTCCTCTCTCAGGGAGGGGAGTGGGAGGGGGATGGCAGAGGGCTTCAAGGAGGAGGTAAGCGAACTGAGTCTTAACAGGTGGATAGGATGCTCCTGGGAAAGGCAGTCCAGGCAGGGAGCCCAGCACAGGCAAAGGCAAAGAGGCTGTCGCTGGTGGAGCAGCAGGCAAGGATGTGGGTGCCGGGGAAGGAGTTGGTATCTTCCCCTCCTGGTTGGCAACACCTGTGGGTCCCACTGTGCACCTCAGCCCTGGAAGGAGGGTCAGGGCTTTGGACTTGGGAGGAGCCTGGGAAAGGAATTGTGATCTGAGAAATCCAGCCTGCATTTATTCAGCTAATTTGGCTGGGCTGACCCCTTAATGGGACTCAGGCATCAGCGGGGATGCCTGAGAACAGGGAAGAATTCGAACTCAGGGTCTGACCCTCAGCCCCCCGTTTTACAGCCTTGCTTTCAGTGTTCTCTATTACCAATGCTGTTATTATCGTGAAGCCTCCTGTAGCCTCCTTTCGTTCCAGCCATTACATTTTCTGATTTGACCTGTTGGCAATTAGTCTTCTCCCAGTGGGGCTTGGGTTTTGTTTTGTTTTTTATGCACTTATTTTTCAAAAGTACTTCCACAAGTAATTTAAGTTGGTTTCATTCAACCCATCAGTCAGGCGTCAGTGCCGTGGGTAACAGCTGGCGTGTCACTGGACAAGCGTGGACCCGGAGTCCAGACTCCGGCGGCGTTCCCACGTGCTGGTGAAGGACGTGGGCTTAAAGCTGAGTGTGGTTCAAGTTCAGAGCTGAGTGCAGACCCTGGGCTCACCCCCTACCAGCTGTGACCTTGGGCGAGTAATGGAAGAGCTTTTAATTTCACTTAAAATATCTTTAAAATATTCTTTAAAGTACTTTTGTGAGGATTTCATGAGCATATTTTCGTTGTTTAAAAAAAAAAAAAAAAGATTTCACCCCATCCCAGCGACCCCCTCAGAGGCAGCCCTGGAGGTTTTCATGGGGTGACAAACCCACAGAGACAGACACGGTTGTGTTTTTATTTTTTGCTTTTAACATTAAAGATGCGAAGCTTGATGTGTTGTCCTGTGTTCGATTTTTCACTTAACAGCATGTCTTGGAGATTCTTTCAAGTCAAGACATGCAAGCACGTGTCTAACCCAGGGTTTCTCACCCTCGGCACTAGTGACATTTGGGCATGGATGATTGTTTGTGGTGGGGCCGTCCTGGGCATTGTAGGATGTTGAGTAGCATCCCTGGCCTCCACCCACTAGAACTCCACCCAGCATTCCCCTGTTGTGATGATCGCACTGTCTCCATACATGCTAATATCCCCTGGGGGCGGGGCAGAGCTGACCCTGGTTGAGAACCACTGTTCTACCCCATACTCCATTCTTTCCACTGGCTCTAGAGTATTTGTATTTAACCAGATGGCCATTCAGGTCATTTCCAGCTAACTTGACACTCTAAGCCTCAGTCCCCTCATCTATGAAATGTGTGTGATAACAGTGCCTTTTCCTGCAGGGCTGCTGGGAAAGTTAAATGGGCTAACACGCCGAACATGCTTGGAAGAGGGCTAGGCTCATAGCAAGATGCCACAGAAACATAAAATCTTCTTATTAATAATACGATCGAAAATGATCCTTACTCTGTGACTGGGGCAGGCCTTGTAACAACCTCCCTGACCCTCTGTCTCTTCATCTGTACAAATGGAGATCACTACCGCTTGACCTCACAGAGTTGTCATGAGGATCAAATGAGATAATAGCTGTGGAAGCGCGGAGCCCACGCCTGACGCCCACTGTGGGCGCTTAATCTGTTCCCACTCCTTTATTCTTTGATTCATCCCTGTGAAAGAGGTGGGCCCAGCTTGACTGAAGGGGCTGAAGCCAGGAGGGTACACCCTGCACGTGATCCTTCCTCCCAGAGGTGGTCCCAGAGCTCAGTGTGGGGAGTGGAGCCGCGGGCCAGGCAGCGACTCGAGGGCTGGGGGAGGCGCTTGCCCTGCCCCGCCACCCATGCTGTGGCCAGACCTCTCCCTGCGTTCACCCGCGTGGGCAGCAGCGAGTCCCCACCTGACTTCTGAAAACGAGCGTGCAGAGCCCGAACCGTGGGCCCGGCCTACTTTGGGGTGTTTCATCGTCTTTCATTGCCCCATTTCTCCTCCTATGGAGTTGTCACGAGACGGGTTGCTTGTTTCCTGGTCGTGTGGAGAGCCCGGGCTGAGAAGTAGCATGGTGAATAATTCAGGATCCTGGGTCACACACATGGCTTCAAATCCGGCCCCAGCACGTTGTAACCATGCGACCTTGGGCAGCAGACTTCATCTCTCTGAGGAGAGGGCAAGACGCACACCCCACTCCCAGCACGCAGTGAAGATAAAGTGGCATGACACAGCCCAGAGCCCAGCACAGGCAGTGCCTGCAACAGCTACGGCTATTGTGGGTGTTGCTGTTGGTATATTATTATCATCAGTGTAATGACTGGTCCACGTAGCTACAGGGGATTGTGGGAGGGTGGTGGGCTCAGCCTTGCAGTCAGGTCGGAGCCCACCAACCGCCTTCCCACACCGTCGGGGAGAGATGCCTGTGGTGATGGACATGCTCTCCGTTTGCGCTGTGCTTATTGCAGTGGCCGCTGGATTCATGGGGCCGGTGAGCACTGGAAATGCGGTCAGTGCGACTGAGGAACTGCACTTTCAATTTCATTTCCTTTAGAATCATTTCTTGGGAATTCTATGGCGGTCCAGTGGTTGAGACTCCACGCTTCCACTGTAGGGGGCACGGATTCAATCCCTGGTTGGGGAACTAAGATCCCGCAAGCCATGGAGGGTGGCCAAGAAAAAGAAAAGAAAGAAAGAAAGAAATCGTTTCTTCCGTGTCAGTTACAACGGGAAGAGTTACGCGTGGCTAGTGGCTACCATGTTGCACCGCCTAGCCCTAGGCGAGTGAGACCCTGGGCCCCGTCTCCACTTGTTGGTCAGCCTGACCGTTGCTGCTGTGAAGCAGAGACTCAGCTTTCGATGATTTCGTCTTCCACATAATGGGGAAGATGGGCCGGTGGTCATCCCCCTGCTGCCATCGAGCTACGTGTTCCTTCCCCTAACGGTCCTGAGACAGGCGGAAGCCCTCACCGAGGGGTACCCACCCACATCCAAAGGCCCTGCTTGCGGGAGCAGAGCCAGGAGACCCTCTGAAACCAAGCAGGCAGGGTCTGGGCTACGGGGCTCAGTGATGGGGAGACCCCAGAGCCTTCCTGAGGAGTCAGCGAAATTGCCGCTGTGTCCAGTACAGCCCAAGACGGTCCCCCTGTGCTGGTGTCAGGGACAAACTGTACTCCAGGCAGTGGGCTTATCCCAAGCCTGAGACACCAAAGCTTCTAGAGTTTTCTCTCATCACCTCCCCCCAACAACCCTGTGAATTGGTAACTCTAGTTTTCCACGTTTTATAGACTAGAAGACGAAATGTCCAGAGAGGCCAAGCTGCTCACTCAGTCACACAGCCCGGCAGTCTCGGTGCTGGGTCCTGGGTCTCCCGTTTCCTAATGTTGTGACCAGTGTGGAACTGGGTCCTGGGTCTCCCATTTCCTAATGTTGTGACCAGTCCACAGCGAGTGGACTTCACATAGGCATTAACCATCCATCCCATAATGAATGTTTATGGACAGCTGGCCTTATCTCAGGCTGGGAGAGGCACTTTACACCAGGGGTTCTCAATTGGGGCCGATTTTGTCCCCCAAGGGGCATTTGGCGATGTCTGGACATAGCTTTTTTTCCATTGTTCCAATTTTTTATTTGAATTTGAAATTTAGCAAAATCGTTAAAACAGAAATTATGAAAGGGGCAGAAAAATCAAGAATCAAACACCATCTGAGCCATGGGAACCTTGCACAGGAATGGCAGTGGGAACAGGTAACAGTGTACAGCTGGCCTAAGAAGGCTCGGTGGTGGGACTTCCCTGGCAGTCCAGTGGTTAGGACTCCACACTTCCAATGCAGGGGGCGCGGGTTCAATCCCTGGTCGGGGAACTTAGGATCCCACACGCCACGCAGCACAGCCAAATTTTTAAAAATTAAAAAAAAAAAAAAAAAAAAGGCTCGGTGAGGGATGAATTCAAGGGGCATTAGAAATTCTAACCTCCCTTAACATAAAATGAAGTGCATCTGGAGACAGGTTTTTTTTGTCGTTGTTGTTGTTTTTTGCGGTACGCGGGCCTCTCACTGTCGTGGCCTCTCCCGTTGCGGAACAAAGGCTCCGGACACACAGGCTCAGCGGCCATGGCTCACGGGCCCAGCCGCTCCGCGGCACGTGGGATCTTCCCAGACCGGGGCACGAACCCGTGTCCCCTGCGTCGGCAGGCGGACTCTCAACCACTGCGCCACCAGGGAAGCCCTGGAGGCAGTTTTGATTGTCATGGTTGGGTTGGGGGTTGAGAGCAAGGATGCTACCAGACATCCTGCAGTGCACAGGACAGCTGCGCTGCAAGCAAGGGCCAGCCGCAGGTGCTCACAGGGCCAGGCTAAGAAGCCTTCTCTGCACAGATTCCCTCCGCTCACCCTCAAAGTGATGCTCTCTGGTTCACCTTCCTGGTGGGGACCACAGGGTTAAGAGAGATGAAATAACTTGCTCTAATGGTCACATCATAGCAAGTGCCTGAAGCAGGACTTGCACCCAGAACTCTGCCCCCAAAGCCTGGGCTTATAACCACCACACGTCCTGCCTCGTAGGCAGGGACTGTTGATCCATGGGGGACGCGGATGGTCATCAGCAGGTCGTGAAACCCCTAAAGTTGCATGCATCGTTACAGATGTATATTTTTCTAGGGGGCAGCCCAGAGATTTTATCAGCTTCTCAGTGGGAGCCACGTACCCCCACACACACACAATTTAGGAGCTCTGGCCAGCAAGTTAGAGGATGGCTTTTTTGCCCAGAGGGTGACAAGGAGGTTGTGCTTTCCACCGTGAGTTAACCATCTTACGTAGACACCCCCACCCCCACCCCTACAGTTCCTTCCAAGGGATTCCGACTGACGTTTGTTCCTTTTCTTTCAGGCAATCGCTCCTTTGCTGGAAAACAACCATCCACCACCAGATCTCTGTGAATTCTTTTGCAAGGTATGGCACTGCTGAAGCAGGCCTGTGTTTTCAGGAAGCAGCCTGTCTCAGTATGTGCATGGCAGGGGTTGGTTTTGCAAAATTTGCTGAAAACCAAACTTAGACCCTCCCCCGGCCCCGACCCAGGTCAGGGCCCCAGACACAGCCAGAGACAAGCCAGGCACCCCGTTCTTGGGTTACAGCCCCCTCTCTGCCAGACAGGTGATAAGCGAGACCCAGGGTCAGACCAGCAGGTCAGGGAGGAGCATCAGAGTTTTCCTTGGAATGTCTTCCTGGCTGTCTTGGGAGAAGTTTGCAGCAGACTTTCTGAGCTCCTGACATCAGAGCTGGGCTATTATTATTAGCCAGGGCTCCTGTGAGCACCGGCCGGCCCACAGTGAGGGCACAGCCGTGGGGCTTTCCCTGAGCAGGGCAGGCAGGCGGGGGATGCCAGGTGAGCTTGGAGGAGCCCTGGTGCAGGACATCCAGTCCCAGGGACCCCACGCCAGGCCAGCCTTGCAGTGGGATCTACGTGGAACATCCCCAGAGCACGTCAGGGACCAGGCATCCCCCGTCTGAGAGCACCTTGGTGGCCCGGGGGCTGGACCAGCACACGATCCTGTTTGATCCTTTGCTGGGTGATTTTTTTTTTTTTTTTTTTTTTTCCCTGTACGTGGGACTCACCGTTGTGGCCTCTCCCGTTGCGGAGCACAGGCTCCGGACACGCAGGCTCAACGGCCATGACTCAAGGTCCCAGCCGCTCCGCGGCATGTGGGATCTTCCAGGACTGGGGCACGAACCCGTGTCCCGTGCATCGGCAGGCAGACTCTCAACCACTGCGCCACCAGGGAAGCCCCTGGGTGATTTTTTTTAATGCAATGGTCTGATGTCCTTGGAAAGTCGCAGGGCCTGGCTTTGCTGCTTTCCCAGCGCTCCCCTGCTCTTCCTCTCGCCGACCCCCTTCACCGAGCTTGTTCCTTCCATGGCCACACACCGTCCTTTGGGGGTGTGGGCTGTGTGCACCAGTGAGACAGGCGCGTGGCGTGGCAGAGCGGGCTCCTAGGGACCTGCTGGTTCTGGGGTGAAGGGGACCGTGGTGCACTTATTGCTCCTCTGTCCCCTCACCCAGGGAGCATGTCCTCTATGTGTGTTAGGGGACGCAAGCTTTAGGGAGACAGGATCACATCATCCTCTTTGGCCCTGTCTCTCCATCAGCAGACCTTTCCCAGCGACCCACAGAGCAGAGGGTGGGCCCAGCCTGCTACCTGAAATGCCCAGGTGCATCTCTTAATGTGGGCGTGTGCCAGTGCGTGCCCTCTGGCCCACGCGGGTGAGCCCCGAGTGTACAATTGTGTGTGTGTGTGCAAGGGCGTGTCTAGGCATCGGGCCCTGTGCTGTACCAAGGCCCCCCTCCCCCGTGGGGAACAGCTGCGGAAGGAGTAACCACTTGGTGGGACTGCACACGACTAAGACAGGCCTTCTCTGCCCCTAGCACCTGGCGTTGTGCCCCCAAGCAGGGCAGGCAGGTCACCCAGTGTATGGGCTCCTGAGAGAGCGGCCAGCTGCTCCCTTACCTGTCTCGGCGGGTCATCTCCTCTCTTAGTATTTTGTCCCATTTAATCCAGACCTGCTCCTTGTTCCCCTCTCAAGCAGGGTGGTTTCTCCCAGATCTCAGGGCATTCAGACTTTTGTTCTAGAACAATGGACCTTTGTTCAAAGTAAATCATACCTGAGGGTTCCTGGTAGCACAGTTTGAAAAACAGTGATGTGGAGGACACCATCCCTTTTGGCATTTCCTGATAGAACTCCCTGGGTAGCTGCCCTGCCGTTTGGAGCGAGGGGCCCAGGCACAGGGATCGGTGAGACTCAGGGCTGTTTCCCCTCGGGTGGCGGGGCGGGGGGGGGCTGTTTCCCCTCGGGTGGCGGGGCGGGGGGTTGGAGTCGCAACCTCAGCACTTCCTCCATCAGGCAGCCCACCCAGAGAGGGAGGCTTGAGGGAACAAAGTCGCCTCCACCGGGTCCACTTGGCCAGCTCTCTGGACACACCCAGGCAGCCTCTCCTGCCAGACTTGGAAGCCAGGACCCCGAGATTTGGGGAAAGTTTACTTATCAAGAATAGTCTAGGATTTCTAACATCCCAAGTCCAGTGTCCTCTTCCAGGGTTGGAAACAGCACCTTCAGGCCCAGGCAGGTTTAAATGTGGTAGAGCAGCACATAGTCTGTTCCACCTGAAGACCTTCAGTTTCACTTTGAAAAACAAAAACCCCATGCTGGTGAGATAAAATACTTCCAAGAGCTGCGTGTGGCCTGCACCCTGCAGCCAGCTTATCAAAGCCTTCAATTGAGAAGTCACAGAATTTTCGAGATTCTGGCATCCAAGCACTAACCCCGGTATTCTTGCACCTGATTTTCAAGAAACTCCTCTGGTAGACCACGCGCGCGCCGAACCTTAGTGCTGTGGGGATCTTGCCCTGTTAAATAGGATTGTGTGGGAACGGACTCCTGTCTGTACCCCCCTGAAACAACCTCAGACCGTCAGTCAGATCAAAACAAAAAGCAAACAGAAGATTCCATCCCCACCCACTTTTCTCACTCCCCCAAAATGAACAAAAAAGTATGCAGCAGTATTGAGCAGGGGAACCCAGGCACCAGAGCCGGGCTCACTGCCCCGAGCCACAGACCACGGTCAGGGCTTCCGCAGGCCCCGGCTGGACCCCGCCAGGCTCGGTGCTGACCATTTCCTCCTGCCTCCCCAGCACTGCAGAGAGCGGCCCCGGTCTATGGTGGTCATTGAAGTGTTCACCCCCGTGGTCCAGAGAATCCTCAAGCATAACATGGTAAGTTCCCCCGACACCCGGACCACAGAGCCAGGGGAGGGGCACAAGCTTCCAGTCTTTCACTTTTCCTAAGATTTTGGGATGGGGTTGGAGGCTGACGGCCAGGGACTGGGCTTGGGGTTCTGTTGCATCCTGTGGGTTTTCATGCACCCTACCCGGCTTGGTTCTGGTTTTTGCTCTTAAGACAACAGGAGGAATCTTTCCACGGTAAGAATGACAAAAATAATGTGGCTGGGAGAGAAGAGATAGGTGTGTAGAGTCACAAATAATATCTGTAGAAACTCAGCCCTCGAGGAAGGGGAGGGAACTCCTCACTCCTTAAGAGGGGGCTACCCATAGGAGCGTCCATGGAAAGGGCAGAAAGAGGGCTGTACAGTGCAGAAACCTGACAGTCATGACCTCAGCCAGAGGTCAGGGTCACCGTCCACAGTGTTAAGTCACAGTGCGGCATGTACCCTTGGTGTGATGTGAGGAGGAGGGCCCTGGACCTCGCGGGTCTTCTCTCTCAAACCCACCCCCTCAGTCTAATCATAACAAAAACATCAGACTAATCCCAGCTGAGGGACATTCTACAGAACACCTGATGGCCCTCAGAACTGCCAGGTCATCGAACACAAGGAGAGTCTGAGAAGCGGTCACAGCATAGAGGCCCTAGGAGACATGATGAGTAATTGCAGTGGAGTTTTCTGGATGGGATCCTGGGACAGAAGAAGGACATTAGGGGAAAATGGAGGAAATCCGCATAAAGTATGGACTTAAATTAGGTTAATTTTAAAAAACATAGGCGCAGAATTTCATTATGCACTCAGTGGTCCGGGCTCTTGTAATCTGCTGGCCCTTTTGCATTCTGTCCTCAGTCCAGTGAGAGCAGCAAATGTCATTGTTTTCTCTGTGTTACACATGGGGAAACTGAGGCTGAGCAAAGTCCTCTAACTGGCCCCAGGGCCCCAGCTGGGAATAAGAACAACTAGCACCTACTCTCAGGTATTTACGGAGCACCTTTCAGAGCCGGATGCAGTGTGACGCTCCAGTGTGTTATGTCACGTGACCCCCAGGACAGCCCGTGACCTCCTTCTACAGATGAGGAAGCGGAAACCCAGGAAGGGCCGTGGGTCCTCCCAGGACCTGTGGGCAGCCGTGATTTCTGTAGGCTACTCAGGGCCCTGTGGGCAGGTGTGGTCTCTCACGAGTGGTGCTAGGGAGCCGGCAGTCTAAAGCAAGGGCTGGTGTTCCAACAGGCTCTGCTGAGCCAGCCACCAACCTGGACTGATGTTGCCTGGGTGGCGTGGAAGCATCTGTGTCATTGCATCACACGTTGGGCCACTGAATCGGTTGTGGGGTGACCGTGACTACTGCCCCCCCACCCTGTCGACAGGCAGCATGTGAAAACAGCTCTGAAAAGGGGTGACCTGCTCACAATTTTGTTTGTGAGGTAGCTTTCCTGTCTCCACACCAGATCCCCAAAGCATAGTACATAACCTACCCCCTTCCCCAGTCAGGAATGGAAAGTGTGACACATGTGCCACTCTCCCCCATCCCACACCCCGGCAGACATCATTAGCCAATTACAGCACTCCTCCTGCAGAGCCCAGAGTTAGCTTCAGAGTCTTTCTCTGCACAGCATTCCAAGCAGCCACTACCGGTTGTACCATGTTGGTACCCTACAGATTCTCTTTACCATTATCCCTGAGTGATCACACACCATAATTAAATTGTTGCTTATTTCTGAGATCCTCCTTAATTTGAGATAAATGTATTTCTTGTTTTCTGAACAAGAACTAACAAAGAAACTCCCCTGGGGGATGGGTGTGTGTGTGTGTGTGTGTGTGTGTGTGTGTGTGTGTGTGTGTGCTGCCTTAATTTAGGCTTTAATCATTGCAAGGGCACTCTGTGGCCTGGGCCAGCTGGGAGGAAAAGGTCCCTGATTGTTTACCCCCCCCCCCGTTTTGTTTATTTATTTATTTATTTATTCATTCTTGGCTGCTTTGGGTCTTCATTGCTGCGCACGGGCTTTCTCTAGTTGTGGCGAGCGGGGGCTGCTCTTCGTTGTGGTGTGCGGGCTTCTCATTGCGGTGGCTTCTCTTGTTGCGGAGCACGAGCTCTAGGCGTGCGGGCTTCAGTAAATGTGGTGTGCGGCCTCAGTAGTTGTGGCACACGGGCTTAGTTGCTCCGCGGCACGTGGGATCTTCCCGGATCAGGGCTGGAACCCGTGTCCCCTGCACTGGCAGGCAGATTCTTAACCACCGCGCCACCAGGGAAGTCCCCTGATTGTTAACTTTAAAGTCACTGTGGATGTAGTGTGAGGTGAGGGCCATGCCCTTTCAGAGTCCAGAGCAAAGGTTCTGGAGTTTCTTTTGCAAAGGACCTTCTCTCATCACAACACGTCAGTGACAGAGCCACATCCCCAGGGCACCCCTGGCCAGGGTCCATGCCTCCTCAGGTGCGTAAGCATTTTTGCGCATTCCATGGTAGTCAATAGGCTGTTTAGTAAGGGTTCTTTTAGGACATCTGACTTCAAAGGGGAAAATGTCAAATTTCAGGCAGCCTCCCAAGGCTTAACCATACAGCATCTCCCTTATACCTGGTTAGTTTTATGGGCCTGGAGTGTTGACTGTGTAATTTTCTGGATAAGAATCAGAACAGCTACAAGGCAGATCCAGAATTTATAGCATCTTTTGTGGCCTGGCAGAGACTGGGGACCCTCGGGCATGAATGCTTACTTCACTTTTAAAGAACTCCCCCGTATGGTCCCGGGGTCTGGGGATGCTGTAACACTTCACAATCCCACTTGCTCTTAAAGTCCACTAACTACACACTGAACTATGTCAAAGAGAACTGTAGAGAGGACAGGGTGGGGGAATTAGGCCCTCCTGCAGAAGAGACAAATGTGATTGTGGCTCACACCAGGCACGGGAAGCGCGGCGGGCCTTCGGTGTCACCCACTTCACACTCCCTAAACCTCAGTTATCGGCCGGGACAGCATTTCGGAGCTGGTGTGGGTACCTGTCAGCACAGCCTGAGCCCTGACTTCCCCCCACGTGCAGTGTTTCTCAAGGACATGCTTGAATGTTTGGGAAATGGGGAAGGTCACACACCCCCGTGGTATTCTGGGATTTCAGAGCTTCCCCTACTCTCAGAGTGCATCTTTTGTCACTATATCCCGTGTCCCGTTTCAGGGATGAGCAAACTGAATCTAGGTTAAGAGTCTCGAAGAATGTTACTCCTTGGGCCACAATAAAAACTAGATACAAATGGAAGCATCCCTTAAGTATGTTCCCCTGGAGATTCTAAACAGTTTGTTCAACTGCATCCCCAAGAATGATCACGGCTCCTGTGCCCACATGCCACTCATTGGTGTGTTCTTGTGGCAGAGGCGACAAGAAGATGTGGCTGTGGCCTCTAGTGGCCCGTGATCTGACCTCCTACTTTCCAAAGGCAACATATTTGACTTTGCCAAAGAGGCAAAATGTCCCTCACCCACATGTTAAAAGGCCACCAGACCCATCTATAATGTTAATTTCCAGGGAAATGACCTTGACTATCCAGAAATCTAATAACAGAGGTAATGGCAGTTAGCAGGGCTTAGTTGAATCAGTTTTCATAGAATCATAAAACGTTAAGGGTGGAAGGGGCCTAGAGATCGTTTCTTCAACTCTCGTTCCACGGTGGAGACAGTGAGGCCCAGAGAGGGCCATGGCTGCACAAGGCCACACAGCTTTCCTGTTACCCTTTTCCTGGGGACTCAGGGACTCTGGGCAATTTCCTCAGTTTGAAAGCACAATCAAGCTTCCATCTTCTCTTCATGCAGGGGCCCCATCCTCTAGCCCAACGCTCTGTGTGTGCGTGTATGTACATATGTATTTGTGGTGTGTGTGCGCACGCACGTGCGTGTGTAGATCCTTCTGGGCTTTCTCGTGGCTTTTGCTGCCCTCCTTATGCAAAGGCATAACCCTAGTAGGCAGGATGGAAGCAGACGAGCCCCCATCGTCTTGAGGATACTAATTCAGCCTCTCACTCCAGGTTGAAGAAGCACCAGGCGCTCTAGAAACTCGCTCCTGTGAGCTGGCAGGAGGGCGTGGGCGGGCCGTGTTCTGATGTGGGCTTTCCCCAGGACCCGCAGGATCGGTTAGATCTACAAGGGAAGTCTCCACAGGCTTTATTTTAGATTAGAGTCTGATCCAGGTTGCTTTTTATTAAGTGGGTTCCCCCTGAGCAGGGGCAGGAGAAGAAACAGCGGAGTTTGGAGACCACCGGGCTTCCCTCTGATGTCTTACTGGTCAGCCTCATCACCACACCGTGACTTGCCCTCCTGGCCGTTCACAGCCCAGCACGCGGGTTCAGAAGTCCAGTGACGTGGGAAGGGACGCGGTCCTTTCCTGGCCCACGCCCTTCTCTCCTGCACCGCCTGTGCTGCTTCTCCTGACAAGTCCCCAAGCCGACAGCCACCTCGGATGCTGGCCTTTCCCCTCTTAGCTGAGAAAGCAGGGGGCCCAGAAACTCTCGGGGGACTGCACAAGAGGAGCCGGTCCTCGCTGGAGGCCAGCTGGGCATCTGCAGGCCCCCGTGCAGCCGCGCGGAAGGGAAACACACCAGCTGGGCTGTTCTCCGAGCACGTCTGGGTGGCACGCTGACCCACAGGGTGGGTGACAGGTGTCAGGGACCCTCCTGTGGCAGGCCATCTCCCATCTCCACGGGCAGCCATCGGGAGTTGTGAGGAGAGGGTGACAGGGCCGGTCCCTTCGAGTGAAAGATACTTGTGCTTTTAGGAAGAGATGGCTGGCATGTCCCCGTTGCCTTCCACCCCAATGTCTCGGGGCAGAGTGGGGTCCCACCACCCCTCTGGCCTCCTGCCTGCCTGTCTCCCCAGCTCCTGCCCTCTGCTCTCTCTGCAGGACTTTGGCAAGTGCCCGCGACTGAGGCTGTTTACTCAGGAGTACATCCTTGCCTTGAACGAGCTCAACGCGGGGATGGAGGTGGTGAAGAAGTTCATTCAGAGGTGGGTTCCTCAGCCGGGCCCCCTCCCCTTCCTGGCCTGCAAGCCAGCTTTCCTCTGCACCCAGAACCACTCACTCCATTGATGCCTGGAGAGGAGCTGCTGGCGTTCAGAGGCCCCAAGCGTCTCATCTTTTACGAGGGTCTCCTGCGTCCTCCTGACCCCATGTGGTCTGAGGCACTCGCTTGCTGTGTGACATTGAGCCAGTCGCTGTACCTCTCTGATCCTCTTTCCTCTGCTATCCACAGGGGTTGTCATGCAGTTAAATAAGGTGATATATGAGGAAGCCCCTAGCACAGTGCCTGATGCTCAGTAGGAACTCAGGAAATGGTTAAGAGTCCTAAATAATAAGAGGATTTCTGTGGATCCCGCCTGTGGGTGCTGGGTGTGTAGGGAACGATCTCCTGCTAGCCCAGGAGAGTCATCATTGGGGATTTGAACAGCCACCTCCCAGACTTGGCCTAGAGGAAGCCTGATATTCTGACTCTTACTTTTGGTGTTTGGGGCGGGGAGGGGGTGCTTTTGTTTTGATTTTTAAAATTTTTTTCTGTGCCTCAGTTTCCTCATCTGTAAGATGAGAACTATAGTACTTACTTCATCTAGGTAACATGAGGATTCTGTGAGCTTATACACATAAACACCAAGAACGGTGCCTAAGTGTGATGGGAACGTTAGTGGTCGTCATCACTACTCTTCTCATTTTTTAAGAAAATCGTGATAGCCTGTCGAAGCCAGGCTCCAAAAGATAGTCACCTGAAACTCACAAAGCATTTCCAAACCCAAGGAATGTGTCCTTCTGGGCACTTCCCTGGCAGTGCAGTGGTTAAGACTCTGCACTTCCACTGCAGGGGGCACGGGTTCCATCCCTAGTCGGGGAACTAAGATCCTGCATGCCACGCGGCACAGCCAAAGAAAAATAGATAAATTAAAAAAAAAAAAAAAAGTTGTCCTGCTGGAACCCTGGTGACCCCAGGGTCCCTTTAAAGCACCCAGTAATGGTTTATGAAATTGTTTCAGGTTAGGCCTCTTAGTCCCAACGGCCACACCGATTTTCCGGGAATGTTACAGGTATTATCCCCAGGCCCCAAGCAGCCCTGGGAGTAGGGATATTAGCCCCATTTTACAGATGAGAAAACTGAGGCACAGACATAGCTGTGACGCATAACAATGCCTGGCATTTATGGAGGACTTAGCAAATGTGTCCCAGACCTCATGCTAGGCCAGGATCAGGTTGACCATAATAACTTTTCTTTCAAAGCAGGCCACTTGGAAAAGAAAATGAGGTGAATGATTGTTACAGAACCGCTGGGCATGAATTACAGACACAGGACGTATGGCCACTGTCTGCTAACTCTTCCCATGAATTAGAAAATTAGATCCTCACGGTACCCACTGAGGAGGGGGCCGTTGTCCCCATTTTCTAGCTTAGGAAACAGTGCAGAGTTTAAGAAGCTTGCCAAGGCCACTCAGCTGGGCGTGAACACAGGCTCCCTGGATCTGGAGCCCACGGTCCAGAGCTTGGCTCTCTGCTGCCTGCACATGGCAGAGCCAGGACGCAAATCCCGGTGTTGCCAACCCCCCAGCAGAGGACTTGGGGTGACCCCCATCCCACCCCCCAGTGTGTGTCTGAAGGGCACCCCGCCTCCCCCTCCACCCTGCCATCACCTCACCTAGCCCTCTCCTCTTTTCTAGCATGCACGGCCCCACGGGGCACTGCCCCCACCCCCGGGTCCTGCCCAACCTGGTGGCTGTGTGCCTGGCCGCCATCTACTCCTGCTACGAAGAGTTCATCAACAGGTCAGTCCCCACCGCCTCGGGAGGGCCTGGGTGGGACACGCTTGCCCCAAGGACGGTGACCTGTACACACCTGGCCAGGCAGGGAGGTGGAGTGGCTTCCACTGGACCTGCCTCAAGTGCGTTTGCCAAATCCCCTGTGTTCACTGGTGCCAGGGCCCAGAACCCAGGGATGTGACTGGAAAAGCAAACACTGTGAATCAATACTGGCACTGCAAGGCCGTCGTGTTGACTTGGCTTTAGGAACAAGTGTTTTATTCTGAAGATTTCTCACCAGCGGGCACATGTAACCGGAAGAAGACATGACGGAGCCACTGTCCTGGGTCCCCCAGGGTTTGGGTGCAAGCAGCTTATTAGGGAGGTAACCCCAGGAAGCAGTGGGAGGGAGCCTGGGAAGGGAGGACAGCCAGCAGACTCGATGTTCGTAAGCAGGTGACCACTGCAGGCACCTGTGCGTGTCCCAGTGGGACCTCCCGGGAGACTGTGGAATGTTCTCTCGGAGTCCCTCCCCTGAGGGATGATGACACCGGGGTAGTTACTTACCAGCTCCCATTCTTCCCGGATTGAGGTTGGCTCCTGGGATGTAGCGTGACGTGGATGCCATTGGTCATATAGAACTTTCTCTGGTGATCTCTGGGGTCATCAGAGAAGGTATGATGTGCAGGGCACAGATGGCATCTTCTGCAGCCGCCCTGTCCAGTTGTTCAGGTGGAGTACTGCACAACTCGGAGAGCACCAAAATGTGTCTAGGCACCGCTAGAGCTGGGAGCATCGCAGGAATGTATTTCAGTCCTTAAAGGAAAGGCAGTGGAGCATCACTGAAAACCTGTGCAAACAGGGCAACATGAAGATGTCATGCTGGTCATTCCCAGGTGCCTGTTCCATGCCCTACAGCATGTTATATTAAAAGCCAAAAAAAAGGAGGAAGCAGTAGAGAGTAAGGCATGGCCTGTACAGCCGTCCTCGGCATCCCTGTGTACATGGATGGTCACTTGCCCTTGGCCTCATACACTGCAGCTCTGGAGCTGATCCGCATGCATTTCAAGCCCAGGCCATCCCAGCAAGTAGGAAGAGCATCAGGGGTGTCACAGGCTCGCAGGCTCCTCTTCCTCCTGAAGCCTCCGCCTCACCCACCCTCCCGGGGCTCGCTCCGCGGACACCTGAGCTGGGACTTAGGTTTCGGGGCAGGAACAGGAAACAGCACCTGCCAGCGTTTTCCCTCTGCGTCTCCAAGGCTCTGCCTGGCTGCCCTCGAGCAGGGTTTCCCTGACTTGGGAGCAGGAAGCAGAATGGAATCTCTTTCCCAGTTCCCACCCTAGGAGAAGGACAGAGATGGAAAGAACCAGAATTAGGACCCGTGCACACTGTGCACAGCAACAGCCAGCCTCTGTCCTTCTCTCATCCTTTCAACACTTGTTTAGTGAGGGTCCCTGCTGTGCCAGGCGCTGAAGGTACAAAAGCAAACCCGCCGATGGGGCCCCTGCCCTCCCAGAGCGGATGGTGTGGCAGTGGGTGGAGGGGGTGGGAGGGAGAATGCGAGCGATTTCATCAGGGCTGTGATGAAAGACGCCAGAGGCGTAATTAACGTGGTCCACGGCGAGGAGCCTCAGCCCTGGCTGCATGCCAGCGTCACCCGGGAAGGCTTACAGAAGCTAAACACACAGAAAGCCTGGGACCCAGCTCTCGTCGCTTCGGTGTGTCCATCATAAGGCATGCACAGGAAGGTTTACAGCAGCAGCATTTGTAATAGCCCCAGACTACGGCCTGCCTCAACCCCAGCGTCCTTCAGCCGTAGAACGGGTAAGTTGTGGTGTGTTCACACGAAGGCGCACTGCAGGACAGCGAGAATGGACAAACTAGTGCAACCAGCAAGCAGTGAACTAACCTTACAGACGCAATATGGAGGGAAAGAAGCCAGACCCGAAAGATGCACAGAGTGTGAATCTCGTCCCTTGAGTTTCAAGAACAGGCAAAACCAATCTCTGGTGATAGAGGCCAGAATAGTGGCAGCCTCGGGGCAGGGACTTAGGTGGAAAGGCGTGAGAGGAGCTTCTGGGCCCTTGGAAATGTTTCACATCTTGATCTTGGTCAGTGGTTCTCAGCTGGGGGCAGCTCTGACCCCCCGGGGATATCCGGCAACGTCCGGAGACATTCTGGGCTGCAGAAGGAGGGCTGCTGCCGGCATCCGGTGGTGGAAGTCAGGGATACTGCTGA
Organism: Monodon monoceros; assembly: GCF_005190385.1. NCBI lineage: Eukaryota > Metazoa > Chordata > Mammalia > Artiodactyla > Monodontidae > Monodon > Monodon monoceros. The sequence continues at coordinate 6,728,222 of NW_021703766.1, read as the reverse complement.
ACACGCTGCCACGCACAGAGCAGCCCGGAATCATCTGAACTGTCCGGCCACAGATGTCCGAAGTATCAGGAGGAGGAGCCCTGGCCTGGTGGCTGTTTATTACACAGGGGAATTTGTGATAGTCACAAAGCTCTGCACCTAAGATTTGTGGACGAGACCGGACTGATGTTACCCCCGGGGTGTGCTGGAGCCCAGGCACACTTGGAAGCACATCTCTTCCCAATTCCACAGTCGGGGATGGCATGTTGGTAGCTTGACTTCAATCATGGTGGGAGTATTTACACCAGGAAAATTGGCAAACACTACCAGTCAGGGCTCCTTTTTTTCTGGAGACTTTGTTGTTAGACATTTACCCGCATCCCACTGGTTATATCTTAAAGAAGAAGAAGAAGAAAAAAAAAGGTGCCTGGGCCCCACCCACTGCAATTCTGATTTAAGTGGGATGCCCCTGACATCGGGTTCTTTCTTTTTTTTAACACCTTAGGCAAGTGGATTATGTGGCCAGAGTTGAGAACCCCTGCTCTAGGGGGAAGTGAGGAAGGGATTCTGCAGGGAGGTGATATTTAAATTGACACCTGCTGGCTGTCAGCAAGGCAAGAGGACAAGACGTTCCAGGCAGAGGGAACGGCATGTGCAAAGGCCCGGCAGTGCAGATGGAGCTGCCATTGGTCACATGTCCTACCCATGGTCCTTAAACACCTGCTTTAGAGTCCCCTGGAGTGCTGCTTGAAAATGCAGACTCCTGGACGCAGCGTTTCCGGGCCAGGCCCAGGAATCTGCATTCTTAAACTCCACAAGTGATCTGCTCCACGCTAAAGGCCACTGCAGGGGAGGAAGTGAAGGAAACTGAGTGTGCCCTGAGCAGAGAGAGGGGCAGAGGCAGAAGACGACGTTGGAGAGGAAGGCCAGGCCATGGAGAGACTTGTACCACTGAGCTTCTCCCACCTCCACCTCCCGTGCTGAGCTGCTCCTGGGGTCATGTCAGCGGGTCTGCGGCAGGGCCTGAGCCTCTGCTTGTCTCATAGACTCCCAGTAATGCCGCTGCTGCTGGTTGGGGACCGTGCTTTGAGTGGCGGAGCTGTGCCTGTGTGTCAGTTGTGGAGGTTTTATTCTAAGGGCGTTGTAGTCGCCGATGGGTTTTAAGTAGAGAAGGGACTTGATGAGGTGTCCGTTTCCAGACTCCCCTCTGGCTGCCGCTGCAGAGGCCAAGCACGACCTTGGGGATCCCAGTAGGCGGCGGTTACTACTAGGTGCCCAGGGTGGAGGCCTGGGGAGGGCGAGGCGGGCCCTGCTGCCTCCCGCTCAGGCCTGCCCTGATTCCCTGCTCAAGACAGCCCAGCCCCCTCGCAGCCCACAGTAGCTGGGGATCCAAGTTCTGCCCTCACCTCCCCCAGGAAATCACCCTGAGGGATGCAAGACCTTCCCTAGGCTCAGGTCCATCCCACCCCCTCGGTCAGTCCCTGGAAGATAAAACCCCGTGCCGTCTACCGGGCCCATCTGCGGCGCTCTCAGTAGGTACGTGATGTACTTGCACACAAGAGAACAGACAACTTGACCCAGGTTAGCATAGCTCGCTGGAAAATCGCCCAATCTAAGCCAAGCAGCCTTGAAAATCCACTCCTAAATCCCAGCAAAGGCAAAGGGGATGGAGCTGAGTACTGGATAGCAAGTTTGCTCTGAGTACGCCACATCCTCCACCGGACCACACACAATTTTCCATCGGGCATAGAATTCTCGGACTTTAGCTAAAGGGTTTTGTTTTTCCCCAGCAAAGCTCAAAGTGTATTTATCAAACATCCTTGGTGGGCTCAGCTCAGGCCTGGCTCGTGGCACGTGCTGGACAAATCCAGGCCCTCTGAGCACACTGGGTGTGAGTTCTGTGCTTGAGCCAGTCCTTGTGCACGGGGAGCACGCGCGTCTCTTTGGAAGCACAGGCGCATGCGTGTGGCCCATTTCGGGAAGGACTGGACGAGCAGCTGTTTGTGATCATATCATCGTGCTCTGAGTCTCTTGGAGCCGTGGGCTCAACCGTGACCGCACACACAGGAAGCCCTAAACATGACTGGTGTCCGGACTCCACCCTAGAGATTCCGACCTACTGGGACATTAGGATGTTTAGAAGCGCCTCAAGGGACACTGGTGTCCAGCCAGGGGTGGAAGGTTCTGGCACAGGGGCAGGAAGGGTGAGAGCGGCGGGTGGAAGAAATCAGGGAAGACTTCGTGGGGGAGGAGGACCTGCATGGGATCATGCAGCGTCTTGGACATGCAGTCAGGGACCTGGTTTCAAATCCAAGTCCTCTCCACTTACGAGCCATGTCATCAGGGTAGTCATTTGACCTCTGGTAGCATCTTTCCTCACCTGTAACGTGAAGATGGTAATACCTACCGTTCAGAGATATCTGAGAAAGTCTGTGTGGTCTGCGTGATAGCACTTAGCACCGTGCCAGCCCAGGGGCACCAACAAAGGAAGCCCGTTGCTGGAGTTACCTTTGTCCTGACGCGCGCCTCCCCGTAATGTTTGGAAGCACCCAGTGAGGAGGCGCTTTACCCAGACTCAAAGCTCTGACAAGTCCTGCTGTAAAGAGGCCCAGCATTTCCCAAACACATGTGACCTCAGTGATGCCATAGCGCCCTTTCCTCAGCTAACACCTGTTAACCCCCTGCACAAGCATCGTTCCTCTAGGTGGTGGAGATGCTGCAAGGGGCGGGATGGGGGGGTTAGCCGAGAGCGGTGGGGTGCTGCAGACAGGAGGGACGTGCAGACTCCACGGCACTAGCATCTGGGGTTTGGGATCCCTTTGAAGGGTGTTCCCAGGTGCGGGGCAGAAGCTGAGCTTTCTCACGCAGCAGGGATGGGGCCGCAGAGGTGGGGCCTGGGCCTTGCCCCGAGGATATTAGGGGGAGGGGGACAGTTAGACCACAGGAAGCAACTAGAAGTAAAATCGCTAGTAGGTCTCACAGGTGTGTCCGGAAGGTGGCCAGGGAAGGTATTTTGGTGGAGGTGAACGCCAGGGGCCTTATGGGTCTTGTGTAGAGGTTAACATCACTTATTCGTTCCACAAACGTGTCGACCACCTGCTATGTGCTGGGACTACAGCACGTGCCTCGATGACAGGCAGCCCGGTTTGGATGCCATCCCCACCTCTCCCTGTCTGGAGGCCTTGAGGGAGCCTGTCTCCTCACTGTTGGGGAGGGGTACAGTAGCACCAGCTCATCGCACCGCCGTGGGGTTCCGGGGACACTTAGCTGCTTGCAGCCTGGCGCTTGGAAGCAGCCACTAGATGGCAGCTCGCGGCTTCTGTGACCCGCCCCCAGGGCCCGCACTCACGCCCCTCTCCACCTCTCCCCCAGCCGCGACAATTCCCCCAGCCTAAAGGAGATCCGGAACGGCTGCCAGCAGCCCTGCGACCGGAAGCCCACCTTACCTCTGCGCCTTCTGCACCCCAGCCCAGACCTGGTGTCTCAGGAAGCCACGCTGTCCGAGGCGCGGCTCAAGTCGGTGGTCGTGGCCTCCAGCGAGATCCACGTGGAGGTGGAGCCCGCCAGCACTGCCAAGCCGGCGCTGACGGCCAGCGTGGGCAACGACAGCGAGCCCAACCTCATCGACTGCCTCATGGTCAGCCCCGCCTGCAGCACCATGAGCATCGAGCTGGGCCCCCAGGCCGACCGCACGCTCGGCTGCTACGTGGAGATCCTCAAGCTGCTGTGAGTGTCCCCCGGCCTGCCTGGTACCCTCGGGTTGGGGAGGGGCTTGCCGCTGGCTGGAGGCGTGCAAGCGCGGGCGTGCTGAGTGCGGGTGCACAGGATGCAGATGTAGGGTGTGAGGGCACTTGTTCTGGGGTGCGTGCGTGCACGGCTGTGTGTGTACGCGTATGCTCGAGGATCTGGACACGTGTGTAGGGTACGGGCACAAGCATGACGTCTACAGCTGTGTCTGTGAGTTTGAGAATGTGTGAGTGTGTACGCCTGCCAGGATGTGCTTCAGCGCACGGGGCCCGAGTATGTCTTTGCGTGTGTGGACACCTCTGCGTGTCGTGTAGGGTGTGGGCTCGTTCCGAATCTGTAATTGTCCTTGTGTGAGTGTAAATGGCTTTGGATGTATGAGGGCAAAATAGCATATGGGTGATTGCCCTAGTTTCTGTGTGTTGTGTGTGTCTGTGTGTCTACATATAGGAGTTGGATATGGGAGGGATGTGGATTTCCCTATAGGGGCAGTATGTGTGTTTCGAGTGCCTGTGAGTGTAAGTGCACAAGTGTAGGTGTGTCCGGGTGCTTGTGCTGCTTCTGTGCATGAGTGGCTCTGAGTGCAACACGTGGGTATGAGCATTTGTGCACAAGAGCTGGAGTGTGTGTGTATGTTCTCTGTATGTGTGCAGATATGCCCATGAGCCAGTGTGTGGGTGTGTTTCTGTGTCACACGATGCATGCACGCTTCGCGTGTGTGGTGTGTACTTGCCGTCAGGTTCCAGCAGCTGCCCCCATGCAGCCTCATCCGCTGGGCGGGGGAGGGAGCATGGCATGCGGATCAGGCTCCACGCGCCTGGCTGGTGGGAGGAGTTCTAAGCAGGAGCCGGAGACCAGTCTGCTCTGAGTGGTGCTTCTGAGCTGGGTGCTTTGGACCGTGCCTGCCCCTCCCCGAGCCTCAGTTGTGTGACTCTAGAATGGAGGGGGTCTTAGTCTTTGACCCCCAAGGGTCTTTCCAGTTCCACCATTCACACCCCAGACCCGTCTCGGACTATGTGCGCCTGGTGCTGAGCCCCAGGCGGAGGGCCTTGCTGTCCACTCCCTTCCGCCCCGCGCTGAGCTCTGCAGTTCTGTGGACCAGCTGGGCCGGGAGAACCCAGCAGACGCCTCCCCCACTTGCTGCCACCAGCTCTGTCCTTCAGAACAGGACTTGGCACCACTTGCAGGGATGGGCATTGCCCGGTGCAGTTGGGGGTGGCACATGGGCTTTTCCGAGGGGTTGGGGGCACGACGGCATGGTCGCGTCTGACCGATGCCCGGTGCTTATCTAATGTCAGGGCACCAGGGCCCCTCGATCTGGGGGGGCCTGCCTCCTGGGGCTCGTCAGTGTTGCTGGGGTCACACTGAGTCCCTGCGTCGTTGTTGCTCGTCTGCGGCGTTCGTTCTGCTCTCATGAACGGGGTGCTGCCCGGAGTGTGCTCGTGGTCCAGAGGGTGGAGGCTACCTGCCGGTTGCCTGGTGAATGAGAGCTGCCTAGGGGTGCCCCTGTTCACGCTCTAAAAGCGAGGCCTGTGGTGTCTGTGGAGGTGAGCACGTGTGTGCACACACAGGCGTACACGTTACGCAGTGGCTTCTCGTGATTGGAGGTGACTCTGGTTGCAGCATCCCCAAACTCTTCCTCTGCCCTTGCTTTGGCCCCGGAGAGGAGAAGGGGAGGCCTCCCTTGGTTCCGGCAGCCAAGGCCAGCTGAGGGCACGACCACGATTAGCGATATCCCCACCCAAAGCAGATTCAAACTTCTGCTCAGAGAGCATCTCCGAGAACACATCTCAGTCTCTTTAAGGCTGGAGGAGTCCCCGCTTTCTCCCAGGGTGGCGGCCAGCCCTCCGAGGGACCGGCCAGCCGCGGCCCACATCTCCTTCTCATCTGGCCGGGCCCGGCTCTCCTCCTGCGGCCCCTGACTCCGGCTGTTTTCCGCAGACACCTGGAACTCCCAGACCTTCTGCCAGTTCGGGCCCTGACTCATACTTCTCATTAAGCACTAAGGATTTGAGTTTCATCATGCAGTTGACACACATTTTTTTTCCTTCTTCATAAACATGCTCATGAATGAGGACTCTGTTCTTCCTGATCTGCTTCCAGACCTCCTGCTTGCCCGCATTGCCCAGCTGCCAGGTCATGGGTGGGGGTCAGGGGGCCCGTCAGAGGCTGCCTGCTGGGCGCTGGGCGGCCTTCCTGACCACTGCTCAGGGCAGCACGTCCCGCCCCGCCCGGAGATCTCCACGAAGCAGGGTTTGTACGTCCAGAAGCCTTTTTCACCTTGGGGGAGCGCAGAGCACGATGTGGGCCTGATCACTTCTTTCCCCAGCAGCTTTCCTTCTCTAACCCTGCTGCTTGCTTGACTCACTGGCCCACTGGAGGGCCTCACATGTGTCAAATCCGCAAAACCCCAGCAGCTCAAAGTGCTCCAAAGCATGATACGTTGGAAAAAGCACAGATTCAGAGCCAGACTGCCGGGTTCAGGGCCCAGGGGTGTCAGTGTTAGCTTGTGACCTTGCACTGGTTACCCACCCTCTCTGAGTCGAGCTGCCCCCAGCCATTAGAGGGCATGGCTTCGGGCCCCAGCACAGAGCAGGTATCTTGCAGGCATGGACACCGGGCAGATGGGAGTTACTACACTTTCTGACTACAACTATGTTTCCTCTATTTTAAGGTACCATTGGGAGTAAGACACATCATCGATTTAATAACAGCACTTTGAGAGGGGGAAAAAAAAAAAAACAACCCACGAATGTGGCATTCAGTGCAGACTCAGTTTGCAAGAAGCGTGCATCTGAGAATTGAGGAAATGCGGCCATAGGACTTAGTCTGCTGTGTAACTGCAGGCAGTGTTCTTGGCTTCTCTGGGCCTCAGTTTTCTCATCTCTAAAATGGGTGTCTTCCTCAGAGGGGCTATTGGGAGAATTTAGGACTTGGTGAGAGTGGACTGCTGTTATCAGTAGGACGGCTCCCCAGATGAGAGTAATGTGTAAAGAATGGAAGGACAGAGGCTCTAATGTGGAATTGAGGGGTCCTATCAGTGCATTGTGGGGGCCAAAGAAGCCATGCTTAGAGCCTGGGCCCAGCCTGGCAGACCGCGTCCACAGGAGCAGGCGGGCACCGCTCCATCCCGAGAGAGTGGACAGGGGCCCTGATTAGTTGTGTTCCCATCAGAGGGCCCTCAAATAGTTAGAATTTAACACCTTTGGAAAATAACGTAAACTGCAAAACGTTCCCTGGAGACTCAGAAAAGGAAAACTATTCCCAGCACAGGTCAAGGCTGACTCTGAGATCATCACCCTGTGAGGCCCAAGCTGGGTGGTACGATGGAAAGAATGTGGACTTTGGGAGCTGGACAGAGCAGGTTTGGTATATAGTTGTTCGGATTCCAGCTCTTAACCTCCTGGGCACATGTGTGTGGTTCACACATTTGTTTACCCACTTATTTATGCATTCTTTCATCAAACACTTACAGCACACCTAGGTGGGCCAGGTTCTGTGCTAAATGCTGGGGACCCAACGCCCCCTGCTCTCATTCCCTCTGAATCTGAGTAGCACCAAGTTCTAAAAGCAGCGACATTGCCTGCCCGGTGGGATGGAGCGTGGGAATCTCCCGGCACACGTGTGGCCACAGGCAAAGGGATGCCCTTCCGTCCAGGAAGAGAAAAGAGCTGCCATCATGAGGGAGAGATGGGAGATGGGCACATCCACTGTTTTCTGATCAGCTCGAATCTGGCTACTTGTTACTTTTGCAAACACGTGGATTTTAAAAGAGGCCTCGATGGGCTGGAGGTCAGCTGGAAGACGCCTCACCCCTCGGGGCCTTTAGGGAAAATGCAGATGGACTTGGGGTTGTCCTCGTGACCGGGAAGCACGATAGTGACTAGAATGTAGAAGGCAGGCGCCGGGGACATCGCCCAGGACCGCCCTGCTCCGTGAAGGACTGGCACAGCCAGATAGCGCAGCTCTGCTGAGCGGAAACACCCGGAGTTCAGTGCAGGGAAGGGAGACTGTCTGGGGGCTTGGAGACCCTGGCGGACAAGGAGTGGCTGGAATAGCCTCCAACAGGTGGAGAGATGGAGAAGGAGGTTGCAGGCGACCGCGCGGCCAGGATGAAGCCCGTGAGTGTGGCTGGGGAGTCTGATGAGGCTCTGGGGTGGGGTGGACTGGAGCCCAGTCAGCATCTCTGCCCTCACGCGGGTCCTCAGGCCCCAGACACCACCGCTGCCAGCCGTTCCTCCAGGTCAGCTCACCGTCTGCCAGCCGCTGTCTTCCCAGTGGGACTCGGGGGCAGGATCTGGGTGCCCGGGGGCGGGGGTGGAAGGACCACCTCACCTCCTTGGTTGAATGTCAGCCAGACTGGGGTCCAATCTTTCCCCGCGCCGTTCAACTGATCGTATGATTTCGGACAATGAGTCCGCCTCTCTGGGCCTCGGTTTCCCAGTTGTGAAATAAGGATAGTGACGCCTGTCAGTGCGTCCTGGCTCTCAGGGCTGCCTCGAGAATTCAGTGAATTCGTGTGTGCCACGCGTTCGCCACACCACCTGGCACCCTGCAGGCTTGCGGCAAGGACAGGTACCCCCATCCCCACGGTCAGCATCTCCGTGCTCGGGCTTCCGGCGAGGGTTTTAGATGAGGTCTGCAGAGCAGCAGAAATACACGTGTGTGTGTGTGTGTGTGTGTGTGTGTGTGTGTGTGTGTGTGTGTGTGTGTATAGTGTATGTATGCGTATAGATGTCCTGGGGCTTGTGGCCACTCTGTAGAACCCAGACACTCCCTAGAGCATTTGAGGCCAGTGGATCTGCCTACAGCCCTGGCAGGTCCCTGGTGGGATGACGAGGCAGAGAAGGGGGATTTGCCCAGATCCCCAGCTTCAGAGATAAAGGCCACTCATGTCTCACCTTGGATTTTAATCCCTGGGCTAGTTGCCTTTTGAGGGAGCAGATACTTGTGCGTGTGACGGCAGGAGCAAAGCAGAATGAGCTGTGTCCCTGACACACCCTCCTGGCGCCCTGGGCTGCATTAGGTGCCTCGCTCATGGTCTTCTAGAAAGGCCATGGACCTCCCCTTGGTCTCCCAGGCCTCGCTGTGCCCTAGCTCACCCCCAGGGGCCCCTTTGAGGACCCCACCAGCGCCCCACCCCAGGGAGCCACACACGGCATTCTCCAGGCTGTGGCCGTGACAGAGCCAGGGTTCAGGTTGGGCGCTGCGAGCACACAGCCGTCAGGGCCAGGCCTGCCCGTCCCAGACCCGTGTGCTGGGGGCTTCGGCTTCTCAGAGGCTTGCTTGGCCCCCCGTGCCCTCAGGCTGGTGTGTTCTCCCCATGCCATGCAGAAGATTCCGTGAAATCGGGGAAAGGGTCTGCTTGGAGGAAGCACCTTGTCCACGGGACAGCTCCGAGCTCTGGTCTAACAGCACCTGTCAAGCTGGGTTACAATTCTACCAAGTGTGCATTGTCTCTGCCGGGCCAAGGCGGCTGCCCCAAATCCTCGGAACCACTCTGCCCTCATTTCCCACGTCCACACCTCACCGGCCCAGCTTGTCTCTGGTGTTACCTACGCGCACCACTGCCCCCCCCCCCCGCCCTCGCCGGCCCCGCTCCCCTCCCAAGCAAGAGAAAGGAAGTCCTCAGCCATGTAGGCTCTAAACCGCTCGTGGAGAGCAGCCCGAGGCCAGAGGGCTGGATTTCTTGCTCACGGAGCCTCGTTCAAGTCCAGCTTCTCCCCTCCTGAGCTCTGTGATCTTCAGCAGGTGTCCTGACCTCTCTGGGCCTCCATTTCTCATCTGTAAATGGGGGTTATAGGATTAAATGTGTGCTGCTTGACACCTGAGGCCCATCAGAGGCCCTCAGGTTGCTTAAGGCACCTGTTTCACTCTCCCCTTCCTCCCTGAGCCCAGGAAGCCCTGGCTATCCTGTCCTTCCTGCAGGTGGGCTCAGGCCTCTTACAGCCCGGCCTGCAGCTCTCCCTACCACCCCAGGTCAGCCTGGCCTGCCAGCCCTGAGGCCAGCACTGCTCTCAGGATGCTCCTGACAGGCGCTCTGCTGGCCACGGGGATCCCACGCCCATCCCTTGGGCCTGGCCAGGCCCCGGGCTCCTAGCTTCCCAGTCTCTGCCCAACACACCCACCATGTACGCTAAAATGGTCAGACCGGATATTTGGAGTAAGTCCAGGAGCCAGCTGCAAACTTGGAGCTGGGCAGGGCCCAGGCCAGGAAGGAAGTCTGTCTGCCTCTGCCTCTTCCTTCACCCCTGCGTCCTCCCCCTGGTCCTGCGTGAGCTGCCATGACAGAGCCTTCAGGAGGCCGAGCTCCAGGCTGGGGAGACGCTTTCACCTAGACCCCTGCCCCAACCTCCCACTGAGCTTAGCACCTGGACCCGGTGACACAACCCTGTTCATTGATCACCTCCCCTTCTTCCGGAGTGAGCCATGGTCTGGGCTGTGTCTGGCCGGGAGCCCAGCAGATGCCTACACACCAGGCACGGCCACAGCTCCTCTGACACCCACTCTGATTATGGGTGATTTAAACACTCCGTAGAGATTCCTGTATTTAATGGCATTTCTACATTGAACATATTTTTTTAAAGCAAAAGAAAAATGAGTACGTGCCCCTTTTGAGAAAGGGAACAGGGCCTGCCTCTGCAGGTGGAAACAGGGGCCACGAGTATGTTGTTCGGTGGGTAGGAGCACAGACACGGGAGCCAGGCTCCTGGGGTCGAACCCCAGCTCTTACCGACTGTGTGGCCTCGGGCCAGTGCCTGTCTTCACCGAGACTCAGTTTTCTTGGCTGTAGAATGGGGATGGCGGGCGCGTCCAGCTCACCAGGTCTCTGGGAGGAACACAGGGGCTGATCCATGTGTGTGCCTGGAAGAGCCCCTGGCTCGAGACAGGTGCTGTCTACAGTGTTTGCTCCTATTACTTTTAGATTTTTCTGGAAACCATAAGTCAGTCAGTGACAGGTGGGAGGGAAAGAGGGAAGGGGTTTAGAGGGAAGACACGCCAGCTGTAAAAATCAATGACCGCAGGTATGAGGTCGAAAGGGGTCTGTCTCCACGTCCTGATCTGGGCTCCCTGTGCCCATCCACCCGTGGGCAGCATAAAGCACACACCCAGCCTCGGGCACTGGAGTCCGAGGACCTGGCTGTGAATCCTTGCTCTGAGCGTCCTAGCTGCTTGAACTCAGGAGGCACGAGGGGCCTCGCTTTCTCACCTGTAGGGCAGGTGCGATACTCTTGTCCTCAAGTGCCTGTTCTGAGGACTAAGTGAGCCGGGCTGTGCCCACTGCCTGGCCTGGTCAGTGCTTAGTAACCCTGAGCCGGCACCACCGTCAGAACTTATCTCAGGCCACAGGCTTTTCTGGGAATTCTTTTCGGTGTGTCCGGCGGCGGCGTTTGCATCTTTCCTCGGAACACTCCAGGGTGTGAGCTGGATTCTGAAGGCTGCCACTTTATCATCACTTTATCTGGAGGAAGGAGGGGTGGGAGCAGTTCCTACACCAGGGTTATCTAAACTGTGCATTGTTGGTGAGGGCGAATTATTTGTTCTGGGGGGTGAGAGAAGATCTTCCTCTTTTTTGGAATAAAGTAGAGACAGACATACAGCATATTAACAGATATAGTGTACTTAGAGAGCAATTAAGGAAAATGTTGGAAAAGCTCCTTGGGGCGGCGGGGGGCAGAGGGGTCCAACTGAACGAAAAGAAGGTTGAAAAACAGCGAATTCTGGGACTTCCCTGGTGGTCCCGTGGTTAGGACTCCACGCTTCCACCACAGGGGGCACAGGTTCCATCCCTGGCTGGGGAACTAAGATCGCACAAGCCGCACGGTGGTGCCAACAAAACAAAACAAAACAAAACAAAAAACAGCGAATTCTATACATCAGGGAGCCCCGGGCCCACAGGACCACAAATCAGGTCTGGGGTCCGGGGCCGTCCTCTGCTTAGGCCAGGTTCCAGCACAGACCAAGGGGCTTAAACAACAGAAATGTATTTTCTCACAGTTCTGGAGGCTGGAACTGTGGAATCAAGGTGTGGGTAGTGTTGGTTTTGTCTGAGACCCTCTCTGCTTGGCTTATAAGTGGTCATCCCTGTGTGTGTGTCTGTGTCCTAACCTCCACTTACGAGGACACCAGTCAGGTTGGATTAGGACCCACCCTAACGACCTCATTTTACCTCAGTCACCTCTTCCTGGGCTCAGGTCCTGGGGTTAGGACTTCAGCGTACGAATCTGAGGGGGATACGTTTCAGCCCATGACAGCCCTCCGTGCTCTGGAAGATAGAAGGAACGAGGGTCTGGGAACCTGGGTGTGGTGGCAAGGAGGAGGAATCCGGGGAGCTGGGTGACTAGCCCCTTCGGCGGCCACGGGGAAGTCTCCGGAGAGGCTTATCAGGCCTCGCGGCCACACTGCAGACACCAGCTGCTTGTCCCTCGGGGCCCCTGGGAGCCGAGGTCACCAGAGCAGAGTCGGTGCCACGTGGTGTCTGCCAGACTCTCGCCCCATCTTTGACCCTGTGTGATAACACACCATTAACCGCCCCTCGTCTAGACCAGCCCTGACCGTCGTCCCCTCTCGTTCCAGGTCTGACTATGATGACTGGAGACCGTCTCTGGCCAGCTTGCTTCAGCCCATTCCATTCCCCAAAGAGTAAGTCCCACACACGTCCCCAGCACCCCCCGGCCCTGAAAGGACAACCTCCGTCGGCCACCCCGGCCTTAGCAGGGGGACCGATCAGGTCACGGGACGCACCGGGGGACACCACAGACGACAGCGGGAGATGGAGATGGAGGTGTTGGTCCTCAGCTGTGGGACCCCGAGGAGGCTCACTCCCACCCCCGAAAATGGGGAAATCACGTGCTTGCATGGCTAGATGGCTTCACTGAGCTAGGAGTACAAAGCCCTCCGCACCAGCCCCCATGCGGTCACGTCAGCGGTGTTTACTGTGCGTCAGATGGGCGTAGGAAAACCTGCCTCTCCCGTCTCCCGAGGGCCAGAGTAAAAATCCAGACATAACGCGTGTGGAATGGCTTTGTGTGCTGCACGGCCATATGCTGAAAGCTCCCTTAGTACCCCCATTACGATGATTAGCTCACGCCCCACAGTGAGCTGGGCCAGGAACGGACCCTTCCGTCTCTCCCGCCCTTATCCCAGTATTGAATTTATCACGGGAAAATAGGGAGAAAACTCTCTGGTGGATAATGGCCTGAGGAGAAGGCTTTGTCTAAATCACCAGGCCCTAAAATGCCTGCAGGCCTGTTTTGATAGCTGTGAAGAAGCCGGGCCCCAGGAGGCAGCCCCGGGCTCTCTCCGGAGGAGCTCTGTGTTTATGAAATGCGGCTCTCCGAGGGGGCATTACATGCAGTAATTACCCCGTTTGCCGGCCCAGCTGGTCCCTGGAGCCCCCAGGATTTGAGACTGGAGAAATCCGACTCCTGAGAGCAGTGGCGTCATTGGCTGCAGTCGCTGTCCCCACAGCTGCGGGGACACACCTGCCGGTGGGCCCGCGAGGCGACTGGCCCTGAGAAGGGTCCCCGGTTGCCACTCGGATGAGTGGTGGTAATTAGCGCAGCCGCGCCTTAGTGGTGGAACACTTCACAAGCACACCTGGGTCCCTGGTGCCCACGCGCAGACGTGCTCACGTGCACCCCCCCAGAGCTCCGCTTCTGCTTACTCTGAAGCCTGGCGCTCATGACTAGGTGCTACCATCATCCCCATTTTACATTAGAATTACCCTCCTTTTAGAGTAAGCAGGGGCCCGGGGAGCTCAGCCCGTTCCCGTTCCTCTGCTCCATGTCATGTCGAGTGGGGACACGATGTCGGTGTTTCATGCTCAACTTCCCCGTCGTTCTTGGAATCCGGCAGAAAGCCTGCCGCCCCCAGAGGAAGGACCCTGGATCACTGTGCTGTCGCGAACGCCCTGCTCACTGCGGTTTTCCCTTTGTTTCTGTTGCAGAGCTCTCGCACACGAGAAGTTCACCAAGTGAGTATTTGGGCAACGCCCTTGTTACCTTCTTCCCGGACGAGTGTCCTCTGTCCTGCGGGCGTCCCCCAGCAGCCAGCCCTCCTTCCGGCCCGTCCTCGTCACGTGCCTTCTGGGAGGCAAGGATGGCTCCTCCCAGAAGTCCTCCCGGAGACGCGTGTCCAGGCCCGTCCAGGCGTCTCCTGATCCCGCCAGCTCAGCCGGTGCCCCGCCCCTCCCCAGCTCTGTCCTCAGCCCCCGATCCCGGCCCACCCCAGCCGGGACCCTGGGCATGACTCTGCCCCTACCCCGTCTCTTTCAGGGAACTGAAGTACGTGATTCAGAGGTTCGCCGAAGACCCACGACAAGAGGTGAGGCCTCCCTCTCCCTCGCAGGCACACGGTCCAGGCTGCAGCAGGGCGCATGTGGCTCTGTCAGGGCCCCCTTGTCCCTCGCGGGCATCCTTAACAGTTTACAAAGGCTCCTTTGCCTTGTGCATAGACACAGCCCCCAACCCAAGTGTCCAAGCCTGGCCCGTGATGTCAGTGTTTTACTGTAAACTGAGGCTCCCCAGAGGTGTTTCCCACCGGCTGTTTCTCCTTAGGGCACGGGCCATGATTTAGGGCCAGGCTGGCACCGGGGCTCCTAACCAGCTCTGAGATACGGCTCATTCTCTCTGGTCCTGCCGTTCTGAGTATCAGCGGGCCAGGGAAGATGTCTGAGCTGGGATCTGAGCCAGGTTTTATTTCCCGGGCATGGTGGCCTAGGGCCTCCCCAAGGGGCCACTCTGCCCCTCCAACAGCTGGGCTTCAGGGAGAGGGCAGCAGCCTTCCCTCCCAGAGCCCCTGTGTGTGAACAAGGACCCAGAGTGGGCTGGGAACCCACCCCAGCCGTTCTCCCATTGCATCGCTGTAATGACAGCAACAGCCTTCGCTGGGTGCTCACGCTGTGTCAGGCACATGCGTTTTCTCATTTAATCCTCACAACAACCCTGATGACTAGGTGCTACCATCATCCCCATTTTACATTGGAATTACCCTCCTTTTAGAGTTGAGAAAACGGGGGTTACATGCCCGAGATCACACAACTGGTACATGGACCGAGGCCCTACCCTCACCCAGGGATAGTTAGGCTCCAGAAGGGGCGAGCCCTGCAGCGTGCACAGCGGGCCAGGCGGGGCTGCCCTGAGGTGCTCAGGCCCCTTCTCTGTGCCCACGGAGTCTGGGGCATGAGGGGTCTGGTTCCCAGGCAGGGACAGAGGTGGACACGTTGCACCCCTGGCAGAGCCGGAGGATGAGGGAGGGAGTTATTCTCGGTGGAGCCAGAGTGTATTCTAAAGAGGCCACACTATAAAGCCTGGTTCGAGAAGGATCTAGAAGGATCTAGTTCTAAAACACCATGATTCTACACCTGACTCCAAAAGCGATCCTCGGGCAGAAGCCATAGACAGGGAGCTTTTAAATGTCTGGGTACCAGCGATGGTCTCCGTTCTTCTTAAACCTGAGCCATCCCTCGCCGTGCGTGAAGGCAGAGTCTCAGAATTCCCCTGGAAAGTGAGGCTTCATTTCAGACGCCGACTTTGAAGTTGATGAATAGAAGTGGTACCAGCCGCATTCCAAGGCGGAGCGGCAGTGCCAAGTGCCAGGAGGGAAACTTCCCAGCCCGGGTAACGCCCGGGAGGCTGCTGAGGACACGGCCCCCCAGCAGGCCCCTCTTGCCAGCCGTGCCTCCCGCTTCCGCCCGCCTCCTGCTCTGATTTCCTCTCCTGCTTCTCTTCCCCTCACTCCTCTCCCTTCCCACCTTCTCCCTCCCAGATGGAGCCATAGTTGTTTTCTTATAGATTCTCTGCTGTATCTGTTGAACAGAGTTTCATACTCTTGCTTCCTTGTTTCTTTGAAGTATAGCTAAGTTAGCGTCCGATAGTCTTCCAACTCAGAGGGAAAAGTCAGAGCCCCGCCGCCCCTGCTTTCTGTTTCCTTGTGTGTGGGTTGTGATCAACTGAGTATCTGTGAGTAAGTGACTCTTGGCAGGAGCTCGTCCTTCACTCTCTCCCTGCAATTACAGCGGGGCCGGGGTGGATGTGGAATTCCTCCCACATGTGTACACGTGTTTGCACACACGTACACATGCCACCCACACACAGACGTGTGGAGCCCTGGGGAGGAAGCTGAGAGCCACAGAGAGAGCTGTGCTTCGGGCAGCACTGAAATTGCCCCCGACTCTGGACAGAGACCCTTTCTCCTAAGGAGAGAATGTCAGGGTCCCAGAGAGAGAGAGAGAGAGAGAGAGACATCGGCGGGACAGAGGCAAAGCCTGGGGACAGCACCCATGAGGGTGAAGTAGGGAAGCAGGCAGACCCCCAGAGGTGGAGGGGCAAATGCCCCAAAAGTGAGGGAGTGGGGCAGAGGTTCAGAGAGAAAGGAGAGCAGAGAGAGAGAGGAATTGAAGACACAGAGAGGGGGACAGAGACCCAGACAGAGAAAGGAGAAAAAAATGCCCCCATCAAAGGTGCTGGAGAGAGCGGCACAGAGGTCCCTTTGCGCCTCTCTACCCCAGCTTGGCCACAGACTTGCTTTATTCAGGGCAGCTAAACAAACCAGGGCCCGGCCCTCCATCCTGAGGAGCTGGAGTTCCCCTGTTTATGGATATCAGAGTTTTTCCCAAAAGGCCTTCCGTGGAATTTAGTAGAAGGCTGGGCAGGTCTGGACTAAACTAAGTTAAACCGGTTCCTTAACCGTGGGACTTGTCTGGACGTTTGCCATTGGCGTGTGTGGATCGTGGGCCACCGTCGTCATGGGTCTGCAGGGGCTGACCAAGCGCTCTCCCCCTGCGGCAGGTCCACTCGTGCCTGCTGAGCGTGCGAGCCGGCAAGGACGGCTGGTTTCAGCTCTACAGCCCCGGAGGGGTGGCCTGCGACGACGACGGGGAGCTGTTCGCCAGCATGGTACGTGAGGGGCAGGGGTGGGAGTGGCCGGAGCCACGGGCGGGCACATTGGCTTCCCCTCCCCTGACCAGTGAGAGAGCCGCCCCGTGCCCCCTGAGGCCGCCCTGGAATTTCCAGGCTGAAAGGATGCCGGTGATGAAGATGGTGATGGTGACGCCGGCCACAGGTGTCACTTCCTCACCTCTTACCTGAGCAGGCCCCGAGCCAGAGGCTCCCCCAGCAGCGTGAGGAGGGACACTTCCTATTACCCCATCTTCCAGACGTTACAGGTGTTAACTGCCCAAGCTCATCGGGATCACCGCAGCGCGTTGCTTTGTTCAAGGGACTGAGCGCGTAATGGGCACAGGTATCCTAGAAGGCACTGCAGATCCATCCGCCAGCTCGTCTGATCCTTGCCCCATATCGCCAAGGTCAGGATGACCGGCCCACCTTGGAGATGAGGCATCTGAGATCCCCAGACCAATAACCGCATCCTTGGTGACTCCTGATACTTTCCTTGTGCACTGTGACCGACACCTCACATGCACGATCTTTCTTCATCTTCACGGCAGCCCCATCCCTTAACTACCTCTGTGTGGAAACGGGCACGGAGAGGTGCAGTGGCTTGCCCGAGGTCACACAGGCCTCCGGCCTCCAAGTTCCTCCCTCGGCCAGGCCCACGCTGTCCAGAGCCGGCCCTTCTTCCAGTAGCAAAGAGTGTCCATCTTGTGAAAGGAGGCACAGATGCCCCTTCCCCAGGGCAGATGCTCCTCTAGGCGGCCGGCAACCTCACCTAGCCCGCTTGCTGACAAAACCAGCTCCGTTCCACAGTCACTCATGTTCCAGAGCTTGAGAAGGGCGCAAGCCTAGGCTAGCCGTGGCTAAGGTTGCAGCCCTGCTACACGCTAGCCTGATGACCTCGGATCAGTAACTTGCCTCTCGGGGCTTCGGTTTCCTCGTCTGTGAAACGGGGAGCATAGTCCTGGCGTCTCGGGATTACCATGGTGATTGCCTGTGATAATATATGCGAGGCACCGGGCCAGGGCCTAGCGCACAGTGAGTGCGCAGAAGTGACGGGTGTGGTTATTCTCATCGCTACTGGGCAGCCGGTTCAGTGGAGTGAGCAGCTCATAACGCTCTCCGCAGTGAACTTGGCAGTGTTTGCGCAGTGACGACAGACCCCAGCACTGCCTCTGGATCCTCTCTGGAAAGGGGCTTATTTTTAGGTTCCTTTCCTTACGCACTTGCTCTCCACTCCTCGCCTGCTGCCTGACGTGTCCCCTTTGAGTGCCCTGTGTGTCCTGGAAATGCTGGCCTTGCCTGCCTGCACCACCTCTCACAGGCTTCTCTGCTCTGATGTCACAGCTTCACCATGGCAATGCCCCGTGGTCCCCCCCCCGCCCCTTGGTGCGGGGACTGTGAGAGAGAGAAGTCAGGGAGCTGGCAGCTCCCCAGCCTGAGAGATTGCATTTGTATGCCAGAGTTGTTGGTGATGGAGCAGAAAAGAATATACGTGGGGAAGGAAGCAGGCAGCCCCTGGATGGTGATGCGTCGTTTCCATGGAGACACATGGCACGGATGAGGTCCCCTTGATTAGGCTGCCGTTTCCAACCGCAGAAGGGCATTTGCTCTAACATGAAGTCAGGGGGAGAGCACACCAGGTGTTTGGGCCTCCCAGCTGTTGGTTGGGGACCCTTGCCCTTGGGCACCCATCTCCAGATGCACCAGAAAGAAACACACTTTTCTTAATGGCTGCCCTGCAGATAACCCAAGATGGAGCAGAATTTGCCAGTTCTTGGGTTTCTGGGGCAGGCTATCACTCAGAACGCCTTTGGGACTCACAGGGGGCTTGGGAAGGGGAGACGGGGCTCCGTACCGTTCCCTACCCTGCGTGGGAGGGGTGGGCCTGTGCACCCTAAGCAGGGGCTGCCGAGACGCTTCCGCCAGGTTTGACGGTGCCAAGACCCAGAGGGCCAGATGTCAGCAGAGTCCCAAGGGGTACGGGAGAGGGGGCTTTTGTGTGTGTGTACGGAGCGGAGGTAAAACATATATAACATAAATCTTACCGCCTTAACCATTTTTTGAAACATTTTTATGGAAGTATAGTTGATTTACAGTGTTGTGTTAATTTCTGCCCACCTGAACCATTTTTAAGTGTACAGTTCTGTAGCATCAAGTGCACCGACAGTGTTCTGCAGTCACCACCACCATCCATCTCCAAACTTCATCTTCCCAAACTGAAACTGTCCCCGCTATAAACACTAACTCCCCACGCCCTCCCCCCGCCCCGACACCCCACCCCACCCCCACTTCTCCTTTCTGTCTCTGTAGTCTGACCCTAGGTCCCTCCCATGAGTGGGACCCTACAGCATATGTCCTGTGAGTGGCTTACTTCACGTAGCACAGTGTCCTCGAGGTTCATCCACATGGGAGCTGGTGTCGGGGGGGCGGGTCCTTTGAATCCCCCGGGGAGAGTCTGGTGATCGTTGCAGATGCAGTGTCCAGACTGGGTGTGGGGTGTGTCTGATCAGTGTCTTCTGGTCTCACGATCCTTGTAGCACGTAGAAGGCAGGCACCGCGGGCCACAGCCCACGCGGTCACTGCCCTTCACCTGGCCCATCTCTCCTCACAGGTGCACATCCTCATGGGCTCCTGTTACAAGACCAAAAAATTCCTGCTCTCCCTGGCAGAAAACAAGCTGGGACCCTGCATGCTCCTGGCGCTGAGGGGGAACCAGACCATGGTGGAGGTAAGGAGCTGGCCCGAGTCCCTGGTAAGGTTGCCAACTCTCCCAGGACTTCATCCTTGTTGATGGAGCACCTTCTAGGAGCTTCTAGGAGCCCTGAGTTATTACAAGAGCTGGGGACACGGCAGCGGACGAGGCAGGCACAGCCCCAGCCCTCCTGAGCTTAGCGGGAGTGGGAGACCTTCATCAAACTGTCTGCTAGTTTCATTTTAATTTCACTTTTTGATCCACGTGGGTCCAAGGGATCGACTGGGCAGGTTTCTGTTCCATTTGTCTGTTGCTGCAGAACAGACCAACCCCAAATGGGGGCTTCAAACAATAATGCTCATTTATTTGCTCCTGGGTCTTGGGATGACTGGGCTCAGCTGACCACTTCTCACTCTGAGTGTCTCATGGGGTCGCGGTCAGATGGGGGTGGGCTAGGTCCTCCCAAGGCTGCTTCCCTCACGTGTCTGGCGCTGGCCTGAGGGGACGCGACCAGCGGAGGCTGGAGCAGCTGGGGCTGCCAGGCCGCCGTCCACACAGCAGCCTTGGTCGTAGCCTTCCCACTCACCGAGGAGCACACACCAACCCCGGGCACTCATGTCACCTCTGTCTCCCCCAAAGTCCCCAGAAGCCTGGGGCTTCCACAGCCACTGTCCAAAGAAACCTGGCAGAAGCTATATCTCTTTTCCTGACTCAACCTCAGAAGTCAGGCAGCATCACTTCTGCCACTTTCTGGCCATGAGAAGTCGGTCCCTGGGACTTCCCTGGTGGTCCAGTGGTTAAGACTCCACGCTCCCAATGCAGGGGGCATGGGTTCAATCCCTGGTCAGGGAACTAGATCCCACACGCATGCCGCAACTAAAGATTGGCGTGCCACAACTAAGACCCAGTGCAGTCAAATAAATTAATTAATTAATTAATTAAAAAAAAAAAAAAAGAAGTGAGGGCTTCCCTGGTGGCGCAGTAGTTGAGGGTCCGCCTGCCGATGCAGGGGACGCGGGTTTGTGCCCCGGTCTGGGAGGATCCCGCACGCCGCAGAGCGGCTGGGCCCGTGGGCCATGGCCACTGAGCCTGCGTGCCCGGAGCCTGTGCTTCGCAACGGGAGAGGCCACAGCAGTAGGAGGACCGCGTGCCGAAAAAAAAGAAAAGAAGTGAGTCACCGAGGCCAGGCCCATAGTCAAGGGGATGGGAATTAGACTTCACCTCTCAGCAGGGAGAGCATCAAAGAGTTTGACTCCCAGAGCTTTCCGTGGAAAAGCAAGGGATAGAAAGAGGTGTCCTGTCTTTCGGGCTCTACCAGGCCATAGGGGCCCGGCGTGCATCGTGCCCACAAGCGTTAACTGGGAGCTCCCAAGCGCTGCGTGTGTGTGCACTAATGTTCCCGTTACACAGAGGGGACACCGGGGCAGGCGATCCCCCCAGCATCGCACAGCCGGAAGTGCAGAGAGCGGGGAGAGAACAAGACCTGGGAACGCATGGGTGTGCCGAGCTTGGCCGCCTCCCGAGGCGTGAGGGGCCCTTGGGACAGGCTGAGGGTTCAGGCCTCCGCGCCTTTGAGAACCAGCCCCGCCCAGAGTCTCGGGCTGGCGGTAACTCTCCTCCCGGCTCTTGGCAGATCCTGTGCTTGATGCTGGAATACAACATCATCGACAACAACGACACGCAGCTGCAGATCATCTCGACCCTGGAGAGCACGGGCGTGGGGAAGCGCATGTATGAGCAGCTGTGCGACCGGCAGCGGGAGCTGAAGGAGCTGGTGAGTCCACGCCCGGCTGCCCGGCCCGGCTCCGGGGCTCCCCTGCCCAGCAGCGAGCGCGGGGCTGCAGTGAGCAGGGCAGAGCCCAGGGTCCGTGGCACCTGTGCCGGCCTCCACCTCACTGACTCCTCCTCCAGACCCAGAGAGGTCGGGATTGCCACCCGCCACTTTCCAGATGATCAGAGAGGCTGAGTCTGCGGCCCAAGGTCAAACAGCCCATATGGGCCTGGTCACACACACATCCTGTGTCACCCTCCGAGCCAAGCCTGGCAGTGGCTGTCTGTGCCCCTCCTCCCTCGCCCACTTCCCTCAGGCCCTTCATTTCAGGGCACGGGGCTTGATTTCCGAATGCCAGCACCCGTACCTCCTGGCCAGAGGGCTTTCTCTGTCCACGGGCACAGCAGGACAGAAGGGGTGGAGAATTCACACCCCGTGGTCTCCTGGAGCAGCTCTCAACCAGTGACTGGCGGGAGAGGTGGGGTCTCTCTGTGAGATGTGACTTCGCCACCATTTCCCAGAGGCCCAGGGGTAGCTGGGGTGATCACAGCCTCTTCCTTTAGGGGCCTTTGTGGTCTCAGTTCCCCGCTCCCCTGCTGGGGTTTCTTGGGATCGCCTCTCTGATAAACCACCTGCCCTCAGACCTGGCCTCGGGGTCTGCCCCTGAGACAAAGACCACCATGTTGCCTGCCTCTACCAAGAAATACAAACAGTGCCATGAGAGGTGTTATGGAGGCGCGGGTACCGGGTGAGGGCTCAGGGAAAAGTGGGTCGTAACCAGTCTGACTTCTGTTTCAGCAAAGGAAAGGCGGGCCCACCAGGCTAACACTGCCCTCCAAGTCCACAGTGAGTTGGTTTCATTCTCCTGCAGGGCTGGGAGGGAAGAAGCGGGTTATCCTCCCTGGTGGGGAACAGCAGACAGTGTGTGCTGGAGGTGATGGGAGGAGGTGAACAGGGACCCTATGGTACTTCCCTCCCTAGGAGGGAACTGGGTTGCAGGAAACCAAACATTATGATAAAGATTACTGTTGATATTAATGTTAATATGTTACCAGTTATTCATAATGATGATAATAGCTCATATACGTTGAGGATTCACGTACCAGATAAATTGTGCTCATAGTTCATTTTATCTTATGACAAGAAGCCTATCAGGCTGGTGCCTCCTTCCCCATTTTACAAGGTCTTCAGGGATCTTAGTTCCTTCTATCCTGCTGCCCCACTGTGCTTGGCACATAGCTTCCACCTCATAGTCCAAACTGGCTGCTCAAGCTCCAGCCCTCTTATCTCCATTCAAGCCAGGAGGAAGGAGGAAGAGGCAAAGAGGAACACGCCCCTTCCCTTTAAGGACCTTCCTGGAAGTTCTGCGGGACACATCTGCTTGTATACCGTTGTCCAGGTTTAGCACGTGGCCCCACCTAGCTGGGAGATTAGCCTTAATCCAGGGCAGCCAGTTGGCAGCTAAAACTCAAGGATTCTATCACAAAGATAGAAGGGACCCTCAATGACCTCAGAGTCTAGTGCTCACACACTCCTTGAAAGGGCCTCAGTGTTTGCAGGTGGGAAATGGGCGCAAGCTCCCGCCTGGGAAAGTGAGACGGTCGGACACACATGCACACGCCTGCGGGAGGGACGTGGCCTTGGAACACCCCACTGGTGACTCAGGCTGTGAGTCACAGCTTCGAAGGCTTTCTCCAGCTAGGCAGCTGCCACCACGGAGATGCGGAGGCAGTCGTGCCCTCCCTGACACCCCGTTTTGTCCCAACCCACTGGACCATGCTCTCCTCCCCGCCACAGCTTTCTGTGGGGCTGGGGAGGGGAGGCTTAGGGCCTCGGGGAGCTGCTGGCAGCCCCAGGCCTCCTGAGACCCCGCCTGCCCGTCCCGTCTGCAGGATGCTGACTTGGCTCGTTTGCTGAGCTCTGGCTCCTTTGGAAACCTGGAGAACCTCAGTTTGGCCTTCACCAACGTAACCAGTGCCTGCGCTGAGCACCTCATCAAACTGCCTTCTCTCAAGCAGCTGAACCTGTGGTCCACTCAGGTACATGTGGCCTGCCCTGCCCCCTGCCCCCTGCGCCCCCCTCCGTGCCCACCGTGCACCCCTGCCGCAGGCCTGTCCTGCACCCTCCTCCATGGCTGGCTTTCTGCCCAGAACCCACGGGGCCAGTCGCTTCATCACCACCCCCCTCCACGGCACAGCGCCCACGTCCCCCAGAGGGTCCCAGGCCAGAGAAGGTTTCGCCCCTCGTGAAGCCCAGTGGCCCGTCCCACAGTTGGAGTCGCCAAGGCCCAGAGCAGGGACGTGCCCGGCACAGCTGACACGTGACACAGGTCTCACACCCCTGCCCAGGGGTTGTGCAGGCGGCTGGTGGGTCTCCTCCTTGTAATAATGTCCACAGCGCACGGTGCCCGCTGCCCGTGCTTAGTACCGACTGGGCTGTTAAACACGTACCAGCACGTGTGGTCTCCACTCCACTGTGAGGT
Organism: Monodon monoceros; assembly: GCF_005190385.1. Taxonomy (NCBI): domain Eukaryota; kingdom Metazoa; phylum Chordata; class Mammalia; order Artiodactyla; family Monodontidae; genus Monodon; species Monodon monoceros. Next base: position 6,704,655 of record NW_021703766.1, on the reverse strand, counting down.
GCAGGCCCTGCCGACACCCTCATCTCGCAGAAGAGAACCGGGGCGTTCCCAGCGGCCCTGCTGTCCCACTGTCCCGCCCAGGGAAGGGCCACCTCGGCTCCCGCTAGTAGCCACGAGTCACTGAGTTCAAAGCCACCCTTGACAGATGGCAACACCGACTCCAGGGGGGGGGGGGGCCCTTGTCTGGTCCACGGCACCGGCAGAAGCTGGATTTGAACCCGGTCAGGGCACTGGAGTCTCTGGAGAGAAGCGAGAGCAGCCCAGGCCCTGAGGCGTGGAGGCCATGGGCCTCAGGCCTGGGCTTTGTCCTGTCTCCTTGCTCCGCCGCTGCCCCTGCCTCGGGGTCGTCGCCCCGGGTGCCCGGGGAGGCCAGCGTCAGTGTCCAGGCTGAGAAGGTCTCTGCCCCACAGTTTGGAGACGCTGGCCTGCGGCTCCTGTCGGAACACCTCACGATGCTCCAGGTGCTGAACCTGTGCGAGACGCCCGTCACCGACGCCGGCCTGCTGGCCCTCAGCTGTGAGTCCATCCATCCATCCCTTCATCCCTTCCTCCATTCGCGCACCGTGCTGTGTGCTCCCGGAGCACCTCCCCCATGCCAGGCGGAAGTATCCCTGCCCTCGTGGAGCTGATGCTCTAGAGGAAAAAGGAAGAATGAGTGAGGCCCAGCCCGTGCCCTCCCGACGCTGTCCCAGCCCCTGAGGGCAATCGTGCTCCCCTGACCCGCCGCAGCAGCTGTAGCCCCAGCCACAGCCTTCACCTGGGAGTCGGTTAGAAATGCAAATTCTCGGGCCCTGCCCCAGACCTGCTGACTCAGAAACTGCACTGTAACAAAGTGCCGGGCGATTCTCAACGCACATTAAAGTTTGAGAAGCACTGCCCTAGTAGAAGGAGCCACAAAATACTCGAGGCGCCTAGAACTGTCGATTTCTGTACCCTGACCCCAATCTACTAAACTCAAATCTTGGGTGACGTTGAGCCTGGGAATCTGCATTTCCCATTTCCAGGTCCATTGGTTTAGATGAGAGGCCCTGGGCCTCAGCTGAGAGGAATCCAGGAAGGCTTCCCAGAGAGGTGACTGGATCTGGGGGTGAAAGACACATACGTAGGAATTGACCGAGGGGGAGGCATGCTGGGCAGTGGGCATGACTCCTGCAAGGTCGTCGGCATGTTCTGGGTGGCTTGGGAGTGGCTGGGGGCAGGTGACGGGGTAACAGAGGGCAGAGAGGATGAGGTTTAGAGTCACAGCGGGGTCCACTGTCTGCAGTGTGACAGGCAAGTTCTGGGGACATTTGGGGTACAGGCAGTGGAGGGACATGACAGAGGGGGACCAGAAGGGAGAGAGGCTCAGAGGGCAGGGGGAGAACGTGGGCCCCATTCAGATCAGCTCCTGCCTGAAATAGACCTTCTGTACGTAGTGGTCCCGGGCTGTGCCTCTGAAACCCCACCTCCCCGACCCCATCTCCTAACCAGAGGTCTCGGCAACTCAGTCCGCCCCCAGCTTTTCCATCCTGTACCTGCAACTGCCCCTTGTGGGGTCCCACTGACCTAATGACTGTGTCTGTCTGTCTGTCCCTGGACAGCCATGAAGAGTCTCTGCAGCTTAAACATGAACAGCACCAAGCTCTCGGCGGACACCTACGAAGACCTGAAGGTAATCCCTTTCTTCCCTCCTTCCTTCCTTCCTTCCTTTGCAAGTGCAAAGGTCCTGAGGCAGAAAGGGTTGGTACGAACCGACTTTGTAGCCAACGTGACTAGAAAGTGAGAGAAGAGACTGAAGCCAGACCGGATAAGGCCTCGCAGGTCACGGAAGGACTCTGGATCTCATCCAGGTTCGGGAGGCTTTCAGAGGCTCTAAGCAGGGTAGTGAGTTCTGCTTTTACAAGTCCGTTCTGGTTGTTACGTGGAAAGCAGGATTTTTGAGGGAGAGTACATGCGAGGGGTAGCAGCATGGAGAAGGTTTGCAGGGCTGGTGCAGTCACACAGCTGAGACCCAGGACCAGCAGGCTGGGCTAGGTTGGCAGCTTAAAATCAAGGAAAGAGGATCTGGGTGCTGGAAGGTGGGCACATTTTGTTTGTAAAAACGCGTGTCTCGTCAGGGCTGGAGGGGCTGGGCCTTCAGCAGGCTCCTGCCGCCCCCTCATCCCGGGCCCGGAGGAGTGGGCTCGGCCGCAGAGCCAGCGCCCTTGGGAAGGAAGGGCTGGGCCAGGACCGTGCCAGACCCTGGGCGCCCTGGAAGCCCACCTCCAGCAGGGCCTCCCCCCCTCAGCTTCCCCTCCAGCTCAGCCAGACCTGTAGCCTGGGGCCCATTCACTGGCCAAGCCTCCAGACGCCTTCTGTGCTTGCGCTGGGGACAGGGACGCCGAGGTGCGGCGGGCTCACCCCTGCCCAGGAGGGAGCTCAGTCCTGGCAGACAGACACGCGCAGCAGACTGCAGCAGGACGGGGCTCAGGGGCCAGCAAGGAGGGGACCGCCAGCTCCGTTCATTGGGGCGGGAGAGCCTGCACAGAAAGGAGTGGTTAAAGTGAGTCTGCCGGGCAGGCCAGTGCCCAGGAAGCTGGGGAGGCGGAAAGCAAAGGCAGGAGACCAGTTAGCAGCCTCTCTGTACAGCAAAGGCTTGTAAGAAAAAGTCAACCGTTCATAAAAGAAGGCAGAGCACAAGCGCGTCTGGGTGGCAGCGGTGGGGGGCAGGAAGCCGCTCTGAGGAGTAGCAGGTGGGATCCTGTAGTCCGGCCACAGATCCACGTGGGGGAGCCTGAGTGGGAAGGATCTCCACCCACCCGCCAGGAACCCGCAGCTTATGGATCCCTCTCCATTCTCCCCGCCGGACTCCTGACAGCCCTGAGGGCACAGGCACTGTCTCGGACCGGGTGCTCTGGGTTTGCCCTGCGTTTGGTATCTAGTCCCTCGCCCCGTCCCGTGAGCCAGGGACTGGACTCGGATTCCCTCCACAGATGAGGAAGCCGGCTCCCGGAGGCCAGGGCTCTACCCAAGGGCAGGTGGCCTGCAAGTGACAGTGGTGGGGGGCTCACATCCTGGGTTTCCTGCCCCCAGAGCCAGTGATCCGAAGCCTCTGTGGGGTGGGAATGTGGACTCCCCAGCAGCTATCACCTGCTTTCTGTGGGGCCACGTGCCGCCTACTTGGTTCTCCCGGAGGTTCCCCAGCTCTGGGCTCGGGAGCCCCCGATGGTGACAAAGTGGGGAGGGCATTGTGGGAATGCCAGCCGCCGGGCAGGGGCGGGATGGAGCTCTGCGCCACCAGGTTCTGGAAGGGACTGGATCCTTCTTGCTCCCCCCAGGCCAAGCTTCCCAACCTGAAGGAGGTGGACGTCCGCTACACGGAAGCCTGGTGAAGCTCCCGCTCGGCAGGAAGGAGTTTGCAACTGCGACACGCAACTCTTGACTAATAGCTGTAGAGCAGCGGGTCTCGGGGTCCCACCCCGCGTCCTGGCTGTGAGATAGACGGGGGAGTCTTTCTGGGGGCGGAGGGCGGAGGGGGGAGGGGGTGGGGAGGGGGTACGTAAGCACGCCCAGCCCCCACCTAATTCTTTTAGCTTCATAATCGGAAACATTGACCTGATCTAAAACGGACTTTGTAGCAACCAGAGGAGCGGCAGCGGGTCCGGGAGAGGGTGGGGATGGGGGCGCTTGGGGAGGGGGGACCCTTTGTGGATTTTCTTTGCCTCTGTGTTCAATGCCATGTGGGAAGAGTCAACTCTGATGCCATCGTCTTGCAACCCCGACGGGCCTGGAGGCCAAGGAAGGATGCTTTCTCCCTCCGAGGCCCTGCGGAGAACTCGCCCCGCCGTCGCCATCGCCATCGCCATCACCATCGGACAAGACCCGGTCACATGGTCACGTCATCACACTCACACCCGTCCTGTGTCCTCGCCATTGCTATGCAAAGTGATTCTTGTTGTACATAAGATTTAAATAATGCGCCTATTTAAGAAACATTGACAAATTGCAGGTCTGGGACCTGCTTCTTATTTATGAAGTCTTTGACCCGCCCGCCTGCCTGCCCGCCGGCCGCCCCTGGCGTGTAGTACTGTACAAACCAGTCAGCTGTCAGGGTAGTGGTAGTATTCTTGTTATTTTTTTAAAGGAAACAAACAGACGGAAAAAAAAAAAAAAAAAGAACCTCCTTGGAAAATTAATTGCTTTTTCGTAATGGATTCTCTCTGCTAACGCTCTCATGTCGGTCCGTCCGTCCATCCCTCTGCCCGCCACGCCACCGTGTGTTTCGATCCCAGACGTCTCCAGTTTCCTCACAGGGTGGAGGTCAGCTGGGGGAGGAGAAGTGGGGTCCCCACATTGTCGTCTTGCTCCTCTATGGCCCCAGCTTTCTCTCGGCCCCCTTTTACACATTTGGAGGGGGAGGGTGCTAACCTGTCCTCCCGTCCGTCCCGCAGGAGAGCTGCCCCGCCCCCTCCCCCGGAGCTCTCCCATCTGCGGTGGCCTCTGCTGCCCCCGTCCCCGCTGAGGCTCTGCGACCTGTGGCCTCCCCGCCGTCCTGTGCCTCCCGCGGTCCCCTCATGCATGCCCGCCTCTCTGCATGGTCTCTTGGGAGAAGAGAGACGTCGCCTCCACCAGCCTGACTGCCCACCCCGCCCACGAATGTGACCACTGCAGCGCAGACGCCCCTTCTGCCCCCTCCGTCCCCACACCTGCCCCAAAGACACACCAACCTCTGTTTCTTTTATAAACAAGCCCTCACTGTACAAAACAGCCCTCATGGTTTACTTGGGGTCACCTCTCCCCCAAGCCCCTTCTTCTGTTGGTTTAGCACAAACACAGCCCCCCTTCAGCACCTCCAGACCTAACCCCCAGTCAATGTAATTGTTTTATATATATTTAATCTTATTCAATGGAAACCATGCTTTTGTCGTTTTATACTTTGCTAGGTAGACTTTATTACCCCCCGACTATGCCCTCATTTTTTTAAAAAAGGAAAAAAAAAGAAATTGGGTTTCAGTCTTAATTCATTTTCCGTGCCAGGTTTGATTTCGTGTGTGCGTGTGAGTGTGTTCTGTTTCGTGTTTTTTTTTGTTGTTGTTTTCTGTTGTTTGGTTTTATTCGCTCCCCTTCGGTCCCATACTTTACAGCACTCTGGTGCAGGAAGAAGCAGAAGCAAAAAAAAAAAAATTTTAAAAGAAAAAAAAAAAGAAGAGTCGAGACATGCCACCTTTTCCCTTCGCACTGTTGCTTTTCCTGATGGTTAATACTACTGTCACGTAGCTGTGTTCAGAGATGTGAAATACTTTCAGGCAAAAATAAACTGTAAGTGACTCATTGACATCTGGCCTTTCTGTGTGGCTTTGAAGGGGCCTCGCAGGGCGATGGGAAGGGACGAGACCTAGGCCGAGAGTCGGGGGCTCACGGCAGAGCCCGGACACCCTCTCTGAGTGTCCAGGACTCCTCACCCTGGCGCGTTAGGGGGCAGATCTTCCTTTGTTGTGAGGCCGCCCTGGGCATCAAAGGATGTTGAGCAGGCCCCCGCCAGCCCTGACCCACTAGATGCCAGGAGTACCTCTCCACCACCCACTGCAGTTGTAACTGAAGATGTCTCCAGATGGGGCCTAGTGTCGCCGGGGGGGGGGGGGGGGAGAGTCACCCCCAGGGTAGAACCCGGCCGTCCACCTAGACTGCTGTGCGGTAGGGCGTCACGGAAGCTCTAGTCCAGTGAGTCTCCAGAAAATGCGGGTTCTGATCCCCAGGGTCTGGGTGGGCACCAAAGACCCTGCATTTCTGAGAAGCTCTGGCTGACGTGGATGCCTCTGGTCTGTGGCGGGCTCCCTGAGGTCCAGCGCCTAGACGCATCCAGCCAGCTGGCTCCTCCCCCAGATAAGAAGAAACGGAACTTTCCCCTCCACCCTGCCCCACGGCCAGCCCACTGCTGCTAGGTTGCTGAGTCTCCTCCCTCTGCACCTCCATCCGCCCCCGCCCCTTTCAGCCAGGGCCCTCATCCCTCTCCCAAGGACAACTGGTGTAACCCCCTCACCACCCCCTGATAACCCCACACCTTTTTCCCACCCCCGCTACCTCCCTGCCTCTCCGCACACCTCCCCCTCCCCTGGCCTCCTCACTCCCCGAGGCCTCTACATCCCTCAGGTGTGCGGCCTGTCAGCTGACCCACATGACGACCTCCGGCCACTCAGGGAAGCCAGGTGCCCTAAGTGAGAACAAGGAGGGCCCTGGACTTGCAGGGCTGGCGGGCGAGCTCCAGGAGCTCCGGTCCTCAGGCCAGATGGCCCTGGCTTCACGACAGCCAGCTGCGGGCCGAGACACGGGGCTGTGAGGCCCCGCAACCTGCCGTCTCTGATCCTTCCCACCCAGCAGAGGGCCTGGCTCAGCAGGCGCTCATCACTGCCAGATGGAAAAGGTAGGACGCTGCAGGCACCTGTCCTCAGCCCTCCTCCCCACCCTGTCACCTGGGCTCCTCCGGCTGAACCTGGAGAATGCTGGCTACCTGGCAGAGAGGCAGGGACGCGGGAAGAGAGAATCAGGGCGTTTCCTCCCCCATGCTTTTCTTGCAGAATCGGCCTCCCTCTGTGAGCTCAGGTACCACCCCCCGCCCCCCCCTCTCCCCCGGCAGCCGCCCTCCACGATTCCAGCTCTGAGCACAACCCTCACCCCCACCCTCAGCCTTGGCCTGGAAGGACCTGCGGGCTGCCAGCTTCAGGTGCCTCACATTTATTTGCCCCGCCCACCCACGTGCCTCACGTCCCTTAACCCCGCCCACCCACGTGCCTCACGTCCCTTTAACCCCGCCCACCCACGTGCCTCACTTTCCTTAACCCCGCCCACCCTCTGGACCAGAAGGTCACCAACTTGCCCTCCTCCTACAGAAACTGAGTTACACCGCGTCTTCCACTCACCCTGCCGACTTGCATGTGGTAAGAGCCCCCTGGTGTATGTTCCGGGACCTCAGCGTCCCTTGTCAATTACCTAGCCAGCACCGCCCCTCCAGAGCTAGACCTTCCTCACTGACTTTACAGAACCCACCAGAGTGGGTCTTCTGTTTCAGGCCAGGACCCTACCTGTTCCTCCCGTAACACACGTGCAACTCCCCCCTCTCCCCCTCTTCCCCCCTCCCCCCCTCCCCCCACAGCTGTTGGTGAGGGGCCCAGTGAGAACCCAGTGGAGCGCTAGGTCCTTGAGCTGGGGAGGGAAGTTCATCAGGAAATATCAGGGTAGATCCTGAAATGGGGGCAGGGAGAAGCACTCCCAAGAGAGTGGCCACTGGGTTAGTGGGATCTGAGCTCTGTGGTCCGCAGGCCAGCCTGATGCAATTCTCCAGGTTGCCACACTCAAACAGTGCCTACTTTAGAATGAGCTGTCCTCCCGTCACTTAGACTACAGTGTGAATGGTACTCCCTGGAGTTGTACCACGTGGGAACCTGGTTGTCATTTGTGTCTGACAGACTGCTAGAAGTTTCTCTAAAGGCCAGCCGGGAAAGGGGTCAGAGAGCCTTGGAAAAGGGCCTGGCCTCATTCATTCATGCATTCAACTAGTCCTTATTGAACACCTGTTTCTAGCAGGTGCTAGCACGTTCTAGAAAACATGCTAGAAGAAGCAGGAGACATGGCCCTCGCCCTCCAGGGCCCCAGTGACCTGGCATATGCTGGCAATCAGTCAGGCAGCCCTGATATTGTGTGACAGATGCTATGACAGGAAGCTATGGTGGGCATGGAGGGTGGCAGCTAACCCAGGCTTTGGAAGTCGGGGCGGGGGGGCGGCGCTTCCTGGAGGAGGTGGTATTGTTGACAGTGAAGAATGAGGACATTCGTCACATCATCAGAGAGGAAAGGGGGGTGTGCAAAGACGTGGCGACAGACTGGAGCGGGATCTGTGTTGGGACCTGCAGATGGAAAGCATGGTGGGCATGGGGGCGGGGCGGTGGCTGTTATCGTTGGAGTTGAATTGTGTCTCTTAAAAGAGAGATGTTGAAGTTCTTAGTACCTGAGAGTGTGGCCTTATTTGGAAATAAAGTCTTTACAGAGTATTCAAGTTAAAATGAGGTCATTAGAGTGGGCCCTAATCCAGTATGGCTGGTGTCCTTGTAAAAAGGGGAAATTTGGTCACAGAAGCAGACATGCACAGCAGGAGACTGATCTGAAGAGACAGGCACACAGGCAGAAGGCCATGTGAAGATGAGGGCAGAGACGAGAATGATGCCTCTTACACACCAAAGATGGCCAGTAAGCCACCAGAAGCCGGGAGAGAGGCTGGGAACAGACTCTCCCTCAGCCCTCAGAAAAAACCAACCCTGCCAACACCTTGAATTTGGTTTTCTGGCCCTCAGAACTGTGAAAGAATACACTTCTGTTATTTTAAGCCCCCCAGTTTGTGGTGCTTTTTCACAGCAGCCCTAAAACACAGAGTGCCTCCGTTTTCCAGGGCTGCCACAAAAAGTACCACAAACCCGGTGGCTGAAAACACAGAAATGTATTGTTTCTGGAGACCAGAAGTCCAAAATAGAGATGTCGGCAGGGGGAATTCCCTGGTGGTCCAGTGGTTAGGACTTCACGCTTCCACTGCTCCCTCTGAAGACTGTAGAGGAGAAACATTTCCTTCTCCCTTCCGGCTTCTGGTGGCTACTGGCGTTCCTGACTGGCGGCTGCATCTCTCCCATCTCTACCTCTGTTTCATGTGGTTCCTCCTCTTCTCCAGCTCACATTTCCCTCTGTCTTTCTATTGTAAGGACATTTGACGTTGGATTTAGGGCCCACCTGGATGATCCAGGATGATCTCATGACCAGATCCTTAGCATGATTACGGGATCTACGAAGAAGACTCTTTTTCCGTATAAGTTCCTGGTCACTGGTTCCAGGTGAAGGTACCTTCTGGGGCCACCACTAAGCATATCACGGGGGGGAAGGTGTGGGGTGAGACCAGCCAGTGTCTCGTTAGTCATATTTATTGATCGAAGTCTGGGATTTACCCCAAGGGCTATGAACGATTGTAAGGACGTTGCAGTTATCTTATCCATTTGCTGACAAAGCATGTATACAGCACCTACTACACGCCAGGCATGGTAACAGGGTTTTATAGGTCTGAACTCATTTACTCCTCCTGGCAGGCCTATGAGGCAGGTGCTAACATGATCCCTCTTGACCGATGGGGAAGTGGAGGCCAGAACAGGCTGGGTCTCTTGGTCAAGGCCACGCAGGGAGCTGGGGATCAAAGCAACCTTATGACCCAGTCATTATGGGAAGATCTCTCCACTGCTGACTGGTGAGTGGATGGGGCTGAGGCTGTGGCTTGGACCACGTGGAGAAACAAATTCAAGAGAAGCTTAGGAGTAAAACTGTAGAACATGGTGATAGGTATGGAAGGAGGGCCAGCAAGGAGTGAAGGGTGAAGTTCGGTTTCTTGGCTTATTCCCTGAGGCTCTGTGAGGCCCAGAATTGCACCTCTGCCTGGCAGCAGCCCTCGTGGCAGGGGGAGCTGGTGTGTAAATGCCCCTGCTCTCTGGCTCCTGGTGGGGGCGGAGACCTCCAAGGCTCCTTTTCTTCCTTGATTCCTGGAGTCCTTCCCTGGGATTAATCTCCAGCTGCCCCCTGGGCTGACTTGCTTGTTAGGACTTCCTGCTCTTCTCCCCTCACTTTCCCATGGTCTCATTCATGGTTCCTGGGACCACTTCCCAAATAGGCTACCTTTGCTGGAATAGTTATCGCAGAGCCTGCTTCTGGGGAAGCCCAAACTAAGACAGTGACTGACTGTGCCAGGGGACAGAGGGACAGGATGGAGGGGAGCATCTCCACGACAGGCTGGGAAATCCCTCCCAAGGATACCAGGTCACCGGGTATTCCTGTCCCAACCTCAGCAACACAAGTGCCTCCCAGCCGAGCTGGAAGAACTGTGCGACAGGGGCCCCCAGAATCAGCTTGCACCCATTTTCAGAGGTGGGAGTGGCGGCTGACAGAAGCTCTGAGACTTTGCTGGCAGGAGTAGAAATTGGTTCTGCCGCTTTGGGAAGCATATCTACTAAAGCTAAACGTCTGCTGGCCCCGTGACCATGCAGCTCTGCTCCTGGGTAGACGCCTGAGAGAGCTGAGCTCATGTGTCCGCCGGAGACACAAACAAGAATGTTTATAGCAGTGTTATTCATAATAGCCCAAAGTGGAAACAGCCCAAATGTCCACTAACAGGAGAATGAATAAACTAACTGTGGAACAGACATACAGCGGACGACGCAAATGCCTCCATCAACAGGAGGAAGAATAAATACATGGTGACATGTCCATATGAGAGGATTCTGCAGAAAAAGAGAAAAAGATACAACGGATACACACAATGGCGTGAACGAATTGGACAGACGTTATGCTGTGTGAAAGGAGCCAGACACAAATGAGGGTTTGCTGTGTGATTCCATTTGTATAAAGTTCATGAAGAAGCACAAGTTATCTGTGGTTATAGAGGTCACAGTAGTGGTTATCTCTGCAAGGTAGGGGTTGTTATTTTTTTTTTTTTTTGCGGTACGCGGGGCTCTCACCGTTGTGGCCTCTCCCGTTGCGGAGCAACAGGCTCCGGACGCGCAGGCTCAGCGGCCATGGCTCACGGGTCCAGCCGCTCCGCGGCATGTAGGATCCTCCCGGACCGGGGCACGAACCCGCGTCCCCTGCATCGGCAGGCGGACTCTCAACCACTGCCCCACCAGGGAAGCCCAGGGGTTGTTATTGATGAGGAAGGTAGGAGGGAATCTTCTGGGGTGTGATTCGTGTAATTTACTGTGTTCATTACATGTCAACTTTTTTTTTTTTTTTTTTGGCCACACAGCATGTGGGATCTTAGTTCCCCTGAGTAGGGATCAAACCCACGCCCTCTGCATTGGACGCGTGGAGTCTTAACCACTGGACCACCAGAGAAAGCCCCACATCAACTTTATAAAAGTGGCAGCAGGTGGAAACAATCCAAATGCCCATCCATAGATAAACAGATAAATAAACATGGTATATATAGACAGTGGACTCTTATCCATCCATGAAAAGGAATGAAGCACTGATACATGCTCCAACATGGATGAATCTTCAGAAGCTTACGCTAAGTTAAATAAGCCAAACACAAAAGACCACATACTGTATGAGTCCATTTATATGAAATAATAGAATAGGCAAACGTGTATAGGGAGAAAGCAGATTGGTGTTTACCAGTGGCTGGGGAGTGACTGCTTCATGGCTATGGGGTTTTATTTGGGGTTGAGTTTATGGTCAGGCCACTCAAGGTGGCTGTTCTGTTGCTCTCTTCCAACCTCTGCCTGACCAGGGCCTGCTTCCCCTACACCCTACTCACCTGACTGACCTTCCTGTGTGTACTTGCCCCGGGGGCCCCAGCTAGTGATTGTTCTTATCAAAGGGCCGGTGAGGGGCCTCGCCTCCTGTCCCTCTGCTGGTTTCCCTGGCAACTAATGAGCCCACCTGAGGTCATTTCCCGTATAACTGGTAACCTCCCCTGGCCCTCAGGAGCAAAGCCTGCCACCATGTCCTACCCACCAGGAGCCACACACGGTGGGGTGTTGCTCGGTGGGACGTTGCTCCAGGACCTTGCTTCAGACGTGTAAGCTCCCCCATCCATTAAACCTCTGATGTCTCTGTTGCCGACTCTGGGCTCTTTCTTCCATCTTAAAGCTGGGCAAGTGCAGGCCTTATAGGCCTGCGGGGTGCAGCCCGACAGTGATGAAAAATTTTTGGAGCTAGATAGAGGTGGTGATTGTGCAACATTGTGAATGTTCGAAATGCCACTTTAAAGTGGTTTGTTTAATTTGAATTTTGCATCCGTTTTTTCTTAAGTGGCATCAAAACAGAATTTTTTAAATGACAAGGTGGCTGCTTCTCCTCTCTGCTGAGTCTGGGCTGGAGAGCATAAGGGGTGCCAATGCCACCATGACATCTCCTATCAGAGCCATACTTGTCCGTCCTTGTGAAGCCTCTTGGTGAGTGGTTGTGTCGCCTCCTCAAAACACTCTACTGCCACCTGCTGGAAATTTGTCATAGTAAATATTCAAGTTTATGTAACAAACATACAAACTTCTAAATGCGGCGCCCTTGTACAGTGCCCAACCTGCACAGCTGTACATGGCAGGATAGGTGACTTGGCTTTATTTTTCAGTGTACTCTATCCAGACTTGGATGCGGCCTTGAAAACCTTAAGGCTGACTTTCCCTCCTGTTCCACGGTAATGCTGAATAAGGCAAGCCTGGGCTAGCCTCTCCCAGATTTGTCAGGGAGATGAAATCCACCTGCTCCCTGATCAGTGTATTGAAACCTGCCTTTCAGAGTCACCTCTAGAAATGAAACCTTCCCCAGAGCACTTGTGGTCATCAAAGAAGCAGGAGGCCGAGGACGGGCTGGAAGGTCTCCACCAAGCTCCTGGTGACAGACGTCCTGGCTGTTTTTCCTCTGACGTAAAGGTAGGGACGAGGATCTGAACACCCCTAAAACACCGGGCGGCGCCTCCTCTCTGATTTGCCAGGGAGGGGAAGGGGCTGTCAGATCCAGTGGGAAGGGAGGTTCAAGTAATGGGGTTCTGGAATCTTAGCAGCTTGCTGGGCACAACTTACCCCTCACAGTGTTGCCGAAAACTCGGCCTCTGTGCAGCCGGTGCCGAATCGAATCTCAAAGGCGGTTTTGGATGAAGTAGAAAAGAAGAGCTTTATTGCTTTGCCAGGCAAAGGGGGATACAGTGAGCTCGTGCCCTGAAAAACTGTGTGTCCCAACCCAGGAGGATTTGGTGAGGAGTTTTAGAGCAGTGGTTCAAGGGCAGAGTTGCTGATAAGGATCAAGGTGTGTGCAGGGCCTGCGCTCCTTTAATCTGGTCTCAGAAAAGCTCCCGATGAGCTTTTCTGGTTCCTTTGATCTGGCCTCAAATGGTCTCTTGATGAGCTTCTCGAGGTTATCAAACTGTGATCTTCTCTGGAATGAAGAATGCTAGCATCTTCCATTTGTTAGGGGCTTTAGTTCTGTAAGAGCTCAAAGATGTTGTTATGTGTATCCCTTGACCTACAAACAAGAAACAGGGGACACAGAAAGGCTTCTGTGTCCAGGAGCCCCACAGGGTCCTGCTTGGTCTCAACAGCAGCTCCTGTCTGGGGCTTCCCCCACCCACCGGCTACAGGGGATTTGCCGGGGTGGGAGGTGGGTTTTTTTGTGGATAGCAGCTATGCATCTTAAGCCCCTCACAGGCCTGGAGGTCCGGCGGTGTCCACCATGGCCACGGGGTTGGGGGCTGTGTCCCCTGGTGGACGGCTGTTCAAGACTAGTGGTGTCCTAGAGAAATAGAACACAAGCCACACATGTAAAGTGTTCTCGTAGACACATTTTTAAAAGTTAAAGGAAACACAGGCCACATTCATTTTAATAACATATATCTCTTACCCTAACATGCCCAAACATTTCAACCTGCAATCAATATAAAAATTATTGGAAAAAAATTGTTGAGATATTTTACATTCTTTTTTTTTTTTTTTTTTAATACAAAGTCTTTGAAACCCAGTGTGTAATTTGCCCTTCCAGGACCAATCATGTTCAAGTGCCCAGTAGCAGCCATATGTGGCCAGTGGCTCTTGTGTGGACAGCATGGTTCCAGAATTTCCATAAACCAGGAGCAGGGGCAGTGGCAGCTCGGTGGGAAGTGGGGAGAGCGGCAAGGGGACAGGACTGGAGCCAGCACTTACCCATAAATGGTTTTCACTGAGATGGTGTGAATTGAGAGGCTGTTACAGGTTCACGTGCCCGATGTACAGTGAGGGCAAACAAACCCAAACGGTGGAGTCTGGAGCAGAGAAAAGTTTAGCGCAGGGCCAAGCAAGGAGAACGGGTGGCTCATGGTCAAAACCCCTGAAATCCTGGGACTTGCCTGGTACTCAGGCGGTTAAGACTCCATGTTCCCAATGCAGGGGACACGGGTTCGATCCCTGGTCGGGGAACTAGATCTCTCAAGCTGCAAATAAGAGCCCACATGCCACAACTAAAGATCTCACATGCCACAAGTAAGAGCCGGTGCAGGCAAATAAATGAGTAAATATTAAAGAAAACGAAATTCCATATGGTCTGGGGGGAGAAGTTTTTTTTCCTAAATTTATTTATTTATTTATTTATTTATTTTTGGCTGTGTTTGGTCTTCGTTGCTGTGCGTGGGCTTCCTCTAGCTGCGAAGAGTAGCTTCATGGTATGTGGAATCTTCTCGGACCAGGGCTCGAACCCATGTCCCCTGCATTGGCAGGGGGATTCCTAACCACTGCACCACCAGGGAAGCCCCTGCACTATTGTTTCTTGACTGCTCCTCCCTTGTTTCTGTGTTCCTTCCCTTCCCTGATTAGCAACTGTTTGGATCTGCCCTTTGGAACTCAGAGAAGGTCAAGGAGGCTGAATAAAGTCCACTTCCTACAAACAAGAAACAGGGGACACAGATAGGGCTTGTACCTGGGAGAGCCCCACAGGGTGCTGCTCAGTTTCAAGGCCACCGCAGAGCTGAAACCGTGCATCTCAGATTGGGACTTTTTTTTTAAAAATATTTATTTATTTATTTGTTTGGCTGCGTCGGGTCTTCGTTGCGGCATGTGGGATCTTTAATTGCAGCGTGTGAACTCTTCGTTGCGGCATGTGGGATCTAGTTCTCTGACCAGGGATCGAACGCGGGCCCCCTGCATTGGGGATGTTGGGTCTTGCCTGGACCACCAGGGAAGTCCCCTCAGATTGGGACTTGAACCCACGTTTTTTTACCTGAGATCACACACCTGGTCTCAGGACTTAATGAAGCTCAGGTTCTTGATGTCTCATCGCAGAAAGAATTCAGTGAGAGACAAAGTGATAGATAAGAAGTGCATTTATTTAGAGAGAAACACACTCCACGGACAGAGTGTGGGCCATCTCATAAGGCGAGAGTGGTCCCAGGGTATGGGATTGTCAGTTTTTATAGGGGTGGGTAATTTCATAGGCTAATGGGTGGGAGGAGTATTCCAGCTATTTTGGGGGAAAGGGTGGAGATTTCCAGGAATTGGGCTATCGCCCACTTGTGGACCTTTACGGTCAGCCTTGGAACTGTCATGGCACCTGTGGGTGTGCCATTTAGCTAATGTGTCACAATGAGCGCATAATGAGGCTCAAGGTCCACTGCAAGTGGACCTCCATCTTGGACCTAAACTGATTAGAACCAAATATGTCACGTCCTTGGGCTATGTTATTCTTTTAAAGGTTGTGCCCTGCCTCCTTCCCTCTGTTTCAGAGCCCCCCATGAGGGACCCCACGCAGGAAAGGCTGGACGCCCTGAGGGGGGCCTCCTGCAGAACTGATGTCCAGAGCTGCCAGGTTTGAGGGTCTGGCCTCAAGTCACCCTGGAAAGCAAGCATCTGTCTATTTTGATTTTTTTTTAAAGAAACATATTCATTTACAAGAGAAAGACTTATAGATCATAACCATGCATTTCTGTGGCATAAACGAATGAATGAATGAAAAACTCCGATGTGAAGACAGGAAAGGAGCTCTGCCGATGAACCAAGGGGCAGTGGGCATCTGACCTACATCCACTGTCAGGGGTTGGACAGTGAGACTGGAATCTTGATGTTGAGACAAGCAAGTGTGTCTCTGGGGCAGCCAGGCCATAGTCTCCTTCAGAGTCTGTCCCTTCTTAGATGTGGATCCCATAAGAGACCCAGGTCCGTCCTCCCACTGCCCATCATCCCACCAGGAGAGCACCTTTCCTTTGCTTCCCATGGCCTTTCATTCATTCAATCACCCATTCATTCATTCATTGAGCAAAAATGTATACACTGAACCTTGAAAGCACTGATAACTGAAAGAAGCCAAGGTCCACATGCTCTAACGTTCCAGTTGTCTGAGCGAGTGTCCGGCGCAGGGAACTCTCTGGAGGCAGAAAGTCAACTAATGGTTGCTTAGGGCCGAGGGGTCAGGGGACCGGGAGGTGACAGCTAAAGGGCAGAGGTTTCATTTTGGTGATGAACATGTTCTAAAACTGACTCTGGTGATGTCTGCACGGCTCTGTAAATATGCTAAAAAAACATGGAATTGTACATGTTACTTGGGTGGATTGTATGTGAAATATATCTCAGTAAGCCTGGTTTTTTTTTTTTCTTTTTTAATGTATTGAGTACCTACTGTGTGCCAGGCACACTGGGGACTCAGGAGTGAATACAGTAAACCCTGTCCTCCACCACATACAGCCTGAGGGAGGCGGCGACCATTAGACTAATCCCACAGATCTTTTCCGCAAGGCGGTGTATCTATCCAGCTAAAAGGAAGCACAGGCTGGAGGGAGCGCCGCCCAGGGTAGCACAGAGCTGACCTGGAGAAGGAGCCGGGAATGACCCGCCCCGAGGGGAGATGGACGAGGGAACAGCCTTCCAGGCAGAGGGAAGCAAGGGTGGGGGCCCTGAGGCAGTGCCCGGCCCCTGGGGGGGGGGGGGGGGGGCAGACTGCCGGGACGGAGAGGAGGAGTGTGCGGGACAGACCGGCAAGGCCCTTAGGTCTCCGTCCTCAGGCACGGTTAGCGTTTGGGGGCTGAGGCCAGCACCTCACCTCCCGCGTTGTATTAAGATGTGCTCTCTCCGGGGCTTCCTCTTAATGAAACAGGAAGTAAGGTGTCTCGAGCTAGCAGCCAGCTGAGAGTGCTTTGAGGACAAAGGGGCATCAGGAAGGTGGCTAGCAGGGGAGACCTGGCTGGCCCGGTTCACAGCTGTCTGCTTCTGGTGGCCAGGACGAGAGCCAGCGGAGGGCAGGGTGGCAGCTCCAACGCCCCTGAGGTCCCAGCCGCTGCTGAGTGAGGCTACGGCTGCACCAGGCCCTCGTGGGGGCGGGAGGCAGCCTTCAGGGACTCCAGGTCCATGACGTCAGTGTTGCCATGGAGACACCCCCTCCCCCGGCTTCCAGCAGCACGTGTTGCAGCTGCTGGAGACCCCCGGGCAGAGAAGGCTCTGCAGGAAGAACAGCCCTGAACCCTGTGGGCCTGTGCCCCAGAGCACGGTCTGGGAGAAGGCAGGGTACCAGCACCGGGAGGGGGGCCCTCCAGCTCTCCATCCTGCCCGCAAGCCTGTCACCCAGACACGCTCCTGTCTTGCAGTCTGGGAGGTGTCTTGGTGTAAAACAGCTCAGGCTGTGGCCCTTCCCCACAGTGGCGGCCAAGGGAGGCGGGGCTTGTAGGCTCCCTCTACTGACCCCTCCCACCCCCGCACTCCTAGCTCCAT
Source organism: Monodon monoceros (assembly GCF_005190385.1). Taxonomy (NCBI): domain Eukaryota; kingdom Metazoa; phylum Chordata; class Mammalia; order Artiodactyla; family Monodontidae; genus Monodon; species Monodon monoceros. The sequence continues at coordinate 6,687,457 of NW_021703766.1, read as the reverse complement.
TGTTTCGTTTTTAATGTCCCTTCATTCAACGATTTCCTGAGACCTCCTCGTGCCAGGCGCTCTGCTGAGCTGAGCACCTGTGATCCTCAGGGCGGCCCAGCAAGGGAAGCTGGCCCACTGCTCACGTATGGAGCACACATGTAACATGGTGTGTTCTTTGTCGCTAAACCTTGTTCTCTGAAATCTTTCTTTCCAGTTTCTTAAAGACATTTTCAGTAGCAAAATGCCCAGGCTAGTTGAGAACTTTAGCCTCCCATCCAATTTCACGTTCATTTCATGCCTTTTCCCTTTTCTGAGTCCCTGTCTCCTCCTGTGGGGGGCGAAGGTGGAGAAGGGACCACTGGTGTTGTCCTTGCCCTTGTCTGGTCATTGCTGCTTCTCTTGCTGGCCATCAGAAAAGTGGCCGGGGGTGTTGACTTAAAAAAAAAAAGAAAAAGTACAACCTAAAAGTTGAGGATTATGATGTTTTATTCGAGGACATTTCTGAGGACTATAGCCCAGGAAGGCAGCCTCTCACCTGGCTCTGAGGGACTGTTCCAAAGAGGTAAGGGAAGAACCACGATATATAGGAGTTTTTGCTGGGAAAAAACAAATGCTGTAGAAAGACTTACAAAAGATTACTGCTAACCACAAAAACCAGACATCTCAAGTTAATGATTTTAGTGTCTTTCTGTGTATGGGACGGTGCAAGAGTCTGGGCTCACTGAAATTATTCCTTTGATAGTCATCTTAACTGTCTAGGGCCAGTGTCCTGTATTTTTCCATCCTGAATTCCCTTCAGGGCGCACCTTCTGGATGGGATGGCTACCGTGGCTGATGACTTGATGGCGGGCAGCATTGCTTGTTTTCTGAAATGGCAGGCATCATGCTTTTGTCCACAGGGGTGTTCAGAGGCAGCCCAAACGTGTGCTTTTTGGGGAACCGTATGGGTGGGGGCAGAGGTGAGGGTCCCCACGGCGTGTTCCCCTGCAGCTTGCTCTCCTTGTGGTCCATCTCCCACCTCCCACTGCTTCCTAGGGGTCGGGGGAGAGGGCTCCTCACCCTGGGGCCAACGCTTTCGGGTGGGATGATACTAGGAAAGTGTCTCAGGCCCTGCTTCCTTCCTGGTGTCCATGTGATTCCCAGAACTCACGCCTCCCGGCAATGGTCACCTCTTGCCAGTTCTCTTGCCCCTACGTCAGGCAGGTGCCATGTGAAGATCAGCGGCACCTGCCTTACCTGGGGATGGGTGCAGGACAGGGCTGAGCCTGGGACCTGGGAAGGGAAGTTTCTCCTTTTCTCTCCCTTCTCATCCCACCCCCATCTTTTGTTGGTGCTGGGATGATAAATGGGGAGAGCAGAACCTTTGCAGGCACATTTAATAAGCCTTGGGGTCTGGGCTTCTCTTTCCTGGCTTTTTCTAGAATGTGGGGAACTTACACCTAGATGCTGATTTCAGGGCTGCTGGAGAAGTCCCACTCGGTATCCTTACTTTAAACATCTGTTTGTTTATCCATCCATGCATTCATCATGTCATCACCCATCCATCCGTCCAGCCATCCGTCCATCTTGCAAACCTACTATGTGCTGGTCACTCTGTAGCAGTGCATAAACAAGGCCAAACCCCCTCTTGTGGAGCCAGTGTTCTGAGGGAAGTCTGACAATAAGCAAACTCAGTAAGGAAAGGATGTACTGTCTTAGAAGGATAAATGTAATGGAAAAAAATGAATCCAAAAGGGGGATGGAGAGAGTAAAGGAAGGAGGGCCAGGGAAGGCCTTGCTGAGAAGGTGACCATTTGAGCAGACACCTGAAGGAGGGAGGGAGAAGCTGTCAGCTGGGGAAGAGCTTTCCAGGAGGAGGGAGCAGCCGGGCATGGAATGTTAGAGGAACAGGAGGAGATGACACAGCAGGAGCAGAGTGAGCAAAGCAGAGAGGAGAGGGTGGTCACCTGTGGCCCTGCCCCCGCTGGGAGGACGTTGGTCTTACTGTCACTCTGCTCCCCTCATCACAGCTCCCAGGACACGGTATAGTGCTTGCTGCCACTGGCCCTTTGCTGAGGCTCTTCCCGGGCACCCAGTCCTCTCACCTCCAAAATAGCCTTGTTATTCACATTTTACAGATGAGAAAACTGAGGTCCTAGCATGTAACCCTGAGGGATGAGAAGAAGAGTAGGCTAGAAAAGGCATGTGTGGGGTGGGAAGGGCCCGGGCCTCCATTCTGTTCTCAGGGAAGAGAATGAGGCTGCACAGGAGGAAATCAGCCTTTCTGTGGCTGCCCTACTTGGTCTCCAGGAAAGCCCAGATCTTCTCATCACAAACCCCCCCAGGGGCAGGCGGCTCTGCCATCCCCCTAGTCTCCCTTTTCCAGGCTAAAGCTTCTCAGCAGGAGGAAATGAGGCTGGATGGGCTCAGGTGGGGAAGTTCCTCCCCACAAGGTGGTCAACAGTCTCTGTGAGCCAGAGTATGCCCTTGGGCTGCCCAGGCTTGTCCTGCAGGACCAGGTACCAACCCAGTATGATCTGAGGGTCACGTTTCTTGGCAAGTCCCCTGGCCTGTCTCAGGCAGTAACATAGAGGAGACGTTTAGAGAATGTTCGTTCATTTATTTGACAAATATTTACATGGGTCTCCTATGTGCTAGGCCCTGTGTTCTAGGATGGTGGGTGGATGGAGGGGTAGATGGATGGGTGGATGTGTGAGTGAATAAAGAATGAATAGGTAAGGAGATCAATGGATAGATGGATGGATAAATGAAAGGATAGGTGAGGTGGGTGGGTAGATAAATGGGTGGGTGTGTACAGGGATGCATGGATGGTTCAATGACTCCTGAATGGATGTATTAATTATCTATTGCTGTGTAACAAATCACCCCAAAATTTAGTGGCTTAAAACAAGCATTATCTCACCACTTCTGTGGGACAGGAATTCTGGAGTGACTTAGCTGGGTAGTTCTGACTCAGTTCTGACTTCTGATTGCAACCAAGGTATCAGCTGGGGCTGGAGGATCCACTTCTATGATGGCTCCCTCTCATGGCTGTTGGTGGGAGGCCTTTGTTTCTCCATCACCATTGCTTCTCCCTTTTCTTTTTTCTCTGTTTGTTAGAAGCAAGTCACTAAGTCCGATGACACTCAGAGAGAGGGGAATTAGGCTCCACCTCTTGAAGGAAGGGCATCAAAGAATTTGTGGACAGGTTTTAAAACCATCACAACAGATAAATGAATGGCACACCCACTATTCTTCCTGTATGTTGGAATCTTAGAATAATCTTAGAACAGGGACCCTCCTTCGTAACTGCACAGTTAAATTCATCTGGGATACTTAGAAAATATCAGTGCCCAGGGCTCGACCCCCAGACCGTCTTATTTTGTTAGTCTGGTGAGACCCGTGGACATTTGTGTTTGTTTTGTGGAGTGATCTTAAACTTTAATCATGAAACCCAGCATGTATATTCCCATTACATGGTTTTTTGTAATTGTGGTGAAATATATGTAACATATTACCATTTAAACCTTTTTAAAAAGTTTTTTTTGTGGTACGCGGGCCTCTCACTGTTGTGGCCTCTCCCGTTGCGGAGCACAGGCTCCGGACACGCAGGCTCAGCAGCCATAGCTCGCGGGCCCAGCCACTCCACGGTATGTGGGATCTTCCGGGACCAGGACACGAACCCGTGTCCCCTGCATTGGCAGGTGGACTCTCAACCACTACGCCACCAGGGAAGCCCCATTTTAACCATTTTTGGGGGTACAATTCAGTGGCATTAAGTGCATTCACATTATGGTACAACCATCACCTCCAGAACTTTCTCATCTTCCCAGGCTGAAAGTCTGTACCCGTGAAACACTAACTCACCATCCCTCCCTCTCCCTAGTCCCTGGTTACATCTATTCTACTTTCTGTCTCTATGAATTTGACTGCTTCTAGGAGCCTCATATAAGTGAAATCATACAATATTTGTCCTTTTGTGTCTGGCTAGTAATTCACTTAGCACAGCGTGTTCCAGGTTCACCCATGTAGCATGTGTCAGAATTTCATTCCTCTTCGGCAGAATAATATTCCATTGTCTGTATAATATATGCCACATTTTGTTTATCCCTTCATCCATCCATGGGCATTTGGGTTGTTTCCACATTGGTATTTTTTAAAGCTCCCAGGTGATTGTGACGTGAAATCAGGCATGAAAATTGAGCCCTTGGTTCTCAATCCTGTCTGCACATGGGAGCTGTTTAAAAAAAAAAAAAAAAAAAACCCCAACAATGCCTGGTGCCCATGCAGACTCGCTTAGTCAGAATCTCTGTGAGTGGGACCTGGGAGCCAGGACGAATACCCAGTTCCTTCCAGTAGCGGAAGGCACAGGCCCATGGAATCATTTCCCAGTCTCTGCTGCCCCCTGGTGACACAACTGACAGCATCCCTGGTAGTGACGCCTGGGAGCCTCCCTCTCCAGGACTGGCTTGCTTGCCCATTGGGAACCCAGAGCGCCAGCCCCGTGGGGTCTGGGTTCCCTGCATAGCTCTACCAGTCCCCCTTCCCCTACTGTACTTCCTGGCTGGCCTTGCATGGCTCCCTGTCTAGAAGAACACATGAGGTTATTAGAGAGGAGAGGGCACAGACAGGCGGAAGACTCCGCTTGGTGTGATCTTGAACAAGCCATTTAACCTGGCTTTCACGTGAGGATAACCACTGCTCCCTCTGACAAGTCCCTGAGATCGCAGGTGGGTATGTGTGTCAGCTTTGGGAACGACCCAGGGCAGGTGTGTCAGCCTCGGGCACTGCTGACATATGGGCTGCGTCGTTCTCTGTGCTGGAGCTGTCCTGGGCATGGTGGGGTGTTCAGCAGCAGCCCGGCCTCCAGCCACTAGCTGCCAATAGAACCCCCCAATTTGATCATCAAAAATGTCTCCAGATGTGGACAGATGTCCCCTGAGTATAAGGTTGCCAGATAAAATACAGGTTTCCCAGTTAAATTTGCATCACAGATGAGCAACTCACAACTTTTTAGTAGAATTATGTCCCAAAGGTTGCATTTTTATTCGTTAAATCTGGAAACCCTAAGGGGACAAAATCAGCGGTTGAGAACCCCTGCCCTAGCGAGTTTTTGATACCTGTTTAGGAGGCTAAGACACCAAATGGGGAAGTTGCATTGGGGTGGAGCTTGGGGGGGGCGGTGGCACCGCCCTGGGTGCCAGCTAGGGGTGGGCCCAGCAGTGGTCAGCCAGGGACTAGGGGCCATCATCCGGAAGGAGGCTGGGTTCATGGTTGGGCCTTCTCGGTGATGTGCTGGGGGCCAGGCTGGGGAGGAGTCCACCTTGCTTTCCCAGCACCTAGGGCTGCTGGGGACGGAGCAGTTTGTGGCCGACCACAAGTCAGAGCAGTGCACCCCCAGCTTTTCCCCAGGGGGAGCCCAGGCCCTCAGTGATGGAGATTCAGGCCCAACTTACTCATTTGCAAGAGGAAGAAACAGGCCCAGAGAGGGGCAGTGACCGGCCCCAACTCACACAGCCAGCTTGTGGCAGTGCAAAGCCGGGGTCTGGGTCTTCAGGCCAGGACTTTTGCCCCTGGGGCAGAGTCTGGGAGTGTCCTCAATTTCTGGTAAGTTCTTTGGGAGCTCCCAGCATTTTCCAGATAAAGCGAGAGGCACTCAAGACAGGCTTTGTGACGAGACTGGGCCACCTGCTGTCCTCAGCTGCTCCCCATTCTACTCCAGGGGAGCCCTGGGACTCCTTCCGGGGCTGCCCCTCTGACAACCGTGTCTTGTTTCTATCTGATGGGGAGAAGCGACATGAGAAAGTGGTGACACACTTGGACTTGGAGCCAGACTGTCTGGGGCTGGATGCTGGCTCTGTCCCTCACTGACTGTGACCTGAGGCACCCACGGCCTCAGTTTCTTCATCTGTAATATGGGAGTGATGAAAATGGTACCCACTTTGTAGGGTTGTTATAAGGATTCAATGACTTAAGTATGAGTGTTTAGGACAGTGTGTGGCAGGTCGGAAGGTTTACCGTTTATCTTACTTTCCTCCCTTCTTCTGGTGACAACACCCATTCTCCCTCCCTTGGGGAGCTGGATCAGTGGGGCTGTCAATCGCAGCCTCCAACCCTGCCCTCCCCTAAAGGGCATGTGAGTCAGGCAAGGCCAATCACTGTACCCTGTTGCCCCAGCCAGTCACTGGGTTAGTGAGTGAGACCAACCTGATAAAGGTCTAGTTGAGTCCCTGGATCCAGCCTAACCTGAAGCCAATTTCCTCCCTGGAATTCCCAACATGTGAGACCATAACTCTCTCATTTTGCTTAAGCAAGTTTGAATAGAGTTCTGATTCATATACCTTCTCTGCTCCATAGAGCGGGAGGGATTTCCCCAAGGCAGTCCCCTTCTCCCATGGACCAGGGCCCTCAGCCTTGGTTTTGATCCAGCCCCACCCTGGGTCACTCCCATTCACTCAGAGAGGCAGGTCCTCTGTGTTTGAGGTGTGATCAGGGCTCACAACAAGAGGAAACTGACTTGTATTAAGTGCCTACCATGTGACACGTACTGTGCTGGGGCTTTAGTTGAATTTACACGCAAGGCAACTATGGCTCAGAGTGGTAAAGTGACTTGCCCAAAGCCACACAGCCAGGAAGTAGAATCACTTCCATTTGAACCCAGGCAGTCTGGCTCCAAAGCAGGGGCACTTCTCACAGCACCAAGAGGCTTATTATTGGTAGGGGCATTTTTTTCCATTAAAAAATGTTTTTTAGTCATAAAATACATATAAAATGTGCCACCTAAGAGAGGGAATTTTCAAAGGCAGAATAGCCCTTCTCAGCTAAGAGATGACCTAGAGAACTCGCTACTCCAAGTGGGCTGTTTTCCCCTGGAAAACGGAGGCCTGGGCTCATTCGTTCACTCAACACATCTTACGGGGCCCTACTACCTGCCCGGCAGGGTCCAAGGCAGGGCCTAGTGTTCAAGGTGAGGCCGGGAGGGGCCCCAGGTGAAGAGTTTAAGGTGAAGCTCCCTCTCAGGGTAGACCCTGCACCTGCATGGCCCCCAGAGGGGGCGCCACCCGAAGTCCTGCCACAGGAACCTAGCGTGGCCCCTCTTGGTCACTCTAGTCCCAGCCCAGGTTCAAGATCAAGGAGAGTTTAGATAACCTGACAGAGACCCAGTCCAGCCAGGAAAGGAGCTTCCGACACACCGTCCCTGAGGAATGATTCTGTCAAAGGGTTTCTGGGGGGCACTTAGTACAACGCAGCATAATCACCGTTCTCGGGGGTCTGGTGGGGAGAGCGAGGGCAGGCGGACCCCAGCACATGTGCACACCGGTTACCACATGTCACAGCGTTCTGAAGGGCAGGGAGGTTGCCACCCTCAGGGCCCCCTTTCGAGGGAGCTGATGTTTAAATTGTGGCTCACAAGCTGGCCAGCCCCGCCTCAGAGGCCTCGGGCCCAGCACCTCGTCCCCCTCCAGGCTTCCCATTTGCATCACCACCTGCTTCCCTCGTTCCTCCAGCCCTGGGATGCTGGCTGCCCTGGGTCCCTATTAGCCCGCGATACCTAGTGTCCCCATGTTGTCTTTTGGGTTCGCAATACCTGGCCAACGGCTACATTACATGGTCTCTGTTAAAAGAACCAGGGTGCTTTCCGTTCCCGATGATACTGGAGGAACGGGCATCAGCTGGGCAGGGAGCAGAAGGCGGTGCAGTGCCCGCAGAGGCACCTGCGTGGCCAAAAGCCACGGCTGGAGGGAGCAAGGCACATTCCAGAAGCTGGGGGAGGGGGCGGGCTGGAGGGAGTGAATGGGGTGGCAGGTAGAATAAGGTGAGGCTGGATGGCTCGGCTCTCGTGGGCCATGGAGCGGAGTCTGGATGAGATCCTGAGGGAGCTGGGACGCCATGGAATGTAAAGTGACGGAGTGATGTGATCTGATTTATCTTCCAGAGGATTGCCTTGGCTACAGTGAGCCTCACTCACTCACGGGAGGGGGCAAGAGTGGGTGTGTGGGTTCACTCCAGGGTTCCCTCATGTCACTCTGACAGTGAGGTACAGCCTGCTTATGGGAAACCCAGGCTTGCTTTCCTGTAGTTTCCATGTTGGGTCCTAGCTCCTAAATGCGAACATCCCTGAGGATTTGATGGCAGCTCGGATGTCCCCAGGTCTTATCTGCTTTGGGCAGAACGTTGCAAATCCCTTCAGTGGTTCTCCCCATGAGGCATAACAAGAAAGAGAACAGTTTACTCCCCAGGCTTCCTCTGGGCCCGTGCCTGTGCCCTTCTTCTTCAAATAATATTTTTAAGTGCATAAAATAAAGTCCAAGGAGTCTTAAGGACACCAGTTATATTGAATAGAGTTATCAAGATATAAAATCCAAATCTGTAGTATAATAATACCTGTGCTTGTAAGTAACATATTTAATAACCAGCTCTAGCAAGCAGTCTCGTGATATTAGAATTTGCAGGGAGTGATGAGCATCAGTGATATCTGAGATGTCTGCAACAACTATAATGTGATGTGAAAATATCTGTAATTTCTGAGGGTGAGAAAGTCACAGGTCCTGCTGATACTCCTGTATCCTGTTGCCGTGTTCATCATGGAAGGAAGCGCTAAATTTCAGTTAAAGGTTAGTGCCAATGAAGGTGTCATTTTTTTCCCCATCTGTATTAGCTCGGGCTGCCGTAATAAAATACCGTAGACCGGGTGGCTTAAACAACAGATATTTACTTCTCACAGTGCTGGAGGCTGGAAGCCCAAGATCAAGGTGCTGGCCGATTCCGTTCCTGGCGAGAACCCACTTCCTGGCCCTCAGACAGCTGCCTTCTCCCTATGTCCTCATAAAGCCACTAATCCCATGGTGGGGTCCCACCCTCATGACCTCATCTAACCCTGGTCATCTCCAAAAGGCCCCACCTTTAAATACCATCATGTGGAGGGTTAGGGCTCAACCACGGCTCTGGGGGTGGGGGACACAAACTTTCATCGGTAACAGCATCCAAATTCATGGACCCGTTTAACCACAGTCATCAGGCTAAATAAACCCCTGCTCTAGGGGAGAGGGCCATGTTTCTTTATAAGCTATACTTTGATGAGCTCTTTAGGGTGGAAGGTGAACCCTTAAAGGCATGCTCAACCAGCAAAGACCACCTTCTAAACTCTCTGCTGGGGGAGGGGTGGCCTGTTGACAGGAGGACCCTTTGCTTCACTGAGCACCTGAACTCACTTGGCTCTGGAGTTGGGATTGCCTGGGTTCAGATCTCACTGTCGCCACTTACTGGCCTCAGTTTACTCATCAATTCAATGGGGATGATAATCCCTCTTGGGGACCCTGCTCTCACCTATTGATTCAGAAGCTGACTTCAGCGTCCAGACTTTATTTTTGAACTTCCTGCCTGTAATACAACTATTTGACTATCTGAAGAAGCAAGATAACTTTTATTTTTTTTATAAATTTATTTTATTTATTTATTTTTGGCTGCGTTGGGTCTTCGTTGCTGCGCGCGGGCTTTCTCTAATTAACGCGAGCGGGGGCTACTCTTCGTTGCGGTGCGTGGGCTTCTCACTGCAGTGGCTTCTCTTGTTGCAGAGCACAGGCTCTAGGCGTGCAGACTTCAGTAGTTGTGGCACGGGGACTCAGTAGTGGCGCACGGGCTTAGTTGCTCCGTGGACCAGGGCTCGAACCCGTGTCCCCTGCATTGGGAGGAGGATTCTTAACCACTGTGCCACCAGGGAAGCCCCACAAGATAACTTTTAAAAGGTGCTTCCTTTTTTTTTCTTTACTGCTTGGAAGGGAGCGGGTGTCTAAAGGAGGAAGAAACAGGGTGCGCTTCTGGGGCAATATGGTGTCACAGAATAAAGGACGGAACCTCGGGGCCCTTAGGAGACTCATCAGTAAAGTGAATGCCAGGATCCTAAAGGAACCTCTGCTAACCCTGAAGTCGGTCAGAGAAAGTCACAACCGATAGCTTCCCAGGGCGGTGTGGCCACAGACAGAGCCAGTCTCCTGGGTAAAGGGAAGCAGAAAGTGACTTCAGGCCTGCTCAGTGCCTCCCGGTTTATAAATGCGGTATCTATTCCCACCAGACACATTTGTGCCACACAGGTTCGCTGCCTGGTCAGTCCCGAGCCCCTTGGTCCAACATTTCCGATCCCAGACCCCTCAGAGACCACAACTCCCAGAAAACACCTAGGCAGGAAGCGGAAGCGCGCCAGCGGGGGTGGCCGCACTGTATTCTGGGAGGTGTAGTCCACAGAGGCCGGAGGATCCCTGAGAGCGATGCCTTCTGGGGAAGATAGTTTTCAAGCGGTCTGAGAACCCAGCAGTGGGAACCGAGATGATCTCACCCGAGCAGAAAGCGGCGGCAGGGCGTTAACAAGTTTTGGATTTGGAGTTATTTTGTAGGATTTATTTTTGTATCTGTCCCCTCCCAACATCCAAGGAGGCTATTCCCGCTTCTGTGATGGCAAACTGGTCTGGATAGGTTATTCCTCGCTCAGACTGGACTGAACAGTCTGCTTGACCTCATCAGCCTGTTTGCTTATCTGTAAAATGGGCGTGTTAATAATGCACACTTCGCAGGCATCCATGAGGCGTTGCTTAACAAATCCCTCCTTTTGAATCGTAGCAGTTTAATGAACAAATGGATGTGTATTGTAACAAATATCAACAATTCTGCTCCCTGAGAATTCTTTGGACTTTGTCTTTGAAAGGTAGGATTTTATTCGGATTCCAGTCAAAGCTCATAGGGGAAAATGTAAGGAAATCTTGTCAGACAGTGGCTCTGCAAGACTGCGTGGCCCTGCGAGCCAGGACTCAGGGAGATGAAAGTTTAAAAATATGACAGGCTTCTGGGGCAAGCGTCCTCTCACAGTATTAGTGGGAGTATTAATAAATACATCCTCTAGAAAGGGCCATTTGGCAATAGCTTTCAAGATTACAAATGCATCTATGTGTAGGTACAGTGATTCCTCTTCCAGGAGTTTACCCTACAGACACACTCTATACTCAGAAACTTTCAAGAGGATAGATTTAAGAATATTCATTGTAGCACTGTGTATAAAACAAATGAGTGGAAATCATCTAGACATCTGTGGATAAAGGACCAGTTAACACAACTTGTATACACTGGGATACTCTGTTGCCATCAAAACTAGTGAGGTGTAATGTCAGCTATGTACTGTTCCTGCAAAAAAAAAATTGTTTTACCTTCATCTGTTTTGAGGAAAGAGTCAGGGAAGTTCAAATTGAGGGATATTTTGCAGAACTGACCTAGACACTCAAAAATGTCAATGTCATGAAAGACAAGAGAGGCTGGGGACTGTTCCAGATTCAAAGAGACTAAAGAGACATGACTGCTAAATGCAATGGGAAATCCTTAATTGGAACCTGAATTTTTTAAAAGGATGTTTAAATTGGATACCTGGGGAAGTTTGATTATGGGCAATACACTAGATGATTGAGTTTCCTGAATGAGATAATTGTATTGTGGTTATGTAGGAGAATGTCCTTCTTAGGAGATACCTGCTGAAGTGTTTGGGATTGAAATACTAACTCTTGGATAGTTTAGAAAAAAGAGAGAGAAAGAGATGAAACAAATGTGGCATGTATTAATAATTGATTAATAGTTGCTAAGTTAAAAAATATGGTTGTTTATTTTCCTATTCTTGCAAATTTTTTTTATAGCATTGAAATTTTCCACAGTAAAAAGTTGGGAGGAAAAAGAATGAGGAAGCTCCATATGCACTGATAGGGGAAAAGCTGTGGGAAATGTTGGAAATTTTTTAAAAAGCAAGGTGCAGAGCAATAGATGTAGAATGCTGCATTTTTGTGGAGGTGCGCAAAAAGTAACCCCAGAGGAAGACAGAAGAAAGAGGTGACAAAGGCTGCCTCTGGGGAGGGGAGATGGGGGGTTGGAGGGACAGGAGTGGGAAAAGGAGGCTTCTCACCCTTACCCTTTTAGACCTTTTGAACTTTGTATTGTATATAATCTATTCAGATAAAAAAAATAACAACTTAAGAGAAGATTGTTTCTGGGAAAGCACTTGTGCTCAGAAAACCCCAGACTGGGCTCTGCTATTCCCCAGCTGTAGACCTGACAGCAAACCCAAAGCAGAAGGAACACCAGTTACTTTCACATCCTTTCCCACATCTGATCCTCATCACAATGAATGAGCCAGGCAGGTTTTATCAGGCCCATTTTACAGATTAGGAAAACTGAGGCTCAGAGAGTCTTAGCAACTAGTCCAAAGTCATCCAGTGGGATACTGTCAGAGCTGGGATTGAAACTAAGTCTTTTCTAGTGACGCAGCCTGGCTCCTTCCCACCTTCAGGGGACCTCTCCAAGCCCTGAGAGCTGGGGGTGGGAGGAGGGGGCCCAAGGTGGAGCCTGAAGTTCAGCCCAGCTGCCTTCCCACTGCTGCTTTTACATGGGGCTCTCCAGGCAGGAAACAGACATCAATGCTGGGCATCCAAAGCATGGGTTTGATTTACATGTTCATGCATTACTGGTTTGGGGGTTTATTTGGGGGACCATGAGCTAACTCAGCCAAAGAACCTCATCTCTGAGCCCATCTGGGCTGTTTTTTACCATCTCTGTAATCTTAAATCTTAAAGTGGTCCTTTTATTTAAAAAAAAAAATCAAAGTATTAGATGGATATTGTTACTAATTCAACAGTAAAGTATCTAGAGGGTCATTTGGTATTTCTGTCAAAATTAAAAAAAAATACATATATATATATATATATATATATATACGTTTTGGTATGTGATCCAGCATTTACAATGGCAGATGGTTTTTTTCTGTGATTATGTTCACCCAGGTGTTCAAAGATACACGTGCAAAGATGCATTGCTTATAACAGAAAGACCCAAAACTGTAAACAGCCCATCAGTAGGCAACTGCTAAACGCAATGGGTCTCCATGTGCACAAGGGTTTGCAAAGTGACACGGCTGATTAAAAACAAAAACAAAACGAAACCAAACAATATACCATGAGGTTTGCTGCATTTGCTGGCCCAGAAAGATGTCTACACTATAGTGAGTTAAAAGATGATCTCATTTCAAAAAAAAAAAAGCTAGCTAGAAGCATATATTCACAGAGATATATATGTGAGAATAAACATAAGAAAAAACAATTTATAAGGTTAGATATCAAATTATTTGACTAGAATGTAAAAATGACATTTCATTTTCTTTTCTTTGATGATTAGTGAGGTTGGCTCTTTTTTTTTTTTTTGGCGGGGGGGTTGGCCAATTGTGTTTCCTCTTGTGTGAATTGCTGAAATATTACTGTTCCTTGCTGTTTTGTCACGTACAGATGGTGTAAAATTCTGAAACCATGTCTCATAAGAGTTTCTATTTAGGTCTCCAATGCTTCCTTCACGAGGGTATTTGGAAAAGAGGTTTCTGAACTTGAAGCAGAGAGAGCACTCTGCGTCTTAATGTAATGAGTTAACCTGTGAAATGCAGGGCTTTGAAAAATACGAAGTTTCTTGCCCAGCGCGTCACTCCTGTTTCTTCCTTCTTTCAATTCTAGGGAGTTCTTGTAAAGTATATTGTTTGGTTCTTGGTGAATAGTTTGTAAGTGGAGGTGGTTAGAATGTTTGAAAGAAGGAGTGATGGGAACTAGAGACTGATGACCAAGGCCAAGACTAGGATGGAGTGAGCAAGGGGCCTAAGGTCCACCCTGAGAGTGAACGTTTCAGGAGTTGCCAAATTTAAGGATACACAAAGTGTAAGGAGGTACTCACTCTCAAGGACCCATCCTAGGTACTTCAATCACCTCACTCAAGCCCCAGCCCTACTGACTGCTTTTTTTTTTTAAGATTTATTTATTTATTTTATTTACTTTTGGTTGCATTCGGTCTTAGTTGCAGCATGTGGGATCTTCGTTGAGGCATGCGGGATCTTTCATTGTGGCATGCGGGCTTCTCTCTAGATGTGGTGTGAGGGTTTTCTCTTCTCTAGTTGTGGCGTGCTGGTTCCAGAGCACGTGAGCTCTGTAGTTTGCGGCACGCGGGCTCTAGTTGGGGCACGTGAGCTCAGTAGTTGTGGCACGCAGGCTTAGTTTCCCCGCGGCACGTGGGATCTTAATTCCCTGCCCAGGGATCGAACCCCCATCCCCTGCGTTGTAAGGCGGATTCTTTATCACTAGACCACCAGGGAAGTTCCTTGACTGCTTCTTGATGACAGAACAAAAGATCTGTAAACAGCTATTGCACTACGAGCTAGAGTGGTGCTGACCATTTCTGCTGAACTAGGTTCAACATGGTGATGGAACAGACACAACTAATTCTGCATCCAGGTCAAAGCAGCAGAGTTTTGGCTTAGCTCCCGAGATGGGGTCCCAGACCCTTTGTGCTGTGCCATTTGGCATGTTGGTGACAACTCCTCGTCTGGAGGTGTTGAGGATTAGACTGTGCTGTGGAGGGGGTTCAGAGTAGGCCTCTGGAGAGATGGGGCTCATCCATTTTTGTCCCAAAGATTTTTCTGATTCTCTCTCCATTTGTGGTAGAAGCATGGCTAGCTTTCTCTGGATGTACCCCATGCCTAGCCTCCACCTGCTGCCGGCCCTAGGCCCAGCCTCCTAGAGAAGAGAGGCAACCTGCAGGCCTCAGAGATTCCCCTGACGTAACAGTAGCTAATGCTTATTAACCTCTTACTGCGTACCAGGCATGGCATTAGCACTTCATATCTAAAGCCTCACTGGTGCTCGCCACAAGCTAGGGGCTCTTGTTGTCTCCAGGGTGCAGAGGAGGAAACTGGCGCCCCAGCAAGGTGAGCAACCTGTCTCTAACCGCAGAACTAACAAGAGTAGAGCAGGATTTGAACCCAGAACCCCACGATGCCCCATCCTCCATGGCTCATGGCTGCGAGCACTGGGCTGGGGGCTCCCACTGTCCTCTGCCCCTGGGCCTCAGGGCTCCCCGAGGCTGGAGGGCCGGAGGCCCGCAGAGGTCTAGAGTGTTTTCAGAACATCAGTGTGGGGTTAAGGCATGTTCCCTCTTCGCTGGTGGGAGCTTCCAAGAAGCACTGGGCCAGCTCGGCCCCTTTTCTTCTGAGGGGAGGGGGCAGTGTGGGTTGGGACACGTCCTCTTAAGGTTCTCTGTCTTCTCTCTCGCTGCTTCTGACCACTTCCTCTTTTCCTTGGGGCGGAGGCAGCTGTGACCACACTAATGGCAGCCATCCAGGCAGTGGCCGAGGAGGCCTCTGAGGCTCTCCTGGAAACGCTCGCCCGCTGGGCTGTGGGCACTTCTCCTCCTCCACTTCCAGGGTCCTACCCCACACCCCAGAGAGCAGTGGGGGGTGGGCGTGCTCCCCGAGCGCTCCCTAGGGACCCGTAACGCTGACCCACTGCTGCCCACCCTCCCTTCAGGCTCTGCCTGGGCAGAATCTGCTCCCAGCAACTTCCACGGAGGATGTGGCCCAAGTCCAGGACCCCTGCCTGGACAGCCAGACCCCTCAGGATGCCCAGGAAGGTGAAGACCCCAGCCCAGCGCCAGACACCACAGTAACAAATGCCCGCAGAGGCAGAGGAGCTGCCGCCCGGGAAGAGGATGGGTGTCCAGAGATGCAGGGTCCAGGCCTTGCTCGGCCACTTGTTAGCTGGAGGCCTTGGGCAACTTGCTTTTCTTCTTGGAGCCTCAGTTTCCTCATCTGTGCAATGGACGTAAATAATAACACCTCCAAGTGTTGTAATAATAAGGAATAAATGAGGTGCTACGTGTATCGTGCTAAGCACAGAGCCTGGTACACAGCAGGTGCTTAATAATGGCATCAGCTCTTATTAGGCAGAGCCTGCTGCTGGCCTGAGCCTCTCACGATGCCTCCACTCCCACCAGTCACAGCTACCCAGCTCTGTTCTTGGCCTCTGCCCTGTCTCGACTCCCACCCGCCCAGCTGCCCGGCTTCCCTCCTGCAGCAGGTATGGCCCTCAAGCTCAGTTCCGCAAGGAATACCACCTTGCTTTAGTTTGTAGCCTTTCAGCCCGTCTAGCCAGTTTGGTGAAACAGCAGTGTCAGCCGTTGTTGGGGTGCCCGGCCCAGTGTCGAGCCAAAGCGCTGGGTTTGTTTTGATTCTTGTGGTCAAATTTACATAACATAAGATCAACCATCTTAACCTTTTTTTTTTTTTAAATAAATTTATTTATTTAATTTATTCATTTTTGGCTGCGTTAGGTCTTTGTTGCTGCACGCGGGCTTTCTCTAGTTGTGGCGAGCGGGGGCTGCTCTTTGTTGAGGTGCACGGGCTTCTCATTGTGGTGGCTTCTCGTTGCAGAGCACGGGCTCTAGGTGCACGGGCTTCAGTAGTTGTGGCACGTGCACTCAGTAGTTGTGGCTCGTGGGCTCTAGAGCGCAGGCTCAGTAGTTGTGGCTCGTGGGCTCTAGAGCGCAGGCTCAGTAGTCGTGGCACACGGGCTTAGTTGCTCCGCGGCATGTGGGATCTTCCCGGACC
The DNA here is from genome assembly GCF_005190385.1 of Monodon monoceros. Classification (NCBI taxonomy): domain Eukaryota; kingdom Metazoa; phylum Chordata; class Mammalia; order Artiodactyla; family Monodontidae; genus Monodon; species Monodon monoceros. The sequence continues at coordinate 6,671,052 of NW_021703766.1, read as the reverse complement.
AGGGCTTGAACCCGTGTCCCCTACATTGGCAGGCAGATTCTTAACCACGGCGCCACCAGGGAAGCCCTTAACCGTTTTTAAGTGTACACTTCTGTGGCATTAAATACATTCACATTGTTCTGCAATCATCACTACCATCCATCTCCAGAACTTTTTGTTTTTCCCAGTTGAAACTCTGTCCTCATTAAGCACTAACTCCCCATTTCCCCTCTCCCAGCCCCTGGCACCTACCCTGCTACTTTCTGTCTCTACGAATCTGACTACTCTACGTGCCTCATATAGGTGGAATCATACAGTGTTCGTCTTCTTGTGACTGGCGTATTTCAATTGGAGTAAGGTCCTCTAAGTTCATCTGCGTTGTAGCAGGTGTCAGAATTTCTCTCCTTTTTGTGGTTGAATAATATTTCATTGTGTGTCTAGACCACGTTTTGCTTATCCACTCATCCATCAGTGGACACTTGCGTTGCTTCCGCATCTTGGCCATGGTGAATAATGCTGCTAATGCACATAACGGTGCAAATATCTGTTCAACTCCCTATTGCAGTTCTTTTGGGTGTACACCTAGAAGTGGAGTTGCTGGGTCATATGGTAATTCTGTTTGATTTGTTGGTTTTTAATTTGGGCCCAAGCACTGGGGAGGCCCCTCTGGATGTACTGACGACAGAGGATGGTGGAATCAGGAGCTCGACATGGTGGGTTCCAACCCTGGCTCTGCCACTTCCAAGTGGTGTGACCTTGGGCAGGTCCCTTACCCTCTCTGTGCTTCAGTTTCCTCTGCTGTAACATGGGATGCACGAGCACCTGCCTCATGGGGCTGTGGTGGTAATTAGAATTTTACTTGGAATGGTGCCTGGCACACCGGCAGTGCTAGTAACTGTTAGCTCTGGTTACTGGTGCCTCTGTGTGCTTGCTGAGATCCGATCCTGCAATCTTACTGCTTCTGCAGCACCATACCAGCCTGACCCTGCCGTGGAGCATCCCTTAAGGCTGGCCCTGGTCCTTCCCCAGGACTCAGATTTCTTTTTCGCCTTTTCCAGGTCTCTGGGAATCTCTCTTCATCTGGGGGGAGTCCCTCTCTCCATGTCCATGGCCTAAAGCCAGAAAGCCATGCCTTGGACCTCCTCTGGGAGAGCCTGAGCTGGACTGGAGGGGAAACTTTGGGTGCTGACCAACACGGGCACTGGCACAGGCAAGGAAGAGCCCTTTCCTCTTTCCTTTGAGCTTGACTGTGCTGTTCTCCATGACCAGGTTCAGTCTGGGCCCTGAGTTTGGGAGGGGATGAGGCAGCTGGGAGGATGACCGAAGACAGGCCATAGCCATGATTACAGGGGCGGGAAGAGGTGCTCTGGCTGGAGATGAGAGGAGCGCTGGTTTGGCACTTCATCTTGCAGAGTTAGCTGGAGGGCGCGGGGGTAGTGAGGGGTGGCTGTGGAGGGAGACGAGGTGGCTAGGGCCAGGCCAGTCCCACCTCTGGTGGAGGCTAAGCTGGTGTGAGGGCACTGGCTGGTCGGCTGGCCTAGGTCCCCATCACAGCCCTGCTGGCCTGGGGCGATTCCAGGGAGAAGGCAAGGCCAGACCTGGGAACCCACTTTTAGGTTTGCCACCTTCACCTGTGATAGGAGGGGACAGAGAGAAGCCTCTGGTGTGACCTCCCCATTCCCCTCCCCCCATTCCCTTCCTTCCCCATCCTTCTCCTTTCCCATTTGTCTTTTCTGTGTTCTTTGCGCCACACCCCACGTGGTAGGTGATTTGGAAACTCACAAAGCAATGCACTTCACTTCACAGTCTATCCTCCTCAGGGACCTGGTAAGGAGTCCCCAGCTGCTTTAGTGGATGACTTTTTGCCTGGCCCTCTGGCAGAGCTCACTAGTGGAGGCCCCTACCCCTCCTGACACTTCTCCCTGGGTTTGTCAAATCCAGGCCTGTCTTAAATATTTGCAGCAATCCCCAACGGGGCACTAATAACCTGCTCTGGGGTGTTAAATAAAATTAAATAGAATAGGCCACGAAGTTTAAGTAGAGCAACATGTAGAAAATGCCTGGTACACTGTAGTTATTAAAAAGTTAGTTATTATTGTTTTTATTTTTAAAGATAATTATTATGTAAAAAAGGAGGACTTGGGTTTTAGAAATATTTATTGAGCACCTACTCTGTCCCAGGTACTGCAGCGTTTGAATTTTGCCCCAGGCGTCGAGCTGACTTTCCAAGCTGGCTCAGAAGTGGTGACCCCCGCCAAGGTCATCACCCCCGGCTACAGCACAAAGTGAGGGACGTGTCTGAAGAGGAAGAACGAGCTCTGTGTCCTTAGGCAAAGTGCCTGGCCTCTCTGAGCCCCTGTGTCCTGATCTGTAGAGTGAGGCTGGAAAAAAACCCCTTCCCCTTCTTGTGGGTTGGGGGTCAGGAGATAGAACATGTGTCAGTCTTGGCAAGCAGGAAGGTGTTGCCCCGCCGAGCAGGGAGGTGGCCGTCCATGGGAGACCAGCCCCTCCCGTGCCTTTAAGTGAAGCATCTGCCCTCAGCTCCTGAAGCCGCGTCTGCAAGCTCCAAGGACACCCCTCGAGGACGCTGAGACTGTGCTCTCCCCCAGAGCTCCAGGCCATCAGAAAAGAGTGTTCCACAAAGTCCATGGAAAGACAGTCATTCCCCTGGTGCCCCCAGATAAGGGTGTGGCAATGCCTCCAGTCATCCCAAACCTGCCCTGACTCCAGGCCGGTCCATGTAGTCTATTTCCATGGAGACCAGGGAAGGTGACAGCATTTCTGGGAGGAAAGATGGGCTTTTTGTTCAAGGGCACAGTGGGATTTCAGAGGTTGAGTGGGGTGGTGCTCAGCCGAGTGGTGGAGCCGCCGTTGTTCCATCAGGATGAAGTTTAGGGTGGCCAAGCCCAGGACAGTCGGGGAGGCCGAGTGGACGGCAGCACTGTTCCTGGAAGCCAACCGGATAGTTTGCCAGCGCCACTCCTGCCTTTCAGACAGAGCTTGGCGGGATGGTAGTGATATGCTGTATTATTATTAACTGTATTATTACTGCCAACGTTCATGGAGTGCATATTATGTGGCCAGTCACTGACCTTAGTGACTTAGAAGGTTATCTCCTTTAATGCTCAGAACAAAGTTATAAGGCAGCTACTATTACTATCCCCATTTTACGGGTGAGGAAACTGAAGCACAGAGAGGTTTGGTATTCTGCCCAAGTTTACACAGCAGAGGAGCGGAGCCTGGAGTCCAGCCCAGGTCATCTGAAGCCCGAGCTGGTGCAGGTGACCGTGCCATACACCGTCGCGGGCCAGGGGAGGACAAGCAGAGAGCTGGATGGGGGGAGAAGGAAGGTAAGTCCTAGCACCCAGGTCCCACGTGAACCTCTCATTAATATTGGTGTTGAAGAGTCACAGACTTCACGAGGGGGGTGTCACTGGCTCTGTTTTATAGATGAGGAACTGGGAGCACAGGGAGGGTAAATGGGTTGCCCAAGCAAGGGAGCTATGCTTTGAACCAGATGTGTTGCTCATTCAGTGACCCCACTGCCTTATCTTGCTTCGTCGGCCATTTGTTCCAAGTCTGATCCTTCTCGGGAACTCTGGGACCTGGAACAGACACACCAGGCCTCTACACATGTTTTCTGAGATCATGTAAAAGATCCCAGATGGTTCCATTTGCTGCTTCCTTGGGTGAGGGAGAGGATGTACAGTAGGAAGGGTAATGATCTCGTATCTTTTGCTCCTGGTTGTTTGCCTGAGCCTGAACTCCACTGAAACGGAGAGTTTTGAGAATCATGTTGGAGTAGTTGCATCTCCTTTACTTTTGTGTGAGTCAAAGAAAAAAGAAAGCTCTAGGAGGGACCCAAATTAAAAATTCTATACACCCACCCATTCCTCCTTCCTTCCGTCCATACATCCATCCACCTGTCGATCCATCCACCCACCTACCCACCCACCCATGCTTCCATCTCTTCACCTGCCATCCATCATCCATCCATCCACCCATGTCTTTATAAATCTTTATTAGTAATCTGTTGCTTCTTGACCCCAAAACTTAGTGGTTTAAACAACAACAATAATTGTAATAATTGTTGCGTGGTTTCTGAGGGTCAGGAATTCAGGAATGGCTGACTAGTTCATGCTGGCTGTTGGTGAGAGGTCTCAGTCCCTCTCCACCTGAGCCTCTCCAGAGGGCTGCTTGAGTGTCCTCACAGCATGGTGGCTGGCTTCCCCCTGAGAGAGTGGCCCTAGAGACCAAAGCAAAAGCCACAATGCTTTCATAACCTAGCCTGCCACGTCATATACTGTCCCTTCTACAGGATTCTGTTAAGTCAGAATCATGCCTTGTGTTGGAGGAGGCAACACAAGGACATAAATCCAGGAGACAAGGATCATTGGAGCCAAGCCATCTTGGAGGCTGGCTACCACCATCCAGGCATCCATCCAGGCATCCATCCAGGCATCCATCCATCCATCCAGCCATCCAGCCAGCCATCCAGCCAGCCATCCAGCCAGCCAGCCAGCCATCCTTTTGTCATTTGTCCATCCGTTCATTCAGTAGACATTTGCTGGACTCTAATTTGTGCCAGGTCCTGGAAACAAAGCACACAGACACACACACACACACACACACACACACGCACAATCCCAAACCAACAGAAAAAAGCCATTGTTTGACATTTTCCTTCAGTTCTTTTTTTTTACACTTTGAACAGTTTGAGACATAATTCACATACCATACCATTCACCCATTTAAAGTGTATATTCAGTGGCTTCTAGTGTATTCACACAGTTGTGAAACCATCACCACAATCAATTTTAGAACATTTATTATCACCCCGAACAGAAACCCCGTACCCATTAAGCAGCCACTCCTCATTTCCCCTTTTCCCCAACCACCTTCAATCACAAATTTACCTTCTGTCTCTGTAGCTTTGCTTATTCGAGACGTTTCGTGTAAATGGAATCACACACTAGGTGGTCTTTCGTGACGGCTTCTTTCACTTTGCCTAAAGTTTTCGAGGTTCATTCATGTTGTAGTGTGTATCGATACTTAATTTCTTTTTATTGCTGAATATATTCCATCGTATGGATGTTCTACAATTTGTTTATCCATTCATTCATTGGTGAGCGTCTGGATTGTTTCCACCTTTCCTCTGTTATGAGTAATGCTGATATTGACGTCATTACAAGTGTTTTTGTGAACATTTTCAGTTCTCTTGGGTATACACCTGGGCATGGAATTGCTGAGTCATATAATAACTCTGTTTAACCTTTTGAGGAACTGCCAGGTTGTTTTCCAAAACAGCTACACCATTTTACATTCCCACCAGCAGTGTATGAGGCTTCTAATTTCTCCCTCATCCTTGTCAACACTTGTGATTTTCTTTTTCCGGTTTGCAATCCTAGTGGGTGTGAAGTGGTATCTCATGTGATTTCAATTTGCATTTCCAGATGGCTCATGATGAAAAGCATCTTTTCATGTGCTTATTGGCCATTTGTATATCTTCTTTGGAAAAACGTCTGTTTGGATTTTTTTGCCCTTTTTTTTTTTTTTTTTTTTCCTTTTTTGCGGTACACGGGCCTCTCACTGTTGTGGCCTCTCCTGTTGCAAAGCACAGGCTCTGGACGCGCAGGCTCAGCGGCCATGGCTCACGGGCCTAGTCGCTCCGCGGCATGTGGGATCTTCCCGGACCAGGGCACGAACCCATGTCCTCTGCATCGGCAGGCGGACGCTCAACCACTGCGCCACCAGGCAAGCCCCGAATTTCTGTTGTTTTAAGCTCCCCAGTGGTACTTTGTTACAGCAGCCACAGGAGACCAATGCACTTGTCAGTGACATTTTGGTCTCTTACAAGTTGGGGGTCTGGCTGACCGATTAGTGGCTTAATTCAGACTTGATGCAAAGGTTCAATCTGTGCAGGAATGACGCCTGTGGACCCCATGCTGTGTGGCCAAGGGAGGTGACAGGCCAGGAGAGACTCGGGCACAGACTGCTCTGTTGACGGGGAGGATTCAGGAAACACATGAGTCACCTGTCACTGATGTGTGTTTGCTTGCTAGGGTCTTTTAAAAATTGTTTTAAATGTGAAAATCCAGCTTGGCCTTCCCAGGTGTGTCCTGAGTCTCCCTGACTCTGGAGCTGCTGTGGTTGTGTCCACATGGGCGCTGTTTATAATGGCAACGGCTGTGACCTATAGACCCGAGAGGAAAGCGGCCCTTATGGATTCAGGCTGTTCTCTCCACGCTCACACTCGGGCCCTTAAACTGTTATTCACCAGAATATGAAGGGAAACATAGCTGCTGCCGACGAAGGCCCTGTCCCTCTCCTGCAGGAACAGAGACCCCAGGGAGGCATAGCTGCCCCCCACCCCAGGGCTTTAAGGGTTCCACATCCTGCACCAGTTGTGTGACCCTCAAAAGCAATCAGGTGTGTCACTGGGGGCTTTGCTTTTGCCTGAGAAGCTCCTTCTTCAGGCCTGCTCCGCTGGCACCTCCTCTGAGAGGCCTTTGTGCGGCCGCCGGGTGTAAACACCTCCCTCACCTATCCCCCCCTCACCTCCCCCGTAATATTCGCCTGCTCCACCCCATCTGCAGCGACCTTGACACCGTGCTTCCTTGTTTGTGGTCTGTTGTCTTCCCCAGTAGAATGCAAGAGGCACAGGGAGTTTGCGTCCATTCTCATATCCCCGGCTTCTGCTAACAGTGCCTGGCAAGTGGCCAGTGCTTGGTTAGTGGCTGCTGAGTGACAGAATGCCTCAGCCAAGGACGCACAGCCGTAGGCACAGAACGTCTCGACCAGCCCTCCTGCCTTCAGCCCGGCTCCCTCATCCCACCCTCCTCCCGGTCAACTCTGAGTTTTCCAAACCAGAAATCATCCAAGTCACTCCTCTGCTCTGAGACCTGCGGTGGCTCCCATGGTTCCCGGGTAGAGTCCAGATGCCTCAGCAGGACTGAGCCGGCCCTGCCTGAGTGGGCCACTCAGTGGGAAGTGGCCCTGCCTGCCTTCCTTCCCCTCCAGGCACGTCCAGCCCTCACTGCAGCAGAACTGAGTCACTCCCAGAGCAGCCGGTTCCCCTGTCTGAAATCCCGCCCTCTCTCCTCCCCTCCCAGTTCACCTTCACGAACTTGAACTCCTGTCCTTTGTCTAGTCTCAGCGTAAGGATCACCACCTTCCGGAAGGCTTCCTGATCCTCTCTTCTCATTTTTTCCCCCCAGACCTGCGTTAATTATCCCTTCTCTCTCAACCTTGGCCTTATCACCTGTATTGTAATCATATTTTTTTTTCTTAATAAAAAAATATGATTTACACTCAGGAAAATTCACCCTTTTGGGTACAGAGCTCTACGAGTTTTGGCAAGTTCATAAAGTCATGTAACTCTGCCACGACCAAATGTAAAACAGTTGCATCTGCCCCCACCCCGCAAAGTCTGTTATGTGCTTTTGTAGTCAGCCCCCCTCCACACCCCCAGTCTCTGGCACCCAGTGATCTATTTTCTGTCCCTGTCGTTTTGCCTCCTCCAGAATGTCCTATCAATGGAATCACAGCTCTGTGGTCTTTTGATGCTGGCATCTTTCACTTAGCATAGTGCTTGGGAAATGCATCCTTGGTGTTTCTTCCCTTTTATCCATGGGTGCTATTTCAGTGTAAGGATGTTTGTTTATCTCTTCACCAGTTGAAAGGCATTTGTGCTGTTTCCGGTTTTCAGTGATTATAAAGCTGCTGTAAACATTAGTGTATAGTTCTTTGCATGGACGTATGCTTTTATTTCTCTCATGTAAACAGCTAGATGTGGGATTGTTGCATTGTACGGTAAGCGTATTTAACTTCTTAAGAAACTGCGCAGCTGTTTTCCAAAGAGACTGCACCATTTTGCATTCCCAGCAGTGGCTCCACGTGCACTTCAGCACTGGCTATTGCCAGGTGTTTTTATTTTTTGAATTATATTTATTTTTATTTATTTTTTTGCCCGTGCTGCAAGGCTTGCGGGATCTTAGTTCCCCAACCAGGGATCGAACCCGGGCCCCGGCAGTGAGTGTGCCGAGTGCTAACCAGTGGACCGCCAGGGAGTTCCCCGTCAGGTGTTTTTAGTTTAGCCATTTTAACAGGTAACCATTTTTTTTTACCTGCTAATCTTTCCCACCAGCTGCGACCTCTCGATAGAGAATGAATCTCTCCTTTTCTTATCCTCAGAACCTAGAGTAGTAACTGACACATAGCATTCAACAGGTATTTAGGTAAGCTGAATGACTGAATGAGTGATCTGTCAAATTGGTGTTTAAGGAGAATTCGTCATGGATTCCATGGGGGGAGTATTAGTCAATGCCCTCTCTCCCAAAGGAACTCATTATGAGGTCATCTTTCTGGAATCTGCCAGGCATAACCTCCTTTTCTTTATAATATCTTTATAATATCTTTATAATACCTAATACCTTCCTGTATCTGCCCAAAGTGCCCAGACTGCTTTCCACCTCTGAAAAGGCCCATGATGTGTTTCTTCCTTGTTTCAGCAGAAGGCAGTGTTGCCCATACTAGAGAGTACAAAAGAATCCTGGGGTGGGGGGGGGTGGGGGCGTTAAAATGCACATCCGCAGGTCCCATCCTCGAGGTTCTGATTCTGTAGGCCCAGCATCTCTGAGTGTGACCTCCCTGAGAACCCGCAGGAGAAGCAAGAGTCCTTTGTGGGAGTCGAAATAACCCCAGATCCTGAAGAAGGCACTGGGCTTCAGAGTCCAGCTCTGCCACCAACTGCTGGGTCACCTCTGTGAATCATTTAACACCTCTGAGCCTCAGTTTCCTCATCAGTAAAAGAGACATGAGAATAATGGAGCTTCCTGACTTTGTTGTGAGGGGTTAGTGCATTTACTGCATGAAGGGTCCTGGTGCAAGGTAGGTATTCAACACATGTTACTGATTTTGGTAAACGGCAAAGATTTTAAATGCTTCCTCTTCCCTTTAGCTAATGCCCTTGTATTTTAATGTTTTTATTGTTGCATGACATCATGCAGAAAAGTGACCTGTGACAGCCTTGATTTTGAAACACATTTGGTTTTCTCGTATAGCTAAGACATGCTTAGTAAAGCATATGTAGAAAACACTGAAGGCAGAAACAAATCAGAGACAACCTGTTAACACATTGAACAGCCTTTTAAAAATATTAATTTTTTTATTGAGGTATAACATAAAGTCGCACAAGTTGTAAGCATAAGGCTCAGTACATTTTCATTGGGTGACCACCTCACATTAATCACCAGATCAAAACTGAGCACATCACAGCTCACCAAGAGCCTGGCTTCTGCCCCTCCCCAGTCCAAGAGAACCATTATTCCAAGGGCATTGATCAGCTTTGCCCAATCAATCAGCCTTGTTTATTTCATTTTTAAAAAACAATTTATTTATTTTTTGGCTGCATTGAGTCTTTGTTGCTGCGCGCGGGCTTTCTCTAGTTGCAGCGAGCGGGGGCTACTCTTCGTTGCGGTGCGCGGGCTTCTAATTGTGGTGGCTTCTCTTGTTGCGGAGCATGGGCCCTAGAGCACGAGGGCTTCAGCAGTTGCAGTGCGTGGGCTCAGTAGTTGTGGCTCACAGGCTTTAGGGCGTGCAGGCTCAGTAGTTGTGGCGGGCAGGCTCTAGAGTGCAGCCTCGGCAGCTGTGGTGCACGGGCTTAGTTGCTGTGCAGCATGTGGGATCTTCCCGGGCCAGGGATTGAACCCGTGTCCCCTGCACTGGCAGGCAGATTCTTAACCACTGCGCCACCAGGGAAGTCCCTCATTTATGGTTTTTAAAAATTTATTTTATTCAAGTATAGTTGATTTACAGTGTTGTGGTAATTTCTACTGTACAGCAAAGTGAATCAGTTATACATATATATATTATTTTTCATCTTCTTTTCCATTATGGTCTATCACAGGATATTGAATATAGTTCCCTGTGCTATACAGTAGGACCTTTTTGTTTATCCATTCTATATGTAATAGTTTGCATCTGCTCATCCCAAACTCCCAATCCAACCCTCCCCCACCCCTTGTCCTTCTTGGCAACCACAAGTCTGCTCTCTGTGTCTGTGAGTCTGTTTCGTAGATAAGTTTGTGTCATATTTATTTTTTGGCCTCACCCCACAGCATATGGGATCTTAGTCCCCCAACCAGGGATCGAACCCGAGCCCCCTGCGTTGGAAGCGCAGAGTCTTAACCACTGGACCAATAGGGAAGTCCCATATTTGTGTCATATTTTAGATTCTACATATAAGTGATATCATATAGTATCTGTCTTTCTCTTTCTGACTTAACTTCTCCTAGTATGATAATCTCTAGGTCCATCCATGTTGCTGCAAATGGCATTATTTCCTTCTTTTTTTATGGCTGGATAGTATTCCATTGTATACATGTACCACATCTTCTTTATCCATTCATCTGCCGATGGACATTTAGGCTGTTTTCATGTCTTGGCTATTGTGAATATAGGGGTGCATGTATCTTTTTGAATTATAGTTTTGTCCAGATATATGCCCAGGAGTGGGATTGCTGGATCATATGGCAACTCTATTTTAGTCTTTTGAGGAACCTCCATACTGTTTTACATAGTGGCTGCACCAACTTACATTCCCACCCACAATGTAGGAGGGTTCCCATTTCTCCACACTCTCTCCAGCATTTGTTATTTGTAGACTTTTTGATGATGGCCATTCTGACAGCTGTGAGGTGGTATGTAATTGTAGTTTTGATTTGCATTTCTCTAATAATTAGTGATGTTGAGCATCTTTTCATGTGCCTGTTGGCCATCTGTATGTCTTCTTTGGAGAAATGTCTATTTAGGTCATCTACCCATTTTTTGAGAAGCCCAAATTAAAACCACAGGACCAGAGGCTTTTCCAAGCAGCCCTCAATTTGAATAGCAGACTCCTACAACTCAATAGTAACAAACAAACAAACACCACAAATAACCTGCCTTAAAAATGGGCAAAGGACCTGAAGATGTTTCTTTAAAGAAGACATACAGATGGCCTAGAGGTATATGAAAAGATGCTTAGCATCAGTAATCATCAGGGAGATGCAAATGAAAACCATAGTGAGGTATCACCTTATACCTGTTATAATGGCTCTCACCAAAAAACCAAAAGGAAACAAGAGTTGGAGAGAAAGTGGAGAAATTGGAACTCTTGTGCACTGTTGGTGGGAATGTAAAGTGGTGCAGCAGCTATGAAAAACATTGGAGCTTCCCCCAAATTTTAAAATAGAACTACCATATGATCCAGCCATCCCACTTCTGGGTGTATATCCCAAAGAATTGAAAGCAGTATCATGAAGAGGTATCTGGACTCCCATGTTTGTTGCAGCATTATTCACAATAGCCAAGATATGGAAACAATCTAAACCTCTATGGATGCATAAATGAATAAAGAAAACGTCGTGTATAAATACAATGGAATGTTATTCACCCTCTAAAAAGAAGGAAATTCTATTGTTTGCGACAACATGGAGGACGTTATGCTAAATGAAATAAGCCAGACACAGAAGGAAAAACACTGCTTGATTCCTCTCACATGAGCCACCTAAAATAGTCAAACTTATAGAAACAGAGCATAGAATGACGGTTGCCAGGGGCTGGGAGGAGGGGGAAACAGAGAGTTGTTCAATGGATCTAAAGTTTCTGTTTTACAAGATGAGTAAGTTCTAGAAATCAGCATGTGCCTAGGGTTAACAGTACTGTATTTTACACTTGAAAACTTGTTGAGGGACTTCCCTGGTGGTCCAGTGGTAAAGAATCTGCCTTGCAATACAGGAAATGCGGGTTCGATCCCTGGTCAGGGGACTAAGATCCCACATGCCGTGGGGCAACTAAGCCCGCGCGCCACAATTACTGAGCTCCCGAGTCTCAACTAGAGCCCGCGTGCCGCACACTGCAGAGCCCACGCACTCTGGAACCCGTGCACCACAACTACGGAGCCTATGTGCCCTGGAGCCTGTGCACCACGACTAGAGAAGAGAAAACTCACACACCACAACTAGAGAGAAACCCGCGCACCACAACGAAGAGCCAGCGTGCTGCAACTAAGACCCGACGCGTCCTAGAATAAATAAATAAATAAAAAATAAATCTGAAAAAAAAAAAAAAAAAACTTGTTGAGAGTGCAGGTATCATGTTGTGTTCTTACCACACATACACATGCAAATACAACAACACAAAAAATAACAACAATAACAAAAGGATACAAGAAACTTTTGAAGGTGGTGGATGTTTATTGCCCTGATCGCAGTGATGGTTTCTCAGGTGTACGCATATGTCCTAATTCATCAGCTTCTGTGCTTTAATTGTGCACAGTTTAGTACCAATTGTACCTCAGGAAAGCTGAAAAAAAAAAATAGGGGGGTCTGACTGCCCCCACCATGCAGAAACTTCTAGATTGAGCCTATCCCTGACCAGGTCTGGAAGCCAGTTCTGGGTGGTACTTCCTCTCACAGACGCCTGCCAGCCAGCAGCTGGGACCCAGCTTGTCCCCAGGGGACATGCACTTCTCTGAACAATATCAGGAAAGGAAACCAAACTCAAAACCTCTCGGGGTTTTCTGGTTGTTTTTGGCTGTGGGGTGGAGGGAGGAGGTTGGCAAGGCCCTGGGGCAGCGCGGTGGACCTCAGCCTGGCCGCTGCCGTGCGTGACCGGGAAAGGACGGCCAGGTTCAGAAGAGCCACTATCTAATAATGATTATCGTAATGAGCAGCTGCTACTTTATTGAAGACTGCATTGTGCTAAGCTGTGTTAGCTGTTAATTCCTTTTGCTTTTAATTTTCTTTTAAATTTAGTTATTTTTGGTTGTGTTGGGTCTTCGTTGCTGCGCGTGGGCTTTCTCTAGTTGTGGCGAGTGGGGGCTACTATTCGTTGCGGTGCGCAGGCTTCTCACTGCGGTGGCTTCTCTTGTTGTGGAGCATGGGCTCTAGGCGTGTGGGCTTCGGTAGTTGTGGCATGCAGGCTCTGTAGTTCTGGGTCGCAGGCTCTGGAGCGCAGGCTCAGTAGTTGTGTCTCACGGGCTCTAGAGCTCAGGCTCAGTAGTTGTGGCACACGGGCTTAGTTGCTCTGACGTATGTGGGATCTTCCCGGACCAGGGATCAAACCCGTGTCCCCTGCACTGGCAGGCAGATTGTTAACCACTGCGCCACCAGGGAAGTCCCAGCCATTAATTCTTTAAACGGCCTTCTAAGGTAGGTGGTTTGTTTTGAACAGCTTTGACAGAGTTCATATCCCATACAATTCACCGATCTAAAGTGTGCAGTTCAGGGATTTCCCTGGTGGTCCAGTGGTTAAGATTCCTCTCTCCCAAGGCAGGGGGCATGGGTTCGATCCCTGGTCGGGGAAGATCCTGCATGCCGCATAGCGTGGCCAAAAAAACACAAAAATTTAAAGTGTACCGTTCAATGGCTTTTCGTGTATTCACAGAGCTGTGCAACCATCATCATAATCAATTTTAGAACATTTTCATCACTCCACAGAGAAACCCTGTACCTCCTAGTCGTCACCTTCCAAGACCCCCATGTCTCCCAGTCCCAGACAACCACTACTCTACTTTCCGTCTCTGTAGATTGCCTATTCTTTATATCCCAAAGGTAGGTCGAATGATGGGGAAATTGGAGGTTCAGAGAGGGTAACTGACCAGCTTAAGGTCACACAGCTAAGGAAGTGGCCATTTGGGACTTGAAACCAGATCTCCCTGTCTTCCAAATCCATACCTTCCCATTGCACCACGGGGCTTTTTCTTCTTCCTCCCAATAACAATACTGAAGATAGTCAGCCCTGATGATTGAACTATGTTGCCTGTTTTATCCCTCATCTCATTTAATCCTTATAATCACCCTGGGAGGTAGGACAGTTAATATACCCATTTTGCAGAGAGGGAAACTGAGGCACTGAGGGGGTTGGCTAATGGTCCAATGCACCATGGCTGCTAGCAAATGGAAGAGGGTTATGGGAAAAAACATGTGCATCCCTGAGGACTGGTGAGGGACTCAGAATAGAAAGTCAAGACAATGCTGATTAAAACGCAATTTTCTTTCAGGTTATTCCCCCCCTCCTGCTTTTCTTTCTTTTTATATGAAAAGGAAAAGAAAGTTCCCTCCACCCTTTGAGGTCACTTCCTGACCCATTTGTGAATCCACGCGGAGTGGTTACACACTCACTTCTTCCTGCCTGAATGCCTCCTATTAATGCTGGGGACGGGCAGTGGGCCTGTGTGCCCATGGGCTCTGGCCCCAGACAGACTTGGGTTCAAATCCAGCCTCCACCACCCACTGACTTAATGCCCTTGAGCCCTAAAATAGCTAACTCATGACAGGGGGCTCTGCCATATGTATCTGAATATATTGGGTGGCTTCTCCCCCTACCCATTATGCCTTGGAGGTAGAAGTGTCATGTCGTGTTTCAGCCCTCCCAGAACCAGGGCTTCCATCTCAGTGACTTTATTTTGAACAATCAAGTTGGAGTTGGAGAAAAAGAGGCCACGACGAGGAACCCCAGACACTCCCATTCATCGCACTGCATTCCTTTAGCTGTTCAGCTGAGAGCGAAAACCAAGGCAAAGAGGAAAAGTAGTTAGAAATACAAAAAAAGCACACTGCCGTCTCCTATGACCACCATCTCAAACACAGCAGACATTTTAACTCCCAAAATGCTGTAGGCTCCCAGTCACAGATTAAATGAGAGTTCTTTGAGCTGAAGCATGTGCTACATGTTCTTTGCTTGCCTGATCCCCAGGGACCAGGGAAAACTCCAGCCAGAATTAGTATCTGTCTGGACAGAGGTTAGGAGCCAAGGCTTCCCACCGTGGTTTCCAAAGCTGATTGCACTTAGTTTCATTTTATCAGCAAGAGATTTAACACGGTTCCCTACACACATGGATTTTGTAATAATAAATTCTAGGGCTTCCCTGGTGGCGCAGTGGTTAAGAATCCGCCTGCTAATGGAGGGGACACGAGTTCGAGCCCTGGTCCGGGAAGATCCCAAATGCCATGGAGCAACTAAGCCCGTGTGCCACAACTACTGAGCCTGCACTCTAGAGCCCGTGAGCCACAACTAGTGAGCCCACATGCCACAACTGTTGAAGCCCATGTGCCTAGAGCCCATGCTCCGCAACAAGAGAAGGCACTGCAATGAGAAGCCCGCGCTCCGCAGTGAAGAGTAGTCCCCGCTCGCCGCGACTAGAGGAAGCCCGCGCGCAGCAACGAAGACCCAATGCAGCCTAAAATAAATAAAGAAAAAAGAAAAAAAAGAAAGAAATTCTACACATATATCGTTGTAACAAGATATTATGTACATTAGATAACATGTACCAAAATAGAAATGATAAAAGGATTGATGGAAATAAATATGAACTGAAGTTGTTAAAAAAGAAAAAGGCAAAGAAATTTAACCCAGATTCAGCCATCATTCCTGGGGAGTTGGCCCCATGATTACACGTGGTTTCAAAGATTTCTTTAAAAAATGGTGCAGTAAGTGATCTGTGGGGAATAGCAACTAGTACACCCCGGAGCTAGGAGCAGTGAAAGAAATGAGTCCAGATTGCCTAAAGTCAGTGAATGAGCCCTGTGGCTTTAGGTATTATATTTTCAGCCAGAACGATATTCATAGATTTAAAAAATGCTGTAACTCAAGCGGCTTACGAGTAGAACTGACGTGTCCTGACAGCTCTGTAGGTGACTGGAAAGCTGGCTACAGTCACAACGGACTGTAGGCAAAGATGCATATGAAAGGTTTGAATAAAATTGCTTCATGAAACAGGAAAATGGAAAAAAGCAATATTTCTCTTAAAGAATATGTTACATCATACAATACGTGACTTGAGGTAGGCTTGGTGTAGCTAAATGAATCAATTAAATACCATCATTAGGCATTCGACCATGTCGTCTATATGCTTAGAAGTTTATAAAGTGAGCCATAAAAAATAATCTCACTGGGAAAATGGGAGATCAACCCCCTAGTGTTCTAAGTTCCGTACAACAGACTTTTGGGGCCGGCACTATTTTGATCACGTCTGACAGATGAGAACGCTGAGCTGAGGGTATTTATGTGGCTTTTGCCCCATGTAGTAAGAGGCGGTCACCAGCGCAGCCTCAGTAACGATTTCAAATTAGGGCCATGACCTGCCAATTCCCGGTGATTACGGGGAGTATATTAAATGCATGTAAAACACGTGTGTGCAGTAGGAGCGCCATAGAAGCTAGTCTATCTGGAAGTTTTCTCTCCACCTTGCAAGTGAGGAGGGGCAGGTCGATCCCCTCCCGCTGCCTCAGTTTCTTTCTCGGCCGGCGGAGGCGGGGTCCCAGGCCTGGTCCGCCCCCAGGGAGGACGCGGCGCCGGGGGTGCCCTGAGCTGCGGGCCGGGGGTGGGGCGGGCCGGGGCGCGGGGGGCGGCCCCGGAGGAGTCACGTGGCGCGCGGCGGCGGCCGAAGCAGAAGTAACGGCGCCCGCGTCGGAGGGCGTGCGCGGCAGGGAGTGCCCACAGCCGGGACGGCGGGCGGCTGCGCGCGGGACCCCAGAGCCGGGACCCGCAGCGGGGGCGCGGCCAGGTGAGTGGCCCGGCCGGGTGTGAGCGCACGCGGGCGCCCGCGGAACCCGCGCTCGGGGAGCGGCGTCCAGGGGGGACCTGCGCCCGGGCGCTGCCGGCGCTGGCAGGGGTGGGGCACATCGTCGGGGCCCCCGCCCGCTGTGCCCGGGGCCGGCGCGGTGACGGCGGGGGTCCTGGCTCCGTCGCCGGCCACTTCCTCACTCTGGGCCGGCGCCACTTCGTCGGTTGGTGTCCTGGGTCCGTCCGGCTTTGAATGGGAGCCTGGAGGAAGCGGCGCGGCTTGCGGTCTGGGGTTCGTGCGAGCGCTGGTGGTGTAGGCTCCGGTGGCCGGGGGGGCGGGCGTGTCTCCTGACCACCTCTGTGCCCAGGGCTTGTTGATTCCAGGCGCAGCCCTTCGCCCTGAGAAACAGAGCTTTCGGGGGATTCAGGATGCCGTCTCCCCGCGCAATAGTTATACGCATCATTATGTGCGTCTCTGAGTTTTCCTGGTTATGTTGTGGAATCCCAGAGAGGTCGTTACCCCCATAGCGGAAGAATTCGCGGGAAAGATGTGTCCCGTTTCGACGGGGGGCGGGGGGCGCTTGGCGCCTGGATTCCAGAGGGGGCCCGGGAGGGGCTCTTGTAGCACCCTGATCTTGAACTGGAGTGAGAAAGTATGGAGGGGGGTGGCACGCGCATGGGAAACAGGTGGCCTTGTCAGTCAGTGTAATTCGAATTTCGGTTCCAGCTGTGTAACCTTGGGCAAGTTGAAGAGTCTCTGAGCCTCAGTTTCTTCCCCTGGGTACTTGGGCCACCCAGGCCTCCATTCCAGGGCTGTGTGGAGAATTGGGCCTTATCTGCCACTTCTTCACCCCATGCTTAAGGGCCCTGCGTTGGGGCTCGGGCCGCCATCCTTAGCTACAGTCTTGCAGGGTGTCTTAATTTAGGGGTCCCTGGCCGCCTCAGGCAGTTACCCCTATTACAAAGATATGAATGCCCCGTGTGTACCAGCTCAGGACGATACTCACTGCAGGTTTCCTTGATGCTGAAATGGCCTAATCATGCTGCAGCCCTCCCCCCTCCCTCTCCCTCTACCTGGAGCCTGTGAAACTCCTCTGGAAGAGGCCAAGCCAGGACCCCCATAAAGAGCCCTTTGGCTGAGTGGAGTTGATGGAAAATTGCGGGTGAGGAAATTTTTGAAAGCACGTCTTCATTTGGAAAACACTTAAAAACACAGAGCAGAAAAGCTCATCCATTATGTTAGCACTTAAATCAGTAAAAAGTCAGGTCAGACCCTTTACCTTCTCCCGCTCTCCAAAAGTAACCACTCCTCCTGGATTTATAAGCAGACAGCCTTTTAAAAAATGTCATTATATTTATGCTTATTAGTTTGCAACTCTTCTTTCATCCACCTCACGAATCTTTCCAGATCAAATTGCGTGTAAATCTTCCTCATTCTTTCCCATAGCTACTGAGCATTCTTTAATGTGTGTGTCCCATCATTTAAGGGACCACCCCCATTCGTGAGCTGTTGAATTGTTTCTTGTTTTTTTTTCTCTTTCTATTACAAATGATGCTTCTGTGAATATTTTTGTGTGTGTTTCTGCACAGCACTGGATCAAAGCATATACATGTTTTACATTTTAGTAGGTGCTCACAGGTTGCCCTAAAAAAAAAAAAAGTTGAAGTAATGCACATTCCTACCTGCCCCAGCTGACACTGCTTTGTTCCTCCAATGAAAATATGTATCGCTTTAGCCACATAGCACAGGGGTATCAGCCCGGTGCTTTGTGACCACCTAGAGGAGTGGGATAGGGAGGGTGGGAGGGAGGGAGACGCAAGAGGGAAGAGATATGGGAACATATGTATATGTATAACTGATTCACTTTGTTATAAAGCAGAAACTAACACACCACTGTAAAGCAATTATACCCCAATAAAGATGTTAAAAAAAAAAAAAAGACAACCAACAAGGACTTACTGTATAGCGCAAGGAGCTATACTCAATATCTTGTAATAACCTATAATGGAAAAGAATCTCAGAAAGTATATACATATATATACATATACATATATATATATATATATAACTGAATCACTTTGTGGTACACCTACAACTAACACAACACTGTAAATCAACTATACTTCAATAAAAAAAATTTTTTTTAAGTATAAAAAAAAAAGAAAATATGTATCGCTTTGTTGCTGCAGGGTGGGTGTGAGATGCAGCAGTAACGTCCCTCGGGCTGTAGGATGGGCTGTTACCTCTCAGGGATGCAACTGTAGCAAAGTCTAACAGAATTGTTTCGTGGGATTTTGTATGAAATTCTGTGCTTCTCTAACGTGTGCAGACAGCACTGAAGAGAACTCCCCCGCTTCCTCGTTCTGGGTCCTTGTATCCCAGAAGTTTATTTTTTATTTTATTTTTAATTTTTTATTGGAGTATAGTTGATTTAAAATGTTGTGTTTCTGCTGTACAGCAAAGTGAATCAGTTACACATATACATATATCCACTCTCTTTTAGATTCTTTTCCCATATAGGTCATTACAGAGTAATGAGAAGAGTTCCCTGTGCTATACAGTAAGTCCTTATTAGTTATTTATTTTATATATAGTGTAGTGTGTATATGTCAATCCCAGTCCCCCAATTTATCCCCCCTCCCTTCTCCCCCACCCCGGTCACCATAAGTTTGTTTTCTACATCTGTGACTCTATTTCTGTTTTGTAAATAAGTTAATTTGTACCATTTTTTTAGATTCCACATATAAGCAGTATCATAGGATATTTATCTTTCCCAGAAGTTTATTTCGAATAGAAGGACATGAAAAGTAGAATCTCGTTAAATCTCAGCCACATTTGTATTTACACCATAAGTCACTTTTATAAAGTTACCCAGGGAGGATGAGAAACAGGAACAAAAAAGGGATTTCGAGGCTATTTCTTTCTTTTTCTTTTTTTTGAAAGCAGAAGCAGAATAGAAATTGCCTGTGATGGCTAGTGCCCTCCCCTGGGGTGAAGGCCTCGGAGACCTCCTTGCCTTAGTTGCTGAGCACTGAACTCTGGAAGGCTGAGTTGGGAGCCGGTGGATTTTGGTGGTTGACTCCAAGGATCTTGTGGCCGTGAGGATGTCTTCCCAGTTCTTGGGGAAGGACGTGAGAGACTTGGTGTTTATGGTTGAACCAATCCCCTGGGCTTCTAAGTGGGAAGTAACCAGAATCCTGGGAAGGTTAAGACCAAGGCCCTCCCAGAGTCAGAAAGAACTGAGGGCCCTGGTGCTTCCCGGTTGGCTGGTTTACATGGCAGTGTTGTGAGGGGTTGTGTGTTTCCTATTTGTGCCCTGCTACACGTGGGCCTTGAGCCCTGGGAGTGGGGAACTCAGGAGGTGTATGGCTGGGACCTGGTCCAAATCCTGGTTCTGACACTTTCCAGCTGTGTGACCTTGGACAAGTCCTTTGACCTCTCTGCCAAGTTAGTTACTGTCTGGCCAGATTCTGCCACCAGATTCTGGATTCCAGAAGGCGGGTGCTGAAGGAGCAGGGGCATGGGATTCAGACCGGGGTTCCGATCCTGGTGTCACCATGTGTCTCTGTGACCTTGATCCCATGATTTCACCTCCCAGGACTTGAGTTTTCACCTCCGGTATTTCTCATTGAGATAAATGAGATGAACAAGATATGGCAGGTGCAGGCACCTGGGGAGGGCCGATAAGCAGCTAGTTTACCAGGATGAGACTGGCCTCAGGCACCTTGTTCATCCCCTGACCTGGATTCGAGGGCGGTGAGGCAGGAGGCTCAGGTCAGGCAGAGTTCTTGGCATACGCTGTAGTCCGGCTGCCGGGCCTTTGCTTAAGCCTGTTCCTCTGACCAGAACAGTGTTCCCTCCCGCTTCATCTTTTTTTAAAGCTTGGATTCAGATGCCGCCTTCCCCCAGAAGCTTCCTATGAGCACTGGCAGTTCCCAGCCTTACCCCAGACTAAGTTGGGGACCCCTTCTTGCTACTCCCTTTATTACCCCCACCCCCATGTCTCTGCTACTGCAGAGTCATTGAGCTGACTGGTCCCTTTCCAAATGGGTGGAGAGCAGGTGTAATTCATGACCTTATCGCTGGTCTGTCAGCATACCTGGGAGGTGCCTTTGGCTGTGGGTGTGAGGTAGAGGGATGAGGGAGCAAAGGACAGGGCCTGGGCCGCTCCCTGCACCCCTCATTTGCATAAAAGTCCACCCTCCGTGTCTGTCATAGAGTTGACCCTTGATTAATGTCTTGACCAGCTGGCTGATTAACATGATCAGAGGCCCTGCTAGATGCTGGGGGCTGTACATACATTGTAGCATCTAGTCCTTCCAGGGCCCCTCGAGGGTGGTATTGTTATCCCCATTATACAGCTGGGGAAACTGAGGCCCTGATTTTGAGCAACTTGGCAAAGAGGCTGTGGGGAGGCTGAGCCAGTGTGGAGGCCCAGACAGCCCTGGCTGAACACCGGTTTCTCTACAGAGTAGCAACTGTGGGAGCTTAAAGGGATTTGGAGGAGGGGAGGAGGTAAGAAAGATACAGGGAACAGTGGATAGTGACAGTAGCAGGAGCTAAATCTGAGGAGCATTGACTTTGCATCTTTGTTTTATGGGCTGAGATATATTATCTGGTTCAATCCTTACAAGAACCTTTGGAGGTTCTTTCATCTGTCATCTTCCCCTTTACAAGGGTGGCAGTTCAGCCTATGGGTGTAAGTGACTTGGGGTAGGGGCTGCAGTCTGCAAGCCTGAAGTTAAGTCCCTTCTGAGTGAGGGGCAGTGAGTCTTTGGACATTTGGGAGGCAGACTGGGGGAGGGTTTTTGCAGAGCAGGGGCTTAGGGAGCGACATGATTTCACTCTTGTTCTTAAAGCATCCTTTTGGTTCCTGGTCTGAGAGTGGACTGTAGGGGCTGGAGCAGAAGCAGGGAGACCAGTTAGCAGGCGATCAGAATGACCCAAGTATAAGATCCTTGGAGGGACCAGTGAAGCAGTGAGACTGATTGCATTCTGGGTTTGCCTGTGGATTGGATGTGGGCGTGAGAGAAACCAGACAAGGAAGGCTCTGAGATTTGGGGTGCAAACACCTCTCTGGGAAATGCCAACTGTGCAGGAGGATGAGGGATCGCCAAGGACACCCCTTGGATGCTGAGCGGCACACCAGGTGCTTCACAGGTGGCTTCCTAACTGTTCCGATGAAACTGGGGCTCACGGAGGTCACGCAACCTGCCCAGGTCCACACGGTCAGTGGGAACCTACACCATGATTTGAACGTGAGGCTGCTGGGTCCTGCTGTCTTCTGCCCTTTATGCCCCAGTTCCATGGACACATTCGGAAGGGTTTTTTTTTTTTTTTTCCTGTTCCCAACTTCACTCGGGAAGTAAAGGGATGGTTGGAAATCTCTTGGCAGGGTGTCAGGGGTGGGGACAGGAGTCAGTATGGGCTGCTTTGGCTATTCAAATGTTCCACAGCATCAGAGTATGTGGGGAAGGAGTGGTAACAGCCAGGCTGGGGTGATTTGGTTATTTAAAGCCGGGATAGTGGTTGGGTCACTGAGGTCGAGGGCTCCACCCACACCTCCCTTCCATTTAAACCTCTGTGTGTCCTGCCTGGGCTCTGTGAGCGGCCAGCGAGTCTCCGCCACTAGAACCTTCTCCCCAAACTCATCCCGATGGGCATGAGACAGGATTTTGACTCTTGAAGTCGAAGCCAAATCCCGCTCAGTTAACTAAAAGCAGTTCCCTCCTTTATTCCGCCCTTCCAGCCTCCCTCGTTCTCTCACTCCTTGCCTCCCCCTGGAGCCGGCAACCATGAGCACCACGGTCAACGTGGACGCCCTTCCGGAGTATGAGAAGAGTCAGATCAAGAGGGCCCTGGAGCTGGGCACGGTGATGACGGTGTTCAGCTTCCGCAAGTCCACCCCGGAGCGGAGGACTGTCCAGGTGATCATGGAGACCCAGCAGGTGGCCTGGAGCAAGACGGCCGATAAGATCGAGGGCTTCCGTGAGTACCTCCTCCCCTTCCTGCCCAGACCAGTGGTCACGGCAGTTGTTGTCGGTTTGATACCTTCTGAAAGTGAAAGCGGGGCCGCTCTGTCTGGGTCTCTGAATGGGTTCAGAGCAGGTGGGGGAAGTTAGCCAGGAAACAGCAGGTGAAGGAACAGGTGCCCGCGTGGGCCAACTTGGAAATGACATCCAGACAGCTCACCCGGGATGGCAGGGCCTGGGCTCCCTGTCTCACAGCATCGGGGACCATTTGGTTCGAGCTGATGGTCAAGCCGTCTGCCTTTTGAGGGCTTAACTGGCCAGAGCTTGTGGAAACTCATAGCTTGGTAGCCAGACGAGCAGAGTGAGAAGCCTGTGCTTTAGCTCCAGGTGGACAGAGCGCATTGCTGAATGTTCTGTAGCTCTCAAGTGAAGTTCTGGTCCAGGTGGAGGCATCTTCTTCTCCCCATCCTCTTTACATTCGGCAATTGGCTCAGTTCCTAAAGTTTCTAAGACTGTTTTTAACAAACAGAGTTAGGAGACTTAAGCAATTTTCAGTTGCAGAGACTTGTTTAATTTGACTTTTTTATTGGCTACTTTTTAATTGAGGAATTAAAACGTACACTTGGGGGAGAATGAGACGATTCTAAATAAGTGTCTCTTCCCCAGCCCACATCTTGCTCCAGGGGCAAGCTCATTACCAAGTTTTTTGGTCTTCCAGAAGTATTCTGTGCTCGTGTGATGTGTGCATTGTGTTTCCTACATGAATGGGTACCTACTACATACACCTCTGCACTTTGATTTCTTTTTTTAATTTAACAATTATCCTGGAGGTGGTTTATTATCGGCCTGTTGAGCTGCCTTTTTCTTTCATGGCCACATAGCATTCTGGCTACAGTGTAACAGTTTAACCCCTAGAGACGGACACTTTGGGTCTTTCCAGTCTTTTGTCATTAGCTGCAGTGACTATACTTGGATTCTAGTTTTTTTTGGTTTTTTTTTTGCGGTTCGCGGGCCTCTCACTGCTGTGGCCTCTCCCGCCGCGGAGCACAGGCTCCGGACGCGCAGGCTCAGCGGCCATGGCTCACAGGCCCAGCCGATCCGCGGCATGTGGGATCTTCCCGGACCGGGGCACGAACCCGTGTCCCCTGCATTGGCAGGTGGACTCTCAACCACTGCGCCACCAGGGAAGCCCGGATTCTAGTTTTTTAAAAAAATTTTTTGGTAACAGATTTATGGAGATACAATTCACATACCATATAATTCATCCATTTAAAATGAACAGTATATTCTGATATGTGCAACCACTACCACAATTTTCATCACGCCAAAAAGAAACCCTCTACCTTTTAGCCATCCCTCTGTTCCTCATCCACCTCTCCTGCCCTAAGCAATCGTTAATCTCCTTTCTATCTCTATAGATGTCCCTGTTCTGGACATTTCCTCTAAAAGGAACCATATAGTATCTGGCCTTTTGTGACTGGCTGCTTTTACTTAACACAATGTTTCCCAGTGTTTTCAAGGTTCATCCACGTTGTGGTGTGTCTCAATACTTCACTCCTTTATGTGGCTGAGTAA
The DNA here is from genome assembly GCF_005190385.1 of Monodon monoceros. Classification (NCBI taxonomy): domain Eukaryota; kingdom Metazoa; phylum Chordata; class Mammalia; order Artiodactyla; family Monodontidae; genus Monodon; species Monodon monoceros. The sequence goes on along the minus strand of NW_021703766.1, from coordinate 6,646,977 downwards.
TATTCCATTGCATAGATATTCCACAGTTTGTTGATCCATTCATTTGTTGGTGGACATTTGGGTTGTTTACACTTTGTGGCTACTATGAATCCTGCCGCTGTGAGCATTCATGAGTGATTTTTTGTATGGCTGTGTGTTTTCATTTCTCTCAGGTATCTGTCTAGGAGTAGCATTGCTCCTAGGTCAGTATGGTAACTTTGTTAATCATTTTAGGAACTGCCAGACTATTTTCCAAGTTGTTGCACCATTTTACATTCCCACCAACTGTGTGTGAGGGTTATCCTTGTGTTGTGCTTTCATGCACACATATTTTGTGTTTACCTGAAGGACAGCTTCCTGTATGTGTTATTTCTGAGTTAAAGGGTACAGGCTGTTTTAACTTTGAAAGGACAGTTGGAGAACATCCCACAGAGGCCCACGTGGTGTTGAGGGTACCTCCTGTTCCCCACACCCTCATCCACTCTGCCATGGGGTTCTGAACTTGGCCGCTCACAGGTGGTCTCTGATAGCTCGGTGTAGTTCTTCGTGTGATTTCTTTTAACATGAGTGAGATTAAGTAGCTTTCCAAAAGGTTTCTCCTAGCTTTGGAGCCGAGCAGGCCTCCGGTGGCACAGAGCCAGAAGCCCGGCTTTGAAAGTGCCCGTGTCTGGAGGCAGCAAACTCTCCTCCCAGTTTGGTTTGCATTGGCCACACTCCACCTCCCAGGTGGCCCAGAGACCTGTCGCAGCTGGGGCGGGGGTGGGGGCCTGCCTGGGGATGAAAGGGCATGGATGGTAAATACAGGTGTCCTGCACTGAGAGTGGATGGCTGGTCCCTTCTCTTCTGGGGGCTGAACATCGGAAACACCTGGGGGGAGCATTTAAAGATACAGCCTACTGGAACTTTCTCCCGAAAGTTCTGATGGGTGTGAGACAGGATTTTGCCTCTTGAAATCCACACACTATAGTTCTCCCCACTCATTAACCAAAAGCAGTTCCTCCTCCTCCTTGGAGTGGCTGAGGATGTGTGTCATTCACCAGGTTGGTTGGGATTCAGTATTTTAATAGGCTCCCCAGGTGATCCTGGTAGCTAGCCAGGTTTGGTAGGTACTGCTCTAGAGACTCCCTCCCTCGCTCCATCCTTGCATCAGTCCATCCACCCTTCCTTCCCTCCCTCCCTCCATCCTTCCTTCCTTCCCTCCTTCCTTTCTTCCACCCATCCTTCCTTCCACCCATCCTTCCTTACCTCCATCCATCTATATTTGAATGCCTGCTCTCCCAGGCACTATTCTAGGTCCTGGAGATACAGCAGGAATTACATTAGACTCCAGTCCTCGCAGAGCCTACATTGTTGGATTAGGTACAAGCAGTGTGGAGCTTGGCTTCCAGCACATTTGATGAGCTTTGCCATGTGACTGCAGGGCAAGTTACATGCACTTTCTGAGATCTAATTCTCTTATCTGCAGAATGGGAGTAATATTGGTATCCGTGCACACGGTTGCAGTTGGGAATGAGTAAATGCGTCGATACATCAGAGGGTCGGACATGATGAACGGCACGGGGTAAGCCCTGGACCGGTGGCAACTGCTGCTCTTTTCTTTGCCATTGGCTGTGATGACAAGTGGCATCCAGCTTGTCCGGGGCAGCAGAGTCTTGCTTAGGTGTTTGGACCTTTTCTGGAGAGCAGTAGGGATCCACCGAAGTGTTTTCAGAAGAGGGATGATGTGAACACGTTTGCATTTTTGAACGTGCGCTGGCAAGCCTGTGTGCTATGGCTGTGTCAGTAGTGTTTGTAAAGCAACAGAAAACCCAATTTGGGAGTAAAGAGCTTAGAAAAGGTGCTCCCCTGACCACTTAGAAAGAATAGGCCTTTGGGCCCTAGATGGGGACTCTCAGCACCGCATTTTCAGCCTCCTGACATAGGGGTATCCTGGGGGGACCCCCACAGCTGTAGTGTTGCTTCAGGGGTCCTAGTTAGCGGGATCCTCCAGGTTACTGTGGCGTCTGCAAGGGAGAGGCAAACAGGAGGGAGCACGAGCGTGTGGTCCTGGGGTAATTGGCAAGCAGCCTGTGACCTTTGGACAGCTGTCACAACACCCCTTTCAGGCCTGGGTGAAGGTAGACCCCCAGGGGTCCCACTGTGCAAAGCAGGGAGTGGTTCTCAGCCGAGGCAATCCCATCCCCACCCATTCAGGGGCATTTGGCAATGCCTGGAGGTACTTTTAGTTGTGATTATTTGGGGAGGTAGCTTCTGGCATCTAGTGGATTGGGGCCAGGGGTGCTGCTAGACACCTTACAATGCACAGGACAGCCCCTGCCCCCGCCCAAACAAAATTATCCCATATAATCCCATATAAAGTGTCGGTGGTGCCGAGGTTAAGAAGTCCTGGTCTAAAGTCACGCGTTTGCTTTGCTTAGAACCGTAAAATGGCACTGGGTATGTTCGGGTTTCTCTTTGGACCTTGTCATGACGGAGCTGTGTCATGTATTCAGCCCATATTTGCTGTCATATTGGGTGCTAGATTCTGCTAAGAGAGAGGAGGAAGGATGGAGTCCCTGCCCTGGAGGGAACAGATGCAGCATCTGGGCATTGCAGGATCGTGTGGTCGGTACACAGTGTAGGTCTGCGCTGGGTACTTGGTGAAGAAGGAAGGCTCTTGTCTCCCTCAGTGGGGATGGGGGGTGGTCGGGAATGGGGGGAGGCCTCATAGCAGAGGAGCTGCTTATGTGCAGAGTTAAGGGAGGGGCTTGTCAGGTGGCCAGCAGGACGCCTGCCCTGAAGTGGGGTCAGTAGGTGCCATTGGATGCAAGTGCATAGATTTGTGGGTCAGTGATTTGGACAGGGCTTAGCTGGACGGTTCTTCTACTCTTCGTGGCCTGGACTGAGGTGGCACTCAACTGGCATGTCACCTGGTCTGAAAGGTTCCAGAATCTTGACTCCCATGTCTGATGCTGTGGTGGTGATGGCTGGAAGCCTGGGCTCAGCTGGAAATGTTGGCTGAGCACCTGCTGCGTGGCAGTCCCAGGGTAGCTGGACTTCTTACATGGTGCCTGGTGTCCCCCCTGGGTGCGTGTTCCAAGAGTCCCAGGCCAAAGCTGCTGGGCTTCTTATGACTTAGCCCAAGAACTCCCAGAAAGTCACGTGCTCAGGTCACCAGGGCCAGCTCAGGTTCAAAGCATGGGAAATCTCCACTTGGGGAGGGCGAGGCTTGCACGTCCAGGGCGGGGAAAAGTTGACGGCAGCCACCTTGGAGCCAAGTGACCATGAGAACAGCTGCACTCTGGATCCAGACTTGTAGCTCAACTCCCTGCTTGACCAAATACTAGGTGCTGCGTGATCCAAGGCAGGTTGTTTGATCTCTCTGTGCCTGTTTCCCTGTTGGTCAAGTGAAATGATAATAGTCCCTACCAATAAGATAAGGGTGAGAATCAAATGAATTTTATTATATGTACTTTTTTATTTTTAAAATTATTTTTTAATAAATTTATTTATTTTTGGCTGCGTTGGGTCTTCAGTGCTGCGTGCAGGCTTTCTCTAGTCGCGGCAAGCAGGGGCTCCTCTTCATTGCAGGGCGCGGGCTTCTCATTGTGGTGGCTTCTCTTGTTGGGGAGCACGGGCTCTAGGCGTGCAAACTTCAGTAGTTGTGGCGCGCGGGCTCAGTAGTTGTGGCGCACGGGCTTAGTTGCTCCGCGGCATGTGGGATCTTCCCGGGCCAGGGCTCAAACCCATGTCCTCTGCATTGGCAGGCGGATTCTTAACCACTGCGCCACCAGGGGAAGTCCTTATGTACTTTTTTATATGTACATGTTTTATCTGTATATAAAAGGTACATATTTTAATGGATGGGAGTCCCAAGGCCTGGCTTCTAATAAAGACGATGGTCTCCAGCCAGACACTCACCTCTTGGCTGTCATTCTCCCGTTTACTTTCCAAGGCTGATGGGCAAGGTGGTGCCCTGGGTTCCTTCCTGCACTGGCTCCTGAGGCTCTGGATGTCGGGAGGGAGCTCATGCCGGGAAGTGCTGCCTCTCTGGTTTTTCTTTTTTTCCAGGGGCACCAGCTGCGCAGACTCCAGCTGGAAAGGAGCCCGCTTGGGGACCTTTCTGAGTTGAACCTTTGGGGTCCTCTTGCATCTTGTCCATTTGGGAGGGCGGTCTGGAATGCGTCTCAGGAGCCAGTGTGGTGCCAGCTGTTTGTGGAGTGTGGATGGGGCCAGCTGTGCAATGAGCCGCCTTTGAGGACGTGGACCATGTCCATTTCGACTGAATGGGCCCTTTATCCTCAAGTTTTCACTTCTGCTTACGCGTGTTTTCTCCGTCTGCTTATTTTTGGCAAGTGGTGGCTGCCCGTGAATGAGGGATTCTCGCAAATAGGAGCTGTTCTGTTTCCCTGGTGTGAGGTTCTTGGCTTGCCTGTGACCCTGTGAACAGGAAGCAGGAATCATCTCCACTTTATTACGAGGAAACCGAGTCCTGGGGAGACTAGGTGACATGCCCAAGGCTACACAGTCAGGAAGGGGCAGAACTACAGTTTGCCTTCGTTCAACCTGCCTTCAGAGTTGCAAGTCTTCTGCTCTGTGTTGCTGTCTCCTCTTACATGATATCAGAGATGTCTGAGTGCTGTATGGGATAGAGAAGCACCCTGCTGGGGACCTAAGAATGACAGCTTCGTTCAGGTTTCGTTACGACAGGAGGGAAGGCACCGGTTCCTTATTCGCGCAGAGGATACGCTCTGCCTGGTGCTGAGGTGCCAGGGGAAGGAGACTCGAGAGCTGCCTGGTTAGCAGGGAGCCAGACATGCCTGCTGGAGACCCCACGGTGGAGACAAGTGCGGACACAGCCAGGGGCGCTGAAATGGGCTCGTCCTGTATCCTGGCCTCTTCTGAAATCCAACCTTGAGCTTCTTACCCATCTTTAAAAAAAAAAGAGTATTTTTCCAAGTTCTTATTTTAACAAAGTGTTTTTCAAACGATGGAGAAATAGATGTTTTATTTTTCCACTGGCATCTTCCGTCTAAGAAGAAATCCATTGTCTGAAAGTGGTTCCCAAGCTCTGTCAGTCAAGTGTCCCGTCAGAAATAAGATTCCACCAATGCCCCCAGTGTGTACAAACCTATTTTTCTTTTTAAAGAAAATTTTTTCTTTTTTAATTGAAGTATAGTTGATTTACAATGTTGTGTTAGTTTCAGGTGTACGGCGAAGTGTCTCAGTTATACATATACATATATCACTTCTTTTCCAGATTCTTTTCCCTTATAGCTTATTACGAAGTATTGAGTATAGTTCCCTGTGCTATAGAGTAGGTCCTTGTTGGTTATCTCTCTTTTTTTTTTTGCTGTATGCGGGCCTCTCAGTGTTGTGGCCTCTCCCATTGCAGAGCACAGGCTCCGGACGCGCAGGCTCAGTGGCCATGGCTCACAGGCCCAGCCGCTCCGCGGCATGTGGGATCTTCCCGGACCGGGGCACGAACCCGTGTCCCCTGCATCAGCAGGCAGACCCTCAACCACTGCGCCACCAGGGAAGCCCTATCTCTTTTATATATAGTAGTGTGTATATGTTAATCCCAAACTTCTAATTTGTCCCCTGCCCCTTTTTCCCTTTGGTGACCATAAGTTTGTTTTCTGTGTCTGTGAGTGTGTTTCTGTTTTGTATATAAGATCATTTGTATCATTTTTTTTTTTTTTAAGATTCCACATATAAGTAATATCCTGTGGTATTTGTGTTTCTCTGTTAGGCTTACTTAGTATGATAATCTCTAGGTCTATCTGTCTTGTTACACATGGCATTATTTCATTCTTATGATTGAGTAATATTCCATTTTGTGTGTGTGTGTGTGTGTGTGTGTGTGTGTGAGTACATACAATTTTTGATTATAGATGTGCAGTTATGGTAACAGCACAGGCTCTGGAGCCCGAGTGCCTGGCTTCAGATCCCAGCCCTGCCTCTTCACTGGAGGGTGACCTTGGACCATTCATGTCACCTCTTTGTGCCTCTTTTCCACGTCTGTAGAATGAGAATAGTAAAAGAGCCTGTCTCCTAAGGCTTCTGTGAGGATTAAATGAAGCAATACATGTAACCTGCTTTCAGCAGTGCTGGGCACAGAGGAGGCGGGGGCTGAAGCATCTGCTGCTCTTGTCCGCATCCGACGTGAAGGGAAATGGCATTGTGGAAAGGCTGACGTGAATATGAGAACTTGCATTCATGTGACGAGATCCTTGTTTCTTTCCTGCCCCTGAATGGGTTGTCCTCCTCCTCTTCCGGGGTGCGGATTCCCTAGGGCGGAGCCTGCTGGTGTGAGAAATAGAGCTCTTGTTTTCGTTCCTGACGTTGATGGAGACCTGCCTGTACGCTGGTCAGTGGAGGAATCGGTTTCTGTGTTTGTTCAAGGGCTGTCTTCTGCCCTGGATGACCGTCACTTGGTGTGATTGGAATTCAGCCGTCTGTTGGTTTAGCAAACACTCAGAGGGCTTGGTGTGTGTCGGGCGTGGTGCTCGAACCTGGGGACAGCGTGGTGAGCGGGACAGTGTGGACCCCCAGAGGAGCTTACGGTGCCACGGGAAAGGCAGAAAAAGCCAGGCTAATCATCCAGTCATTCTGGATCGTGTTGGGTGCTAGGAAAGGAAGAAGCAGGGCACCTTGGCAAAGAGTCACCGGTGAAGAGCGCTGTTTTAGGAGGCCACGCCTCAGGGGAGCATTTCCATGGAGGTGACATTTGAGCTGAGACTTGAAAGGTGATAAGGGAGCCATGAGAAGCTCTAAGGGGAGAGCATTCTGGGCAGAGGGCACAGCAATAAAGCTTCTGTATTAGTCAGGTTAGCCTAACAGCCGTGACAAATGATTTCTTGATCTCATGCAAGTTTCTCACTCAGGTCATGGTCTAGTGGGATTGGGGGGTGGGGCTCTGCTGTCTGGTGGCACCACTGTCCCCTCAGGCATCTGAGGCCACTGCAGGGTCTTCTCTTCGGCCAGCATGTGGTGGAAGAGGAAGAGTGGGGGATGGCTTAGGAGGTTTTAGGGGTCATTTCTGGAACCGATGTGCCTCTTCCCTCCCATCTTCCATTGACCAGAACTTGGCATGTGACTGGCTACAAAGGATGCTGGGAAACGTGGCCCAGTTGTGTGCCAGGAAGAATGGGAAAGGGGCTTGTCAGGCATCCCCCAGGCTCTTCCGCGGCCCCTAATTTTGGAAGATGCAGAGGTGGCTGTAGGAGCCCCACTGATGGCTAGAGAATAGAATGATTGCAGGGATTTAGGGATTCTTGCAGGAATTCAGGGAAATGAAGAGCCTTTGCACTGGGCCTCCTGGGAAGGGGAGGTGATGGCACTGAGGACTCGCCCATCCCATCTGTGACAAGAGCTGCCGGTGGTGACGTCTCTCCAGAGATGGGCTTTGTCGGCCGTCTTAGGTTTCCTCATAGTCATGGCTAGACCCTCCCCAGCAAAGCTCTCCACTTTGACAGTGTCGCCCCATCAATGAAGGCTTTGGGTCCCAGCCTCCCAACGATGGATGCCTCTGATTGGCTGGGTCTTCTGAGCCCGTGCTCGGGGGTTGGCTGCCTTTGAGACCAGTGTCATCTCCGGTCAGCTTTGGTGTGGAGGGTGGGTTAGACGGGTCTCCTGATAGAGAACATGGTCTGGCTTCTTCAGGACTCTGGGCAGAGATGGGTCCCTGTTACAGGTGAATTGTGTCTCCCTTCCAAATTCATGTGTTGAAGCCCTAATCCCCAGGACCTCAGAAGTGACCTTATTTGGAAATAGGGTCTTTGCAGATGTAATTAGTTAAGATGAGGTCATGCTGGCACACAATGGCCCCCTAATCCCATATGACTGGTGTCCTTATAAGAAGAGGGCGCGTGCACACACACACGCACGACGATGCCTCTGTAAGCTCGGGAACACTGAGGGTTGCCGACATCCTGGGAAGCCAGGAGGGAATCAGGGAACCGATTCCCTCTCACAGCCACAGAAGGAGCCACTCCTGCCAACACCTTGATCTGAACCGGGAGACAATACATTTCTGTTGTTGAAGCCACCCAGTTGGGGGTGTTTCGCTACAGCATCCCTAGCAGACTAACACACTCCCTTTTAAAAGGAGCCCGAGGGGCAGGGAGGTGAACCCAGCGGTTGATGTATCCACGTGGCCGCAGATAATATGGACAAGCTGGGGTTTGTTGTAAAGGAATTTAAGAGCCCTTGCTTTATTCCAAGTGTCGTCTCAGTTCCTGGCTGCATTGGTCTTGGCTGTGAGGGTGTGAGAGGCAGTGTTGTGTGCTGGTTAAACGTGGGGACTGGAGCCAGCCTGCTTGGGTTTAAGTCCCAAGTCTGTGGCTTGGGCAAGAGACTTCCCTCCCTGTGCCTCTGTTTCCTCACCTGTAAAATGGGAAGAATGACAGTACCCACCTTATAGGGTCTTCAGGAGGATCAGATGAGCTCCTGAAGGTAAATCACTTAGAAAGGTAGGGGAAGCACTATGTGAGGTTTGCTCTCGTTACCATGGCTCAGGCTTCTCGCCCGTCTCTTGGAAGTACATCCCTTGAATTCTCTCCTAGTAACCAAGCCTCCTCTTTGGAGGACGCTGTGCGTGTCTGGTTAGTTGTGGTCCATCCAGTTCCCTGTGCTCCCAATGTCTGTGGAGGTGTGGACAGGACTCTCTTTTGGTCTGGCTTTTGGGGATCTCGGTGTCCCAGCCCAGAAGTCCATCTGGCCGTTGGGGAGGAGAGGACAGGAGAGAGGGGCAGCTGGAGTGTGGACACATCTGAAGCCAGAGGGCCGGCACAGGGAGCATCTGTGCTGTAGTGCCAAGCCCTGGGAGGCACACGTGTTCCCGCTTCACGCAATTAGAGGGTCCCCAACAGTGGGTGCAGGTTGGATCTCTTACGCATGTCTGACTAGGGGAGGGAGCTATTAAAAGGCATCCCCTGGTGAATCCTGTAGGAAAGAAAATAATCTGCCTCCCCCTCCACCCTCCCCAGCCCACCCTCACCCCTACCCCCGTCTGTCTTCGCTGTAAACGAACATTTTCCCATGTCAGGCAGGCGAAGTGACACGTCTTGTTTTGCCTTGGAAGAGACCTGAGTGCTGTGCACCTTGAGGTTGAAGCCAGAAATCCTGGTGTTGACTTTTCCTGCCCCCTGGCAATGCCTGACCCCAGAGCCAGGCCCTCGGTGCCTGTCACCCCACACACTGTGAGCTCCGGGAGGCTGGGGCCCATGGCTTCTGATCACCAGGGAGGCATCCCAGCACCTGGCCCACACCTGACCTGCAGTGGGTGCTTCTCAGAGACGTGGTCAGCAGATAGATCCGGGAAACCACACCTGGCTGCCCTCTCAGCCTCTGTCCCCTTCTCTCTCCCCAGAGGTGGCAGTGTCTGGGGTTAAGATAGGACAGCTCTGTGACAACTTCTTTAACCACACTTGATGCTTCTGGCCTGGGCCTGTGCTTGCCTCAGTTTTCTCATGCGTGAGATGGGTAATGAATGGCTGGGCTACCCTGTAGCATGGTAGTGAGGATTACATTTGTAAGTGCGTCTGACGCGCATGGTATGTGCCTGACAGAGCTTGTGGGTACCGCATCTGTGTGTGCCTGGGGGCGCTGGGGGTGGCCGTCGTGTAGCCCACCCATGTAGAGGCTGGCCCCTCCTGACGCGTGTGGGTAGGGGTCCTACAGGGTTAAGGTCCCTTGGGTTTGAGCCTGGCCGTCGGCGGGCAGCCCAGCTCCCTGCCTTTCTCCCTCCGCAGGTCCAGCGAGGCCTGGAGTTGGAGGAGGAGCGTCCACAGGGCAGCGGTGAAGTTTCGTAAACAGAGCCGGTGCTGATGCCACTTTAGAGCAGGAGGGCCTCTTCCACACTCCTGGCACAGCAGGGAGAAGCTGTAAGGTGCTTTCGTCTTACACGAGGTGTGCCGGTGGCCATGGTTGGGAGTGAGTTCTGAGGGGTGAAGTGTCTGTGTGTGAAGGATTCTGTTCTGAGAAGGAAAAGCCTGGGAACTTGCTGATCAGTAGAATGGAAACTAGCAGAGTTAGAGTCAGCACCGCACAGTCGAGAGCGATATGGCAGGAGGAGGCCTCCAGGACTCACAGGGGCAGACACACCTCAGGACTGGGGGCCCGCTGGGGGCTCCCTGCCTCAGCTTCTCAGTCCGATTGGATCTCACCGGCCAGGTGTCACCTGCCTGCCGTGCCTGGCCACTCCAGGCCACTCCTGGCCTGCTGCCAGCCTCTGCTGGTGGGAGCAGGGACCTGGCCGGGGGAGGACCGATGTCCCTGGGGAGGCAAGAAGGGCCTGAGCTGGGGTGGCCGATGGTGAAAGTCACACCCATCTCCTGTTGAAGACAGCTCCCAGCAAGGCCCCTCTGACGTGGTTTTATTTCCCGCTAATTAAACGGCTCTTACTTTGTTTCTTGAAGAAGTCACATGTGTCCATTAGTAGAAAGATTTTTTTTTTTTTTTTTTTTTTGCGGTACGCGGGCCTCTTACTGTTGTGGCCTCTCCCATTGCGGAGCACAGGCTCCAGACGCACAGGCTCAGCGGCCGTGGCTCACGGGCCCAGCCGCTCCGCGGCATGTGGGATCTTCCCGGACCAGGGCACGAACCTGTGTCCCCTGCATTAGCAGGCTGACTCTCAACCACTGCGCCACCAGGGAAGCCCCTACTAGAAAGATTTTTAACTTTGGTGAGGATTACGAACTCTTCGCCACCCCCGACCCAGAGGGATGCGTGTTCACACTTGGTGTAACCCTTCCAGATTTTTTTTTTTTTTTGCAAGACACAGTTACATTTTTACAAAACATAATCCTTTCATAATACTCTTTAGTAATATGCATTTTTCATTTTGTGCTATATCGTGACCACCTTCTTCTCTTTAGGAGTTATTTAAAATGTTGAGATTGGTGTAGAGACAAAGGTGACAAACGCCTGTGTACTTAAGAGCATGTCCTCTAGGGTCTGACTGCCTGGGTTCAGATCTTGGCTCTGTCACTTACAACGTTTGTGACCATGGACAAGTTTTTTAGCTTCTCATTTTAGCATCTATAAAATGGGGTAATAGTAACGCCTTCCTCACCGCATTCTCAGGAGGATTAGGAGAGCTAGCTAGCCCACTTTGGGCCTCACGGACGGCTCAGAGCACTCAGTAAGAGTTAGCTGCTGCTATACGACCACTACTACTGCGACTACTGCTATCGTTATTATTATTATTTCTATGTATTCTGGGGATAAACCACCCTGCCCCCCAGCCCGGTATTCACATCCCCATCCTCAGAACCTGTGACTCCTGCCCAATGTGGCAAAAGGCTCTTTGGAGCTGTGATTAAGTTAAGGATTCTGAGATGAGGAGATCATTCTGGATTATCTGGGTGGGCCCAGTGTCATCACAAGGGTCCTTATGAGTGAAAGGGAGGGACTTCCCTGGTGGCCCAGTGGTTAAGAATCCACCTGCCGATGCAGGGGACACGGGTTCAGTCCCTGATCCGGGAAGATCCCACATGCTGCAGAGCAAGTAAGCCCGTGGGCCACAACTACTGAAGCCAACGCGCCTAGAGCCCGTGCTCCGCAACAAGAGAAGCCACCGCAGTGAGAAACCCGCGCACCGGGATGAAGAGCAGACCCCGCTCGCCGCAACTGGAGAAAGCCTGTGCTCAGTCACGGAGACCCAACGCAGCCAAAAACAGATGATAATAAAATTTTTAAAAAAGAAAAAAAAAGAGAGGGAGGGAGGAGGGTCAGAGTCAGAGGAGGAGACGTGACGTCAGAAGCAGAGGTTAGAGTGATAAAGTCAGTGCTTTGAAGGTGGAAGGGGTCCATGAGCCCAGGGATGCCGGCAGCCTCTAGAAGCTGGAAAAGGCAAGGGAACGGACTCTCCCCGGCACCCCCAGAAGGAAGGGAGTCCTGCTGACACCTTGATTGTAGCCCAGTGAGACCCATATTTGACTTCTGACCTCCAGAACCGTAAGATAATAAAAAGATAATAAATGGTGGCCCTGCGTTGGTGGTAATTTGTTACACAGCAGCAATAGGAAATGAATACACCCTCCTAATCAACATAGACACATCGTAGTATTTGCTTTGGATCTTTTTTGTCTGTTTTTAAGAAATTAAATATTACAGTTAAGTCCTCACGTATACCCCTCCTTCCCTGGAGAAACCAGTATCATGCTTTGGTAAGTGTCACTCCCATGCATATTTTTTACATTTATTTCAAACATTTTAGTCTGCAGTTTATATTATTTGTGAGGTATCCACACAGCATCAGTAGCTTTATCTGAACCGCCCATAGCTCTTTTACTACATTAGTTCACCTTGATAGATGCACCTGTCCTTTAGCTTATGGAGACTTAGGTGGTTTCCAGTTGTGAACATCTTTCCAGCCCAAGTATATGCCTTCCATTTTGTTTTAAATGGCTATATTTTTCTACCTTACTTTTTTTTTTAATAGCTGTTATTTAATTTATTTATTTTCCTTAATTTTTTTTTGGCTGCGTCGGGTCTTAGTCGCAGCACACAGGATCTTTGTTGAGGCGGGCAGGATCTTTTCGTTACGGTGCGTGGTCTGCTCGGGCTTCTTTCCATTTGTGGCACGCGGGCTTCTCTCTAGTTGCGACTTGCGGGTTTTCTTTCTGTAGTTGTGGCGCACAGGCTCCAGGGCGCGTGAGCTCTGTAGTTAGCGGCGTGTGGCTTCTCTAGTTGAGGCGCGCAAGCTCAGTAGTTGTGGCGCGAGGGCTTAGTTGCCCCGTGGCATGTGGGATCTTAGTTCCCTGACCAGGGATCAAACCCGCGTCTCCTGCATTAGAAGGTGGATTCTTTACCACTGGGCTACCAGGGAAGTCCCTCTACCTTATTTCATAATTTTTATTTATGTATATTTTTATTTTTTACCAAACTTCTATATGTGTATATTATGTAGTTTGTTATTTTGCCATGTCAAACAGTGATCCCGGGAACATTTTCATATCTAACTCGTAGGCACATCCCTGTTAATTTCCTTAGGATAAATTTCTAGAAGAATTTCTGGGAGGAAGGTAGGCTGTGTCGAGGGCTCTGGGCATAGAGTTCAGTTGTCCCCAGGAAAGCTTCACCGACTTGTATGCCCACCTACCACCCCTACCAGGATCTGGATGTCCGTGGGCTCTCACATCTTTTACAGATATGAAATTCACAGGCAAATGAAGGGTCTTGTGAGTGTTGTTTGGGCGTCCTTCTCCTCCTGGTTTGCCTTTATTCTGTCCTAGGCCGTGAATCTAGCAGCTTGATTCCCCTGTTGGCTGAAGGCTGTGGGTCTCGCAGTGACATCAACAGGACCACTTTGGATGGTGGCGGAAAACTTAGGAGCCCGTAGTGTGGGCCGAGGCTGCTGATGGGGCCTCACAGTAACCCCAGAAAGTTAATAGGAGAAATTCGATGCTGAGGGAAGCTGAGGAACTTTCCAAGGGTAACCGTGGGGATTTAGTTACAGTTATTCTGATTGCTCAGCTCATGCGTTTTACTAGGACAGGCTCTCTTCTGGGATGTGAGTTGGGTGTCATTTTCCTTGCTCGAGAATAAGGCTCTGGACCGTCTTTCGTTTTGAAGTTGGTTCCAAAAATGTATGGCTATGCAGAGTTGCCGACCAGAGCTGGGTCTGGAATGAAGAGACTGGACTCTAGTTCCTTAAGGCGGGGGTTGTCTTGTTTGGTCTCTGTACTTCTAGCTTCTGGCACCAGTGCCGTCAGTAGGTGCTCAATAACTGTGTGCTGTTGAGTGAGTATCTTCCACCATGATCTACCACTTTTTTTTTTTTTTCTTTTCTTTTTGAGGAGGAGCTACTTACTCTGTCTATAGATTTGCCTGTCCTGGGCGTTTCGTTTAAACGGACTGTCTACCCTTTGGCACCTGACTACTTTCATTTAGTATACTGTTGTCAGTGGGCATCCACATTGTGGCATGTATCAGTACTCAGTCCTTTTTATGGTTGAAGGATAGTCCATTGTAAGGATAGACCATATTTTGTTCATCGCTTGATGGACATTTGGGTTGTTTCCACTTTTTGGCTATTGTGGATAATGCTGTTGTGAACATTTGTGTACATATGTTTGTGTGAATATATTTTCATTCTCTCGGGTGTATGCCTAAGAGTGGCTTTGCCAGGTCACATGTAACTCTGTTTACTTGTTTGAAGAGCTGCCAGGCTGTTTTCCAAAGTGGCTGTACTATTTTACATTCCCGCCAGCAGTGTATGAGGGTTCCAGTGTCTCCACATCCTCACCAGCACTTGTTCTCGTCTGTCTTTTTCTTCTCCCAAATATTTATTTATTTGGTCGCACCGAGTCTTATTTGTGGCATGCAGGATCTTTAGTTGCAGCATGCGAACTTTTAGTTGCAGCATGTGGGATCTAGTCACCTGACAAGGGATTGAACCCTGGCCCCCTGCATTGGGAGCTGGGAGTCTTAGCCCCGGACCACCAGAGAAGTCCCTTGTCTATCTGTCTTGATGTTAGCCATCCTGGTGGGAGGGAACCATATCTCATTGTGGTTCTGATTTGCATCTTCCTTTTGCCTCATTGTTCTATTTTATTTATTTATTTAAAATTTATTTATTTATGGCTGCTTTGGGTCTTCGTTGCTGTGCACAGGCTTTCTCCAGTTGTGGCGAGCACAGGCTGCTCCTCATTGCGGTGTGTGGGCTTCACATTACAGTGGCTTTTTTTGTTGCAGAGCACGGGCTCTAGGCATGGGCTTCAGTAGTTGTGGCACATGGGTTTAGTTGGTCCGTGGCATGTGGGATCTTCCCAGACCAGGGCTCGAACCCGTGTCCCTTGCATTGACCGGTGGATTCTTAACCACTGCACCACCGGGGAAGTCCCATTGTTCTAGTTTATTTTTATTTATTTATTATTTTTTTAAATCTTTTTTTAAAATTAATTTTTAAATTAATTTTTTGGCTGCGTTGGGTCTTCATTGCTTCATGCTGGCTTTCTCTAGATGTGGCCAGCGGGGGTTACTCTTCTCCTCTTCACTGCAGTGTGTGGGCTTCTCATTGCTATGGCTTCTCTTGTTGCAGAGCACGGGCTCTAAGTGCACAGGCTTCAGTAGTTGTGGCTCACAGGCTCTAGAGCGCAGGCTCAGTAGTTGTGGCACACGGACTTAGTTGCTCCATGGCATGTGGGATCTTCCCGGACCAGGGCTCAAACCTGTGTCCCCTGCATTGGCAGGCAGATTCTTAACCACTGTGCCACCAGGGAAGTCCCAGGACCATTTTTTGAATGGGCTGGCTCATCTTACTTTCATTAGTAAATGTTCAAGTTCACTTGGATGTGGTGGCTGAGGTGTGGCACAGATTTTCCATCACTTCAAGATTTAATGCCTTGTCCCCAGGGTGTCCATACTTGGTGAATCTTTTCACAGAGCCGTGTAAATGCCTCCTCCCTTCTTAACTGTCTGCTTGAGCCCTTCTGCCTGCCATTTGGTTGCCAGCTACCCTCTAAGGGGAGTTGGTGGGGGGGGAACTGGGAGGCACTGCCGACAAGAGGACAGGAACATCTTGAAGGCAGAGTAATTATTGCATTTATTGAGCATGTGCCATGAGTCAGCATCATGCTGGGTATTATAAGCACGTATGTACCCATGTGATCATGTGTATGGATATTCGTGTATAGTGTCCAGTCATCACAATAAACCTGTGAGTTATACCCTATTACTGGTGAGTTAAGTGAATTAGGCAAGTCAACCAAAGGTTACCAAGGCTTTTAGAGGAACTAATAAGGTCAGATTTCCCCAATCACTATGTGCTATAAAAACTTTAGGTTGAGATTGAAAAGACAAGGCATAGACTGGGAGAAAATGTTTGCACAACATGACTAATAAAGGACTTGTATCCGGAATATACAAAGAATCCCTAAAACTCAACAATAAGAAAACAAACAACCCAATTAAAAATGGGCGGAAGATCTGAACAGAGACCTCACTTGCTCTTTCCCCCATCCCATCACACTGCCCACCCACCTGCCTCTCCATTCTGCTGTAGCCAAGGTAGGCTACTTCTAGACCAGCTCTGTCTAAAAGAAATATAATGAGAACCACCAATGCCGGGTACATGCATAGTTTCAAGTATTCTAGTCACGACACTAAAAAAAGAAAGAGGTGAAATTAATAATATATTTTATGTGACTCAGCATATCCAAAGTATTTCAACATGTACACAATATAATTTTTTTTTTTTAATTTTTGGCTGCGTTGGGTCTTCATTGCTGCATGTGGGCTTTCTGTAGTTGTGGCGAGCAGGGGCTACTCTTCGTTGCGGTGCATGGGCTTCTCATTGTGGTGGCTTCTCTTGTAACAGAGCATGGGGTCTAGGCATGCAGGCTTCAGAAGTTGTGGCACGTGGGCTCAGTAGTTGTGGCTCACGGGCTCTTGAGTGCAGGCTCAGTAGTTGTGGCTCACAGGTTTAGTTGCTCCGTGGCATGTCAGATCTTCCCAGACCAGGGCTCGAACCCGTGTCCCCTGCATTGACAGGTGGATTCTTAACCACTGTGCCACCAGGGAAGTCCCCACAATATAATTATTAATGAGATTTTTACATTTTTGTTTTTGTTCTGAGTCTTCAAAATCTAGTGTGTCTTATACCTGCAGAACATCTCAATTTAGGCCAATTCAGTTCCAAGTGCTCACGAGCTGTGTCTGGCCAATAGCTACTGTATCGGACAGTGCACTTCTAGAATATACCTACTCCCTCTTTTTGCATTACCCACTTCCTTTGTGATCCCCATAGTCTTCCTTCTTCCCCAGGCAACAAAGGTGTTCTCCATGTGGCAGCTGGTGATGATCCCAAGGGCAAATCTGCATCCTGCTTCATGAGGTCCGGTGGCTTTATTTTCCCACAGCGACTGAAAATGTGGAATTGTGCATGCCTGCTGGCTCTGCCATCTGCCTGGGCATCTGTTCTAGATTTAGGTGTGACACCTGATCCCCGGGGCCTGAGCGTCCACTTCCAGCTGTGCTTCTGCAAATTATTTGGTAGTCCCAGTAGAACCTTCTTCTGGGGGTGCCCTGCATCCCGGGTGGCCCTGGTCAGCTTGCAGACTGGGGAGCACGTGTGTGTGTGTGTGTGTGTGTGTGTGTGTGTGTACGTACATATGCATGTGCCTTTCCCCTCTTGCTGCCAATTGCCCAGTCTTCTCTGTCACCTCTGTCCTCACTTTAGAGAGAGTGTATCTCATGCCCAGTTCCCACTGCCCCGAGCACAAGTTGGAATCTTTGGGCTGCAAGGGTCAGAAACCAGCTTAAGCAAAAAGGAGAATATACTGGAATGTGTGGCCGAGAAGAATGCTCTGTAACTCACCAGATCCAAGGAGCTGGGGTCTTGGGAGCAGAAACGGAAACTGTCTCTCTCGTCCTTTGCTCACCTTGCTGCCGGTCCTTGCTTTTTGCCCTGTTCTCTCCTTTCAGAGACAGGCCTCGCTATAGAGCAGATCGTGTAGCCATGAGCAGCCCCAGCCCAGCAGCCCTACGAGAGTGCCAGTTGCCCTCAGCATCTACCCTTGGTCCTCACTCGTGGATTCCACCTTTCCAAATTTGCTTACTCGCTAAAACTTATTTGTAACCCCCGTACCAAACCTCGTGGCTTCTGTAGTCATTTGTGCACCTGCGTAGAGCCGTGAACTTTTTTTTGCTTTTTTGTTTGTTTGTTTTGGGCCACGCCTCTCAACTTGTGGGATCCTAGTTTCCCAACCAGGGATTGAACCTGGGACCTCGGCAGTGGAAGTGCAAGTCCCCGCCACTAGACGGCCAGGGAGTTCCTAGAGCCGTGAACATTGGAGTTGCCCGAGGTATGCGTTCCCAGCTGGCTGCGTGCTTGTTTCAGCTCTCATAGTGTAACAGGCTAGTTAGCACCACGTTTTTCTCACTTTTTTGCCTTTTGGGTGTCATTTTGTCATTTAAAAGGCCCCCGACGGCTGTCTAGTGTTCCTATGAAGCACAAGAAGGCTGTGCTATGCCTTATGGAGAAAATAACAGGTGTTACATAAGCTTTGTCCAGGCGTGAGTTACATTGCTGCTGGCTGTGAGCTCAGTGCTAAGGAATCAACAATATATGTTAAATAAGGTGTCTTTAAACAAACATATAAAACAAGGTTTTGTGTTGATCAGTTGAGGAAAATGTTGTGACCAGAGGCTCGCAGAAACCTAACCTTGTATTTCCCCCCGAGGAGTAATGGTTCCATATTTGCCTATTCAGTGTTTACAGTGACTTTACAGAATGTAACTGCTTTGAAAGGTGAGAATTGACTGTATATGTCAATCCAGGGGTACGACTGGCTCTGCTTTGGTCTTGGGGCCCCCCACTTGAACCAGTGATGTGAATTCTAGAAGAGGGTGTGCAGAGGCCAGAGGACGGGTGGGAGCACGTGTCTGGCTTCTTCCTCAGGCTTGAGAGAGCGTCTCCTGCCACCAAAGCCACCCACTGGAAGTCTCGGCGAGAAACTCAGGCCCATGTCCTGCTTTCTAGAACCTTCTGCCTGCTCTTCCCACAGCCCCAGGAGGTACCACACCTCAAGTCTGAGAGGGAAGAAGGTCTGCTTCCTTAGAATTAGCCTCTTCTACTGTAAGGTCGTGAAAGCCTTTTGGGAACCGAGGTCGGGAGAACACGTCTCAGCTGTGGCTCTCAAAGGCTAGTCAGGAAGAGAGGCTGCCAATGAACTGGTTGTCTCTTTGCTTTTTTTTTTTTTTTTTTAATTTATTTATTTATTTTTGGCTGCATTGGGTCTTCATTGTGGTGCACGGGCTTTTCATCGCAGTGGCTTCTCTTGTGGCACACGGGCTCTACGCGTGTGGGCTCCAGTAGTTGCCGCACGTGGGCTCAGTTGTTGTGGCGCACGGGCTTGGTTGCTCCATGGCATGTGGGATCTTCCCGGACCAGGGCTCGAACCCGTGTCCCCTGCATTGGCAGATGGATGCTTAACCACTGCGCCACCGGGGAAGTCCCTGTCTCTTTGCTTTTATTCATCATTGCTGAATTCATTCCTCCCATTATTTATTCATTTAATAGCTACTGATTATTTGCCAAGGGCAGGGAACCGTTGAGTTCTGATCGAAATAGACATGGTCTTTAATTTCACGGACATTATTGTTTGGGGGATCTGGCAAACATTGGTAGAATCCACACACAACTGCATTTGTAATGAAAATGAAGATAAGTTCTGACACGTTCTTTGAGGGACCACGGAAGGTTTCATACCTGATAGGAGCCCAGGGAACAGCAGCCAAACTGATCCAACTGTGGCCTTTCTGGTCCCAGTGGCTGTGCTCTGTGGCTCGAGGCCAAGTCTGACCTGTGTCCCAGAGGGCTGTGAGTGTGCACTTCCTGGGGGGACCCTGGGGCAGTTGATGGGCTGCGGGAGGTCACATCACGTGTAACAGCAGCAGTGTTGGAGTTGGACAAGCCTGGGCTTGAGTCCTGGCTCTGCTACTCTGTCTGTGTGTGACTTCTGCTTCAGTGTCTGCATCTGTCAAATGGGTGCAGTGATGGTACCTGCCTTGTGAGTTGGTGTGCAGATCAGAGGCAGCTCTGTGAAGCCTTTAGCTCAGTGTTAATTGAGTGCTTTTGTTGGCAGTGTCATTGGTAGGGGATGGCTTTGCTTACCCAGGGTCCCGGACTCACAAAGGGGGAGACCTTTCTTGGTGTCAGTCTCCTGGGAAGGCGATACGCCCTCTGCCTCCCCATCCCCCAGGCCTGGAAGCCAGTTTGGGGATGGTGTTTCAATTCTCTGTTGCTGTATAACAAACCATCTCAGAACACAGTTTTGTGGGTCAGGAATTTGGGCAGGCCTCGGCTGGGTGTGGTTCTGTCCTCCTGGGGGTTGACTGCAGTGCTTCACCTGGATGTGGTCAGCTACTGGCTGGGCTGGAAGTCCCAAGAAGGCTCTCCGGTCGTGTCTGTTCCTCCATGCTCCTTGCTGCAGTCAGTCTGTCTGTCTGCCTCCCTCCACATGGCTGGCTTGGGCTTTCTCACAGCTCAGTGGTCTCGTAGTAGTTGGACTTCTTACATGGTGATTGGCTTCTGTGGGCGGGGGGCACAAGAGGGAGAGGAACCTGCAGGTCCTCTTAAGGGTTGGGGTCGAAAGTGACAAGGTGTCACTTCTGCTGCGTTCTTCTGGTCAAAGCAAGTCACAAGGCCAGCCCAGAGTCAAGGGGAGGGAAGTAGATTCTACGTCGTAATGGGATGGGTGGCACAGAATTTGTGGCTGTCTTTAACCCACCAGAGATAAGACTGGTAGCCAGGGAGTCTCTCTGACTCTCTGGGCCTTGACCTTGGACATGTCTGGATGTGCAGAAGGCTGCTCTGGTAAGGGGATATTAAGAGGGTCTCCTCCTCAGGGAGAGAGGGTGGGAGGTAGAGGATGGGGAATCCAGGCCAGGGTCTGTACAAGCGTCTTAAAACACAGTAAGAAGGAAGCACTTGGGTCTGAGGGATGGAATGTCTCTTTGCTGTTTGTTTTCTGTTCCACTGTTTATGTCACTGTTGTCCTTGGTGGACATAGTCTTTGGAGGCGACCTGCCTGTTTTAGCTGAGCCAAGGGGTAGGGATATAGTCTTAGGTCAGAGCGTTCAGGAGTAGAGGACCTGCCTGGGGGGATTAGCGAGGTGAGTATAGCAGGGACTGGACTGAAAGGCACCCCATGGGAGATGAAGCACAGGGAGGTTGGAGAGCAGAGCCCCCAGCCCCTGTCATGGCCCTGTGCTCCCTTGCTGTGTGACCATGGGCAGTTGATTTAACCTCTCTGAACTCAGTTTCTTTGTACCGTGGGACTATCAAGGGTTGGGGTAAGGATCAAATGAGCTCACACGCGCTAGGTTTGTAGCACAGGGTTTGGCCCAGAGTAAGTGCTCTGTAAACGTCTGTGCTGAGGATCATGCTAGCACGTAGCTACTTCTGTAACTACTGGGACTGCTTGTTTCAGAAGTCCTGCCAGGACTTCCCTGGTGGCACAGTGGTTAAGAATCCGCCTGCCGATGCAGGGGACACGGGTTCGATCCCTGGTCTCGGAAGATCCCACATGTCACGGAGCAACTAAGCCCGTGCGCCACAACTACTGAGCCTGTGTTCTGGAGCCCGCAAGCCACAACTGCTGAGCCCGTGTGCCACAACTACTGAAGCCCGCACGCCTAGAGCCTGTGCTCCACCACAAGAGAAGCCACCGCAGTGAGAAGCCTGTGCACCGCAACGAAGAGTAGCCCCCGCTCACTGCAACTAGAGAAAACCCATGCGCAGCAACGAAGACCCAACGCGGCCAAGGATAAATTAAAAAAAAAAAAATAATAGAAGTCGTGCCAACCTGACAAATCTCCTTCCAGGACTAAACCTTCTGGTTGTTGAGGTTAATTTTTAAGCGCTTCTTTCTTCCCAGGGGTGAAAGGAATGTGTAGTCATTGTTCACAGTCAGGGAGCTCAGAGGCTTAAAGTAAAGCACCGTGAGGCCACCTCCTGCGATGGCCATTCGTGCTGGGTGTGAGTGAAGGGAGACGCAGCCGTTGCACGTGGAGGCTTTCTGGACGGAAGAGGGGAGGGGTCTTTCACCTGGAGGGTCTCTGCTCTCCCTGTGGGGCCAGGCTAGCCGGTGAGCCTCTCTGAGTCCTCCCCAGGGGGTCTCGGCCTGAGCAGGTGGGGGCCACGCAGGACAGTGAACTGCTTATGCTCGGCCGAGCCCTCAGGGTCCCAGAGGCAGAAGACACAGCCGCAGGGTGACCTGTCCATCCAGGGGGATGTCTGGGGGCTGTGAGACCCACCCCCAAGGCTTCCTGATTTGTTTCTTTAGAACCGCCATGGTTGGGGGCTGTTTTCCCTTCTGCCCAGCCCTGCTTGGGTTCTGTCGACTCATCCTGTGGCCCTGAGGTTCTCCTGGCCCTTCCGAAGGTTAAGGGAGCTCCGAAGCCGTCCAGAGCGCAAGTCCCTCTCAGGCAGCCCAGGGCCTGAGCCACAGGATTCCACCTCCTTGGGGGGATCCAGTTTTGATGCCTGTTGTTGTCCCAGCCCTGGTGTAGCTGGCTCCTTAGATGCCTGTGGCCTTGGCGGAAACCTCTGAGGGCCTGTAATGCGTGTTATTTAGCACCCTTACAGTTAGCCCTCAGACACTGAGTTGCTCGGCACTACCCGTTTTGGGCCATGAAAGGGCCACGTGACAAGTCTGAGAAGGGGCCCTTGTCCCTGGTTAGAGATGACTACTCACTCCTGAGAAGGTGGGTTTCCAGAAGGGAGAGCCAAGATGGTGGACACACTGTTACTGTG
This sequence comes from Monodon monoceros, assembly GCF_005190385.1. Lineage (NCBI taxonomy): Eukaryota > Metazoa > Chordata > Mammalia > Artiodactyla > Monodontidae > Monodon > Monodon monoceros. Next base: position 6,624,752 of record NW_021703766.1, on the reverse strand, counting down.
CGTGGGGCAGGGCTCGGATGCCCGGGGCCACGTCCCAGTTCTTTCAGCTGGGCTGTGGCTCTCCTCTGAGCCAGTTTCTTTGCTCCTGTACCCATTGCTCAGCTACCTGCTTAGAGCCTGACAGGCACTAAAGGTGTTGGATGCTGTGTAAATAGGCAAATGACAAGCTCCTTCTCGTGACCCTCGTAGGCTGGTGGGAAGAGGTGGGTAGTGAAAGGGAAATGAAGACGAAGACCCATCTTTACTAATGACGGCAACTCAAGGGGCGAGAGAACCCACGGTGGGGTGGTCAACAAAGGCCTCTCTGAGGACGTTGAGGCCTCAGTCCCCCCATGTGTAAAATGGGAGTGTTAGCACCTCTGTCCCTGGGAAGCTGTGATGATAGAATGCATTAGGGCCTGTAAAGCATCTGCCCCTCGCTAAGAACAAAAAGCTTTCTTAGGTGTTGTTATTTTTATTATTACGCTGGAGAGGAGTCTTATTCTTCTGGGGAGCTTGAGAGAGTGTATGTGTGTGTGATGCCCAAAGACCACGAGTGGTGTTCCAGCCTGTTTGTGAAGCTCGGACGTGGGCTGCGTTAAAGAGTAGTACATGGTGTGTGCCGTCAGCATTTTCACAAAGAAGTAAGCAGCGTTGATCCAAAGGCAGTCGTGTGGCTTTAGAATGAACGTTTCAGTTTGGGAGACATAAGGGATTTCGTTACTGTAGAGAGAGGCCAGTGTAGAAGAGTGGTTAAGAACCAACACACTGGAACCACACAGTCTGTCCAAATCCTGGCGTGCTCTCTCTCTAGCTCTGTGACCTGGAGCACATTACTTCACCTCTCTGGGCCCTTTCCTCATTCATAAGATGAGGTTAGTCACAACTACCTTGCCAATTGTGGTGAATTTTTAGTGAGTTAATTCATGCAAAGCATTTTGTTGAATTGCTAACATACAGAGAAAGCTGAATAAATGTAAGCTATTATTGTAAGGGATTAAGATTGTGGGCTTGAGTCAGAGGATCTGAGTTCAGATGGTCACCGGTGGGTGTCCTTGGGTAAGTCACTTCACCTCTTGACACCCTAGCTTCCCCTTTATGTAGAGTAGGAGAGAACATTATCCACTTTATCAGAATGTTGTGTGGATTAAATGAGTTAATGTACAAGCGATGAGGAGAGCGCCTGGCACATAGTAACTGCTAAACGAACGGTAGTTTTCGTTGATAGTGGTCATAATAGTTTCAGTTAGCTATGGCTCTGTAACAAACTACCCCCAAACTTAGTGGCTTAAAACTGCAACCATTTGTTACGTTGCACGGTTCTGAGGCCGTTCCTCTGCTGGTTGTGCTGGCCTCACTCGAGTGGACGTTCCGAGATGGCCTCACTCGCGTGGTTGGCGGTTGGTGCTGGCTCTTGGCTGGGGGCTTCTGTTCTCCGTGTGGCCTCTCGTCCTCCAGCAGGCCAGCCTGGATCCCTAATGTGGCGGTCTCAAAGAAACGTTCTGATGGGACTTCCTTGGCAGTCCAGATGTTAAGACTCTGCGCTTCCAATGCAGGAGACGCGGGTTTGATCTCTCGTCAGGGAACTAAGATCCCACATGCCGGGCAGCCAAAAGAAAAGAAAAAAGAACGAAAGAAAGAAATGTTCTCAGAGGCAGAAGTGGCAAGGTTTCTTGATGTCTGGGCTCTAGAACTTGCACAGTGTCACTTCTGTCTCATCCTGTTGGTCAGAGCAGGTCACGAGGCCGGCCCAGATTCAAGGTGAGGGATACCCCTCTTGGTGGGAGGAGGTGTGAGATGAAATGCACCCGCTTGAGGGTCACTGTCTACTGCCTTGTCAAGGTACTTTATCAGTTGTATATTGTGTGACTACAGCTTCAGTAAACACAGTTGGTCAAAGTGAAGTTCTCAAACTGCACCTGCCCTTCAGGAAAGACTGCAAATGTGAACGCAGCATTTCAGAGGGCAGGTGATAATTCTGTCATGTAACACATTTATTGAGTACTTTTGACACATGTGCCTGGTCGTGACACGTTGCCTGCTTGCATGGAGCATTTAGTCTAGTGTCCCTTCCTCTCTGGGGGAGGGAAAAAAGGATTAAGTGAATCTTTGGGGTTGAGAGCAAGACTGAAAGGAGAAGTCAGATTCTGGGAGGGAGGGGCACGATGGAGAGAGCTGGGGGTCATCTCCTCTCTGTTCCTTCCCACCATGTGACGTGGCTCAGTCACTTCCTCTCTGCGGGCCCAGGTGCCCTATCTGTCAAGTGAGGATTGCAGTACTTCGTAGGGCGGTCGTGAGAATTCAGTGAGCTGGTTGTCTTAAGCTCTTAGAGTTCTTCTGGCCACTTCCACTGTCTGTGCCTCGGTTTCCTCGCTGGTGAGGGCCTTTCTGGCTCCGGATCTGAGTTCAGTTGACTCCTGACCTCCTGCCTCCCTGTCTGGCACGCGTCCGTGTTTCTCTCTCATTCCACCACGCCCTTCTCCTGGGGAGCTTTGTACAGCTTGTGATTACTCCTTATTTCTGTGGGGTTTGCGTCTGTGTCAGCCCTTGGAAGGGGGGCCGTGTTTGTTCTGCTCGGTGTTCCAGGGCACTGCCCAATGACCAGCACATGCTGGGTACACTGTACACATCACCTCAGTGGATGAATGCCATCCTTCCCCTGCCTAGCCTAGCGATACCCTTCAGCTGTAGTGAAATGCAGCTCTGGAGACCTGAGCTTCAGGAACCATCTGTCCAGTGAGGGCAGTGTTTCTGGAGGCCTCTGTGGTCTGGATGACAGCCAGGCCAGAGCCACCCATCCAAGCACAGCCTTCGTCAGATGTGGCAGGCCTGGTTGGCACTCGCAGGCAGAAGGAAATGGTTGGAGTAGTTTCCATGAGGGTGCCCCTTGTCATGAGTTTCCATGGAAACGGAGGACTGCCTACCTCATCAACTTGGCATAAGGGAGGAGGATGGAGGGGAGCATCATGGGAGCTGGTGGTTTTTTTTTTTTGCGGTATGCGGGCCTCTCACTGCTGTGGCCTCTCCCGTTACGGAGCACAGGCTCTGGACGCGCAGGCTCAGCGGTCATGGCTCACGGGCCCAGGCGCTCCGCGGCATGTGGGATCTTCCCAGACCAGGGCACGAACCCACGTCCCCTGCACCGGCAGGCGGACTCTCCACCACTGCGCCACCAGGGAAGCCTGTATCTGGTATTTTTTAAAAAACTTTAAAAAATGAACTTTATGGAGGGATAATTTACATGCAATGCAATGGTCCCATTTTAAGAATATGGTTAAGTGCATTTTGACACGTGTATGCATGTGTAACCACCACCCATCCATCACCCCAGAAAGCTCCCTCGTGTTCCTTTTGCAGTCAGCACCCGCCCGCTCACTCCTGCGCCAGGCACCTCCTGACCTGCTTTCTGCCATTCTGGGCTTGTTTTGTGTGTATTAGAATTTCACATAAATGGAATAGCACATACAGTATGTGCTATTTTGTGGTTGGCTTCTTTCACTCAGCGTGGTGTTCTTGAGGTTCATGTGTGTTGTCACAGGTCCTAGTAGCCTGTTCTTTTCTATTGATGAGTGGTATTCCACCCACCCTTCTGATGGATGACCTTGGGCACCTCAGTTTCCCCTTCTGTAAAATGGGGGGAAATACGGTCCACTTTGCTGGATTGCTGTGAGGATTTAATGAGTTCCTGTGAGTGATGAGAAGAATGCCTGGCACACGGCGAGTGCTGAATGATGGTGGTCGTTACTGAGAGTAGTAATAATGGTTTCAGTTATCTGTTGCTTATAACAAACTACCCCAAAAACTAAGTGATAGACATTGCAGGCGGTTTCAGTCCGGGGCTCCTTTGAATAACATGAATGAATGAATAAAATAATAAAAAGGGCAGCCTCCGTGGCTGTTGCCTTTGTCGCAGGCTTGGACGCTGTGCATTTTGGCGACAGGCTAACAGGCAGACTCTGCCGCTTCTAACGTGGTTCGGTTTTGTTTTGAGGCGGGCCCTGGGGTCTCTGACCTGCTCAGAGCTGGCCCTGCTTCTTGCCCTGCATCCTGCTCTGAGCCGGCTCTGGTCTTGCTGGGCAGACTCACCAGCTTGCCTCATTTGAGCCTCAGGAAGTGGCCTCTGTAGAAAAAAATGTATAAGCAGTGGGTGGTGAGTTTTAGGCCAAGTAAGCAGATCACTGGAGCGTAAAGCCCCCAAATAGATCTTTCTCTGCTCAGTCTCCAAGCGAGTGGAGGCAGTGGCACATGCTTTGCATAATTTCCTACCCAAAAGGAAGGGGTTTTACTGTGAACAACTTTTCGGGACCAAAAGGAAAAAAAAAATCTCAAAAAGATCCAAGTTTTTTCTGTGTAGCCCAGTGTGAGAGCCGGACAGGCCTGGATTTGAACCCCGGATGCACCATTTGCACGCTGTGGGATCTTGGGCAAGTTCCTTAACCTCTCTGAGCCTCATTCTCCTCTGTGCTAACTGGCAAAGGTGAGAGCAGACTCTCAAGTGTGTATGCAAAGCACCTTGCCCTGCGTTTGACACATGGTTGGCTGCTGCAGTTAGGGAGTTGTTTTTTGTTTTTGTTTTTTCTTTTTCATTTACCCTCTTTCCTTGTCCCAGAACTTGTGCCTCAGTGTCTGGAAATGTGGTAGGCGTGAAGGGAAGGGTAAGCTTTGGCTTTCCTGGAAAGATACTTGCAAAGCTGTCTTTGAAGTAATACCATGCTCCTCTGCAGATCACTGATAGGGAGAGTTGAAAGGTAGGGTGTACATAATGGCCCCAAAGATGTCCACGTCCTAATACCCAGAACTTGTGGGTATATGTTCTCTTATGTGGCAGAAGGAACTTTGCAGATGGGATTAAGTTCAGGATCTTGAGAGGGGAGGCCATTCTGGATGGTCTGGATAGGTGGGTCCAGTGTGATCACGAAGATCCTTTTAAGTAAGAGGCAGGAGGGTCAGAGTTAATAGAGGCGATGACAGAAGCAGAGGTTGCAGAGATGTCCTTGGAAGCTGGAGGAAGGGGCCACGAGCCAGAGAGTGCAGACGGCCAGGCCACTGGATGCTGAAAACCGTGTGGAAATGGGTTCTCCCTTAGAGCCTGCAGAAGGGACCATACCCTGCCCATACCTGGATAACCCAGCTTAGCCTCGTGAGACTGATTTTGACCTTGGAACTGAAAGGGAATAAATTTATGTTGCTTTAAGCCACTAGATTTGTGGACTTTGTTACAGCAGCCATCAGAGGCTTGCACAGCCTGCCAGGTTGATGTTGCTATGTTGATGTTCCGTAGGAGGTCACCTCCCGTGATGGCCCCTATGCTCATTTTTATGTTTTTACCCTTCTGGCTTGGATGGACTGTTTTGCTCAGGCCTTTGGGACGTGAGATACTCTGGCTTCCCTGGGGCCTGGCCTCGGTGCCTCGGTCTCTGTGGTCAGGCGGCCGCGAGCCCCCGTGGCTAGGGGAACTGCTGCACAAAGGCTTCCTCTCTCGAGCAGGAAGAGAAACGAGCCATGCGTTCTCGGGGCCAGGCTTCCTGTGTGCCGCCTTCGCCCACCGCTGTGTCAGGTTCCAGATGGGGCGGGGACGGGACTCCGCTGCCCGGCGTTCTCTGAGGCGAGCTCCTCTCTGTCTGGTGTGGGCTTGTATTTAATTTTTTTAAACGATTCTTTTATTGTGATGTGGCACCAAATGACCCCTGGAGATGTGAGACCACTGCCAACCTCCGTGGAGAAGCAGGCCCTGGTGCTGAGTGGGACTGACTGCAGGGCTGGCCGTGCTTCTCTGTTGGGACCCTATTTGGGTGCGTCGTGGGCCTTCTTGCCGTGTTCCTCATGCGCCACATTTGTGAGGTGATGGGCCGTGGTAGGAGTTGGGCATTGAAATTCAGTAGTACGTGTTGTAATGAAAGAACAGCACTGGGGCTGAGGAATAAAGCACATCCCATGGCGGGGGTCATCTCACTGGTTGCCATCTTGTGACCTCTACCCTTTTGGTCCGTTCCCAGGACACCCCCCTGTGTGGGTAGAGTAGTGGTCCCCAAAGATGTCCAGGTTCTAATCCCCAGAACCTGTGGATATGTGACCTGACATGGCAAAAGGGACTTCGCAGGTGTGAGTAGGTTAAGGGGCTTAAGATGGGAGATGATCCTGGATGGTCCAAGTGGGCCCGGGGACATCATGGGGGCTTTAAAAGATGGAAGAGGGAGGTCAAAGATCAGAGTCAGAGAGAGGCTGAAAGATTCTGGCTTTGAAGATGAAGGGTCCACAGGCAAGGGACGCAGGCGGCCTCTAGAAGCCGGAGAAGGCAAGGAAACGGATTCTCCCCAGAGCCTCCGGAAGAAGCAGCCCTGGTGAGACCCATCTTGGAATTCTGATCTGCGGAAATGTAAGATCATAAATTTGTACTGTTTTAAGCCTCTTAAGTTTGGGAATGAATACATTCCCAAATATGCATCTCCTTCCAAGATCTGTTAGATTGACCCATTTAGTAAAGATTTATTGAGCACCGACCATGTTCTAGACACTCTGCTGGGCAATGAGGTGACCAAGCTGAATAAAGCAGGATCCCATCTCTCAGAGGTTCACAGTCTGCGGGGGAGATAGACAAGAGGTGATGATGCTACGACAGGGGTATGTGCTGGGTGCCGTGGAATTGTCGGGAAAGGCGTGGAACCAGACTGGGGGCCACGGGAGATTTCTCATAAAAGTCATTGGGAGGATCTCCGAACTTGGAGTAGGGACTCTAGAAATGTCCAGTTGTGTCTTGGTTATCCCTCCTTGGACCTCTAGTAAGTCTTTTAAGCTGAAACTGTTTAAAATGGAACGTGTCACTAAAAAAATGAAGGCCTTGCACTACCCTGGTGGTCCAGTGGTTAAGACTCCAAGCTCCCAATGCAGGGGGCACGGGTTCGATCCCTGGTCTGGGAAGATCCCTCGTGCCGCGTGATCCAGCCAAAAAAAAAAATTAAGGTCTCCTTGTTTAAAACCTACTCTTTGTTTCTCCACCTTGTTGAGAAGCTCACCACACGCACCCAGTGGCTCATGCCAGAAAACTGGAGTCCTCCTGACTCCACTCTCTCTCCTTCACCTTCGACGCCAACCCTGCCCCCAAGGTCTGTGGGTTTTATCGCCACATCTGGAGGTATGCTTGCCGCCTGCTAGATGCATAGCACTAGGATCCGGGCTCAGAGACGGAGGGGAGGATTGAGAAAAACATCCAATGTAACCGGTTTCCTCATACAGGTAGTAGGAGGCCATAAGTGTCATGGCAAAAGGGTGGATTCCAAAGATGGACTTCCCGGGTTCAAATCCCAGCTCTGCACTTAGCAGTGCACTCCTGAGGTCCAGGTGCTTCACCTTGAGTGCCTCAGTCTCCTCACGGACGAAATGGGAAAAAAATAGTGCCTATGTCATGGGGATGTTTTAGAATTAAAGATGTTAAAATATATAAAGGACTTAGAATGATATCCTGTATAAATGGTGGTGGTTGGTGGAGAAGCACTAAAAATCCTAACAGCAGCGGCCGCTTTCCGTGTCCTCTGAAGGGTCTTAACAACCTCTGTCCTTGGTGCTTTATAAATCCTCCTTATAAAGCCTCCCCATTTTACAGATGGGGAAACTGAGCCTCGCAAAGTAGTGTGACCTTCCTGAAGCCACTTAGTCGGAATGGCTCTGCCATGATTTTTTCCAGTATGTCTCTCAAGGTGGCCTGAGACAATTTTGAGCACCTCCTGGGTTTTTTGACGCTTCTTCCTGTACCCACCTGGAAGTCTGGCTCTTACGGCTGGAGGTGAGCAGAACCAGGCTCCTGCTTCCTCTGGATCAGGTGACTGAAGCCAGGGCACTTGGCCCTGAACTCCTCTCTCGGTTCAGCCTCCTCAGTCCCCTAAGGAATTGCTTCATGATCTACGGACTGTGTGTCACCACGCTTGAGTGTCCTGAGGGTGCATTTCCCTGTGACCCTGTGCTGCAATCAAGACTCACTGGACGTTTTCCTGGGACCCCGTAGATGTGATGTGTGAGAAGGAGCCTAGTAAATTCATGTCTGCTGCGGTTATAAAGGGTCTCTGCTGTTCTGGAGCTCTGGCTACTTCTGTACAGCATCAGTTAAGTGTTCAGGTCCAAAAACAGAACTTTGCACTTATTCCTTTAAAACTCTACCTACTCTGTTCCAGGTGAAGGGCCAGAAACTCATCTACTTGTAGGAGGCCAGGCAGGTGACCTAAATAAGAGAACTGGACAGGGTCTAGGGAATGAATGACAGAAAACCTGGGCCGCAGAGTGGGTGAGATGCGAGGGTGGGTGGGAACTGTGGTGGGTGGGGAGCCCGTGTGTGCCCGGTACGAGGTGAGCAGATCGTACCCCACACTGTAGGCTCAGGGTCGACAGATCCGCAGCTGGAAACGTAGGTCGTTAATGCAAAATCGGCTCATTTTTAAAACGTGCTGACTCATTTAAACAAATAAGCAACATGATCCTGACCTAACCAAACACATCTGCAGTCAGACGCAGTTCCCTGGCCAACGAGTGTAAAGTCTGTTTTAGGCCGGTGAGGGTGTTTGTGATTCTTATTGTTGCGTGGCACGTGGTACCTTGTCCTTTGCTCGTTTCGGCCACAGTTGCAATCAGTGGGTCTGCAGGGTCCACAGAGGATCCTGGAAAGACATGCTTGTGTGACCTTAAGCAAGTTATAGAACTCCTCAGAGACTCTGCTGACCTTTATAGCACCAGCCTTGTGAAGCTGCTGTGGCGGTTGAACTTGTAGTGTTTTTCAGAGCGTGAAAGGTGTGCTCCATCCAAGGTTTCAGTAAATGTGAATTTCTTTCCCATCAATTTGCATTCCTTCTCTTTTCCAAATTTTGGAGTAAAATTTTAAAAAGAGCTGAGAAAGGCCGAGAGCCCTGGCGTTTATCACTAGAGACCTCTTTCCAGGGAGACACCGCACATCTCCCAGGCATCCTGACGCCTAGCCCTCTGTCTGGGTCTCATGTTTGTTTTGGTCTTGTTCAGACTTGGCTCGGGTCTGGAGATGCACCTGGCAGTCTGGCATAGAGGGAAGAGTGAGGGCCACAAGAGAACGGGTTTTGAATCCTGGCAAGTGCCAAGGTCCTGTAGCCAGAGAGCATTTGCTGTGTTTAAAAAAAAAAAAAAAAAAAGAGGCAAGGAGGGTAGGGTGCTGATGAGAAGCAGGGTGGCTGAGCTACGCGCATGTGGTCATTATAGAGACTCTGTGGCCTTGACCGTATGACTGTAAGCTTTTAAAAATTTTTTTATTTGAAACAACACACATTCAATATTCAGTATAATGACTAATTATAAGACGATCTACCATGTAACCATCACTCAAATCCAGACCGAGAATGTTGCCAGCTCCCAGAAGCTTCTCATGTATCCTCCCAATCGCCCCTCCTCCCTTACCAACCAGCCCTTCACTTTTGTTTATAGTTTGACCATCTATGTACACAGAGGGTTGTTTTTTGTTTTTTTTTTTTGCTTTTGTCACTGAATAATAGCTCAGGAAATTTCTCCAATTCCGTTGACACAGATAGTCTACTACACCCTTTTTACTCATTACATAATAACCCATGGTGTGGCTGAACCAAAGGTAAATCACCTATTCTTCTGCCTCTACTATGTTTCCAGGTCTTTGTTTTGTCAGTTAGCCACTGTGAACATTGAGACGAAGGGGCCTCATTCTTGCTGTATTATTACAAAAGCATTACCTGCGTAACTCAAAGCATGTAAGTGAGGAAAAAAAATGTTCTGTCCTTCCTTCTCCCAAATCTTGAGGTAACCAGTGTTAACCGTTTAGTGTATTTCTTTTTACATCTTTCCTATGTATGTGTATATCCATATGCACACTTATGTACATAAGTTTATGTACAGTTTTTTAAGCAGAAATAGGCCCACACGATGCGCGTTGTTCTACAGCTCGCCTTTTGCCTTTACTGTGCTCTGTGCAGCTGTCTCATCAGTACACGTGGGTCTGGTCCATTCTCTTTGGATGGCTGCCTGGTGTTCCAGACAGTGGCTGCGCTGTCGTTTCTTTAACCCAAGTTCCCTACTGGTGGACAGGAGGGCACTTCCAATCATCCAGAATAGAAATGCCCCTGGACCTGCATCTTTGTGCACCAGTGCTCCTATTGCAGCAGGGCGAGTTCCTAGAAGTGGAATTCCTGGGTGTGCACATTGAACATTTTAATAGATTGTGTCATATTATCTCACCAGCTGCATCCTGGTTTTAGAGGGAACACTGAATGAAGTCTCTGCTGTGAGTGTTGAATCTCTTAAAGATTTCTAGACTCAAAAATAGTCACAACGTCACAGAATCTGGGTTTTAATGATGATCAGGCACGTGCCTTAGCTCTGTCCTGTCTTTTTCTGCTTCTGTGCTTTTCACTCATTCATGAACTTTTAATTATTTTAATAAATACATGTTTGAGTTTTTAAATTATGAAAGATTTCAAACATAAAAAGCAGAGCATAGAAAATAATATAAACCGTACCTATGCACCATGACCCAGTTTTACCAGCTCTTAGCATTTTCTTCATTATATTTGCTAGAGATCTCTTTTTATTAAATGTTATAGACACGGCTATAAAGCCCTCTGTCAGTTCTCCCAGAAATAACCATTTCGTGATGAAGATGTGTACCCTTCTCTCTCTCTCTCTTCTTTTTTTTTTGGCCGCATTGGGTCTTCGTTGCTGTGCACGGGCTTTCTCTAGTTGTGGTGAGCGGAGGCTACTCTTCGTTGCAGTGCGCAGGCTTCTCATTGCAGTGGCTTCTCTTGTTGCGGAGCACGGGCTTCAGTAGTTGTGGCGTGTGGGCTCAGTAGTTGTGGCTTGCGGGCTCTAGAGCGCAGGCTCAGTAGTTGTAGCACATGGGCTCAGTTGCTGCGCAGCATGTAGGATCTTCCTGGACCAGGGATCAAACCCGTGTCCCCTGCATTGGCAGGTGGATTCTTAACCACTGTGCCAGCGGGGAAGTCCCTACCCTTCTCTTTTATGTCTTATACTTTTCATACACTGGGGTAGCTGGAATCACAGATATGCATGACAGTTGGTTTGTGTCTTTTATTTATTTATTTTCTTTTTAAAAAATTTCTTTCTTTTATTTATTTACTTTTGGCTGTGTTGGTTCTTTGCTGCACGCAGGCTTTCTCTAGTTGGGTCGAGCGGGGGCTACTCTTCGTCCTGGTGTGCGGCCTTCTCATGGCGGTGGCTTCTCTTGTTGCAGAGCATGGGCTCTAGGACCGTGGGTTTCAGTAGTTGTGGCACGTGGGCTCAGTAGTTGTGGCTCGCGGGCTGTAGAGCATAGGCTCAGTAGTAGTGGTGCTCGGGCTTAGTTGCTCTGCGGCATGTGGGATCTCCCCGGACCACGGCTCAAACCCGTGTCACCTGCATTGGCAGGCTGATTAACCACTGTGCCACCAGGGAAGCCCCGGTTTGTGTCTTTTAAATAAAAAGTCATTACCATTTGTATAAAATTTCAAACTTTTGCAACCTTTTCTGTGCTTAGCATTTCTTGAAACTAAGCTTTTAATTTTGGAATAATTTGGATATACAGAGGAGTTGCAGAGATGCAGAGTTCCCACGTGCCTTTCTCCTACGCTCCCATCTTATGTTACGTGATGAATTTGCCCAGACCAGGAAATTAACATCATCAGTGCCTGGCTATTAACTAAATTTCAGACTTCATTTGGATTTTACCAGCTTTTCCACAGATGTTCTTTTTGTGTTCCAGGATCTATCCAGAGCAGCACGTTGCACTGGGTTGTTTTGATTTATCCACGTTACCATGTGTAGGTCTATCTTTTTTAATTGGTGGAGAGGGATCCGTGGATGAGGAGAGCCAGTTTGCTCAACTCCTCCAGTGATGGACGCGCACGTTGATTCTCTTTTCCTTCTGCAGGTGTGAGCTGCCCCACAGTCAGCCTGGGTGGGTGTTTCTCATGGGTGGATGGACTCTGAGAGGTGGAATCGCCTGGGGAAGGAGTGTGCGTTTCCAGTGGCATTGGTGATTGCCACGTCAGTGTCCAGGGGCCTTGTTCTGCCTCTTGGCTGAGTCCCGCCTTGGTGCCAGGTACTGAATGCTGCAGATGCAGAAGAAGTGAGAGGGGGACAGTTAGCCACTTAGTAGGTCTCAAAAAATCATGGCAGGAAGCCTCCTTGTTAGCAGTGCAGGGACTTCAAGAAGACCTGCTGCTGTGTAACAAAGAATTGGGCCGGTCTTTGTCCCTGGTTCCTGGGAAGGAGAATCGAAATCTTTGGAATTTCCCAAGTAAAATAAGTGTCCTTATTATGTAGAGCCGTTTGGATCACACCTGAGTTTATACTAATGAGATGAGATGACTCAGGATGGGGCTGGTCAACAAAAAGCCAGACTTGTGATTAGAGGGTTGGGATGTTAAAACAGCCTGACCTCCAGTGAGAGAAGAGAGGAAGGGGGGCTGGAGATTGTGTTCAATCATGAGGTCTACGTTCAATCAATTATGTCCATGTAATGAAACCCCAGTTTGAAAAACTCCGGACACCGAAGCTTGTTGGTACTTCCTGGTTGGTGAACATGCCGATGTGCCAGGAGAGTGCTGAGCCCTGATTCCCCAAAGAGAAGGGATGGAAGCTCTGTGTTTAGGACCCTCATAAACCTTGCTGTACCTCTCTCTTCATCTGGCTGTTCCTGAGTTCTGTCTTTCATAGTAAAGCTGTAATCGTAAGTATATAAAAGGACATGGCACGACCACCCACCGGGGGCCGAGCACACTCCAGAGGACCCCAGAGGGAGCCGGCTAGCTACAGGGGGTGACGGTGGACAGGGATGAGAAAGGTGCGGGGATGGGGCTCCAGGCAGGTGCAAAGGCCCTACAGGTGTGTGCGCCAGGCAGGAGGAATGACTGAATGGACAGATGTGGAGCTGGTGTGATCAGAGTGTACAGGTGGGAGAGGTGAGATGGGCAGGCACTGGGGGCCATGGAGGCTCCAGGGAGCACATACAGTGTGTCCGGGCAGCGCCCTTCTGTTCCTCACATCCAGGAGCTTAGCAGAATGCAGGACACACAAGCACATTTCCCTCTTGGGAACACAGCATGCACATTTCCCCTCGGGGCCTTTGTACTTGCTGTTTGCTCTTCTTGGAATATTCTTCCCCAGACATCTACATGGATCTGCCCTTGCTTCCTTCAAGCCTCAGTTTAGAGAGCACCTCCTCCGAGGAGGCCTCCCGCATCACACCTGCTACCCAAGCTTCTCCCGTACCCCGTCACCCACCAGGCCTCACTCTACTTTGTTTTTTTCTTTTTTTGGCTGCACCACACAGCATGTAGGATCCTAGTCCCCCAACCAGGGATCAGACCCTCGCCCCCTGCACTGGAACCGCGGAGTCTTAACCACTGCACCGCCAGAGAAGTCCCTGCTTTGGTTTAATTCTTATAGCACTTACCACCACCAGATATAATACATATTGATTTACCTGTCTGCCTCCTTAGAATATAATTCCTTGAGGGCAGGGATTTGGTCTGCTTGGTATCCACAGCCCCTGCCACTGGGCCAGGCCCGTGGACCCTCAGCACCTCTGCCAACTGGATGAGTGGTTGGGCATTACCCTCATCGTGATGACCTGTGGGTGACAGCAGTGAGCATTTAGCACCAGCTTGTGTCCTGCGCACCTCTGTGATGTGAGCTGTCGACTCCTTAAATCCCCGCATCACCTCCATGAGCCTGACCCTACTTAATGTGTCTCTATTTTGCAGGGGGAATGGGAGCTGGCAGGGCTGTGGGTGGAGTGACCGTGGGGCTGGGACTTGCCCCTCTGCTGCCCCGAGCTCCAGTTGGGAGCACAGCCTGGCTCCCTGGCAAATACTGGGAAAGAGGAGGGCATGCTGTGGGTTTCCGCCCCAGGCTGTGGAGTCAGACAATCGTTCATGCCCCCGCGCTGGACTCATATCCTTGTGCAGGGAGGTCTCGGGGTGGACCTGCCTGGACTGGAGTGCTTGGGGGACCCTCTTGCCCCAGCCCTGCCCTCTCTGAAAGGGAAGGAAGGCTCTCACCTTCTAGCTCGTTGTAACAGGAACTGCCACCCCCGACCCCGCAACCTTGGTTTGCAAAACTCTAAGCCTCGTGGGGAAATGAAGGGCTGGCTCGCTAACCACAGTGAAAACTCATTTGCAAAGGCAAAGCAGGGGCCACAGGGCCCTTCTCTGCCCCCAGCAGAAGGGACCAACATCTGCAGGCTGCTGTCTTGCTGGAACTGGTCATGCCCCGCCGTTGGGCTTGGGAGCCTGGAGCCAGTTACCAGCTGCCGGCTTTCTAGTCTTCCAGCCTCAGTCTTCCCCTCTGTTAAATGGGAGTAATCATAATAATATTGTGGTGATCTGATGCTCAGATGAGGAAATGCACGCAGTGCCTGACGCATTGTGGATACTGGGAGGCTATTAGCATCATTTCCATGGTGGTGATAGATGGTCGGCATCCTTCTCCCGGCCTCCGCTCCACATGGCAGCTGCTTTTCAGGAATAATCCTCAGGTTAAGTAGCGAGGAGATGAAGACGTATTTCCTGATGCATTCTTTCCTTTTCCTTTTCGAGCAGAATTTGCCATTTTAGTTAACCTTCTGTGAGCAGTCTGATACTGAGCTGACTGAGGGCATCGTGAGGGCCAGGCCCCACTCCTGAAAAGCTGAAGAATGAGGCAGAGGCTGGCCCTCCTGCCTTGGGTCTGGCGGGGGAGACCGCGGGTGCCCAGTTAGCTGTAAGGGAGCATGATGGGAGCCGGCACAGGCGGTTGTTGGGCTCCCAGAGGTCCAGGCGTCCGCGCCTGTAACTGTTTGAAGGCTTCTAGCGTGAAGGCTTCTAGCGTGCCATGCTTGCCCGGGGCCCGGGGCCGGCGCCAAGGTTGTAGCGCTAACGCAGAGGAACGAGTAATTACCGTAAGTGTGATGAGGACCCGGAAAGGGGAAGTTGAGAAGAGGAAGGAAAGCCCTCCCAGGAAGGGGGCATTTGAGCTGGGCCTTGAGCTGAGATGAATGCTCTTTCCTGCTTCTGGGCTTCCGGAGAGTCTGCTCCTTCCCTGCCTGGAAGGCACTGTGTTGGGGGTTTAAGGACCCCACGAAGGCCCACGGACCCCAGGATGAAATCCCCCTTTAAAGGATGAGGGCTTTACTTCTCTGGAGGGCTTTCTAGGCCGGGAGGGCCGGGTGGGAATGACCAGTGTGTCGTGTGTTCACCGCAGGACTCTGGGGACGGCTTCTGGAAGAGCAGGGCCTTCTTTTGCGGTCTGTCCTCGTCCCTCGGAGCCCTTTCCCTTGATCATGGCCCTGTCAGTCACTCCGAGGGTCCTGAGCCGTTTTTCTGGCCAGCACGGCCCAGTGCCTGCAGGAGAAGCCGGAGGGTGAAAAGGTATCTCTGCCTGTCTCATCCAGGGATTGACTCTGGCAGTGGGAGCCCCGAATACGCTTGGCATCTCCCTCCGCCCCCTGAGGCTTGGCTTCAAAGAGAGGAGCTACGTTTAGCCAGTATCTGTCCTGCTCACGCAAGGGTTTTCGGAGAGGCCCTTGGGGGAGCAGCCCGCTCGGAAATAGAAGTGGGGAGGGGAGAGAGCCAGGCTCTCCGGTTCGGCGGGGCGCTCTCTCTACACCACCACCAACCACATCGCCGCCCTGCTGCCTTTGGCATCGAGGCCCGGCCAGGTGGCCCTGAGGGAATGACTTCACCTTCCTGAGCTGAGCCTGGAAAATGGGGGTTTGTTCCCAAGGTTGGCAGAGGATTAAGGAGATGGTGAGGTCAGCTCTGGCACCTAATAAATATTTTGTAAGAAGGGTCTGGTCTGTTTTCCCTCCAACTCAGGTGTTTCTACCCTGGGCTTGACCTTGGCCGGGCTCCGTTTTCTGCTGGCGGAATTGGTTGTTGAGTCCGCCTGGGTGGGTGCTGGAGTGTGCCGGCTCTGGAGCTGGACCAGCAGGGCTCGCACCCGGGTCACCCAGCCTGCCAGAGCCTGTTTACTCCTCTGCAAAATGGGGGTGCTGATAACGGTGGCCACTCACCCCTTAGGGCTGCAGGAGGCACCACTGAGGTAATGGACACTAAGTATTATACTTGGCTGGTGGTCGGTAAACTGTGAACTGTCAGAGTTGCTGCTATCTGTGTAGGGCTTTTGGAGCCGGGACCTTTGCAAGGATGCTCCTGAGAGGAAGAATCTAGCAGGACCCAGTTGGCCCAGGGTGAGGTCTGAGCAGCGGGGAGGTCTTTCTTCCCTGTATAGTGATTAAGAGCACAGGCTGGGAACCAGACTGCTGGGGTTCAAGTCCTGGCTCCACCAGTGTGGCCTTGGAAAGTCAGGCATCTCAGTCTCAGTGTCCCCATCTTTGGGATGCAGATGACGATCTCGGCTCACATCAGAATCCCTGATATGTTGCCTGGCTGGACTAGATGTTTCTGTGAATGTGGCTTCCCTGCCCTTTTGCTCCTCTTTGGTTTCCTCTGAAGCCAAGAGGTTCCTGGTAGAAAGACGAGGACAGCGTTTTCCATGGGAAGATTCAACATCAGTCAACCTCGAGAATTTTCTCTACACAAACCTGGTCAAAGTTGAGATAATTGTCTGTATTCTCAGAACCTTTCTTTTCCTGTGAAAAAATAACAAGAAAAGAACCATCAGACTCAAAGAATGAGTGTGTGTTTATGTGTAGTGCTGCTGGTTGGACTGAGGTCAGGCAGGGGGAAGATGGGACGAGAGGCTGTTCTCTTGTTACAAGGGGAACCCACGCTGTCCTTCTGCAGGTGCTGAGAACTCAGGCTCCTTGCGGACGTACATAGAAATTGTGTTTTTGGCTGCCGTCCTTGGCCTTTGCAGAATGAGTGGGGCCCCAAGCTAGGCCCCGCCGTGGGTCCCCTGCAGGCCACTTCCTCTGGGTTTCAGTGACTGACTTATCGGCCAGCCCCATGCGCATCTGTTTGTGGTCCGGCTAGAAATAGTATGGATTCCTGGTGGAGGGAGGAGCACAGGGCTGGCTCCTAGAATGGAGAATCAGCCTGTGGGGAGGGGTAAGGGATGCTGTCCCCAGTGTCCCCCAGGGGAGACCATGCTCGGGGCCCTGGCAAAGCACGATTTCCAGGCAGGGCCTCTGGAACGTGAGCCAGTGGTGGGAGCATCCTTCCCTTCAAAGTTCCTTTCTGGTCTTTCTGGTCATGTCAGGGAGAATATCTGTTTGCTACTAGCATGGTTGGTTTCTTTCTTTCTTGATATTCTGTATTTCTTTTTTTTATGAATTTATTTATTTATTATTCATTTATTTTTGGCTGCGTTGGGTCTTCGTTGCTGCGCACCGGCTTTCTCTAGTTGCGGCGAGCGGGCTTCTCACTGCGGTGGCTTCTCTTGTTGCGGAGCACGGGCTCTAGGCGCGCGGGCTTCAGTAGTTGCAGGACGCCGGCCCAGTAGTTGTGGCTCACAGGCTCTAGAGCGCAGGCTCAGTAGTTGTGGCGCACGGGCTTAAGTTGCTCCACGGCATGTGGCATCTTCCCGGACCAGGGCTCGAACCCGTGTCCCCTGCATTGGCAGGTGGATTCTTAACCACTGAGCCACCAGGGAAGCCCCATACTCTGTATTTTTAATTGAAAATTTCATTGAGATAATTGAAGATTCTTTTGAGATAAATGAAGATTCATTTTCCAGGGGGACTGTGCTGTTTCCCCCAGTGGTAACATCTTGCAGAACTGTAGTGTGACATCACAGCCAGGACGCTCGCACTGATTCAGTCCACTACCCGACTCACTCACATTTCCCCAGTTGTCCTTATACTCTGTGTGTATCTGTTTGTTGTTTTGTACGATTTTATCCCATGGGTAGGTCCCCGTATCCCCCGCCACAGTCAAGATATTGGAAGTTCCATCACCACCGAAATCCCTCTTAATAACCACACCCACCTGCATTTCTAAAATTTTAACACGTCTCATTTTGAAAGGCATTTTTCTTTAATAAGATATAACAAACCTATGGTAAAAGGCAAGCGAGGTGAGCCTGAGCTCAAATTTACACATGTCCAGCTCTGTGGCCACTGTTCCCACGAGGTAACCACCGCTTTGCTTCTGTGTCCTTCTGTGAGTCTTACTATGGTGAACTCGGCCTCACGCCCTCTAACACGCCTGCTTTTGTCCTCTTACAATGCAGAAGCACATGAGGGTTTCCTTTTGGCATCAGCTGGTTTTAGGCAGAATTTAACATTGTCCTGTTTCCACTGACTGCGTTATATTTTACAATTCCTATAATGTATGGTGGGCGGGACTGGTTTTCTTCTTACCGTAAGGCATAAACCCATTCTTAAAATACATCTGTTCAAGTGAAAAAGGTGAGTTGATTTAAAGATAAATATTAGACAAAGAGTGCCAGCACCATGCAGATACGGCTCACCTGACAAAGTTGATAATCAAATGACTGACATTTGAGAAAGTGTCAAAAGCACATATGACTCCAAAAAACCCCAGACCAAAAACTGGTTGATCCAGTGGGGGAAATGTCTATATATAGCCTTTGTACAATGAAGGCCTTCTGTGTAATTTTGATTCACAATACTGGTCTAAGGCAAAGCAAATTAAAATTTCAATAGGCTGGGCGTTAGGGAGTGAGTCCTTCCTTTAATGCCTTAATGATTTTTGAAATACCTGCACCATACCTGTTTTATATACCTAATACATATTTAAAAATGGACTCTTTTTAACTTAAATTTGTAGAGAAGGAACTTTGATCTCACAGTTTAGAGGCTGCTAGATCTGTATTTTTCCAATTCCTATTAAAATACATCACAATTAAGACATAAAAAAAATGTAGCTACTCTTATTAAAGTCCTCTCCCATATCACACGCATGGGATTATTCTCATTTCATTTCCAGCAGGAGGGAGGAAACAGGAAGTTTAAGTGACACTAAAACAATGCATATTTAAAGAATTATATTTGGTGGTTAGTTAGTGCTTGGGGTTTCAGCTGACCAGTTCATAAGACTCCTCTTTCTCTCATCTTCTCTTGAGTTTGGAAACAAGAACTGAAACACAGGTAACTCATAACTGGCTATGAGAAGGTTTGCTCTGTGTTTGAGCTGCCTTAAGAGTCTGGTTTAGAATTGACCTCTGGCCCCTGACCTGCTCACTCTGTCACTCGCACTGTTGGATGTCCACTCCATGTGGCAGGGAGTAGGGCAGGGCATGTGGTTCTTGGGGGATGGATTGGACCAGGGCTGGACCAGGAGGCTGAGCTGGGCAAGCCCGCTTCCTTCTTCCAGACTCTGCTGTCTGAGAGCGTTCCCTGCTCCCATGGGGAGAGGGAGTCCCCGGAGGGAAGAGGAGTCCGCCAGTCAGTTTCTCCAGGATCACTTAAAACTCTTAAACACCCGTAAAACAGTCCTTCAAACATTTCTGCCTGGATACAGAGCATTCCAGGAACAGCTAAATAATTATTTGCGTGTTGTGATTCTAGAAAAGTCTCTGTGGAAGCATGAGGCGGCATATTCTCCTCTGGCTGTCAGCGCAGTCTCATCCATTGTTTCTTACATTTTCAACAAGGAAGATGAGAACGGCCCCCCTCACTTCCCATCTCTAGGCTTTAAAATAATTTTTAATGTTTTACCAAGTTCTTTTAGGTATGTCTACCTGTGGGAGGGATATTATTTCCCCATTTTACCTATAAGAAGGCAGAGGCTAGGCTAGAATAAAGAAACCTGTCCCAAGCTGCATAGCCGGGACAAGTAGAGTGGAACTTTAAGCACGTGTCTTCTAGATTCTTTTAAAGTTGGGCTCGTTCTCCTCTCCCGCGTTGAACCTCTTGTAACTGTGCTCTGTGGTGCATGTCAGCTTTTTTATCTGACTTCAAGGTCAGATGCTGCTGTGTATGTGAAATAACCCCACACCCTTGGTTTTTTAAAGCAGGGTCCTTCACTGAGACAGAGCAACACTGAGACAAAGTGAAACCACCAGCAGTGGCGAAGGTGTTATTGAAAGATGCTATGAAAGAACATTCATCCCAAGAGCTCAACTAACCCTGACTGTGAGACCTCCTGGGGGCCACTGCAGGTTTTATTTAATGTACTTTCATCTTGTTTGCAGAGCAGCTCCGTGGAGGAGCTACTGTACCACTGTGAGCGTAGATGAGGACATTGCAGAGAGAAGGGAGGTGACTTGCCCAACCTCCCAGGCGTCTTTGGGAAGCAGAGCTGGGATTTGAACCAGGGTCTCTGGAGCCCGGGACTCCTTCCAGGGCTTTCTGCTCCCCCTTCACCAGGATAACTCTAGCCTTCAGAACTCAGCCAAGATGCATGCCCCCGAGAAGCCTTTCTTCTCCTTGCTGGGAAGAAGCCCCCGTGTAGACTTGATTTTGCTCCCTTGAGGTGTTTAGCGTGGTGGTGGGTTTACGTGCTTGTGTGCAGGTTCGGACAGGGTCTGTCCTCCCAGGCTCTGAGCTTCTGGGGACGGGGACCGTGCCTGTCGGCTTCATCCTTGGCACTCAGCGAGATGGTCACTACCTACCTGGTTGGTTGAATGACTGAAAGATGGAAAAAGGAGGGTGGTGGGTATGTGCAGGAAGGTCCCCGAACCTTCTCTGTCTCTTCCCCTTAGGTACATCTGGAGCTTCCTTGAAGATACTTTGTTAAGCTTGTTGGGGGGTGGTGCCACTTGAGGTCGAGTGAGGAAATTGGGGAATAGGTCATGTGAGGATAGGAGGACGTTCCAGGCGTGCAGGGGGTCAGCAAGACAGAGGCCCAGAATCAAGAGTGGGAGGAGGAAGGAAACAGGAGTCGAAGAACAGGGGCATGGGGACAACCGACAGAGGGGGCAGAGAACCCCAAGTGTGCGTCTGCAGGTAATGGGTGGGGAGGGGTGGCCGGACCTGGGGAAGACCCGAGGTGATGCCGGGAAGCAGGGGGAGGTTTCAGAGACAAGGCTTTGCTTCTGTGGCTGTGTTATCTCACTTCTTCAAGCAGGAAGCACGGCTGCAGAGCCCGACTGCACGAGCACACTCGGCCCGAGCTCTGGCCACCAGAGCTGACTTGGCAAGTAAAGTCGGTCCTCTTACCGACTCTGTGCCCCTTGGCCAGAATTTCAACCAGTGCAGATCAAGCTCCCGTTGCCACCGTTTGCCCATCCCCCTTCCCACCAGTCATCCCTGTGGTCAGCAAATTGGTGGGAATCTCTTTTTTTAACGTTTTCTCATGCTTTTACACACATATGAGCACATGTACAAATACAGGCATCCCTCCTTAGCTGAGCCTAATGCATTCCTGAAAACACAATAGAGAGCATCTTCCTTTGGATAGCAGTGTATTATGTGTATATTATATTATAGTATATGTGTATTATAGTATATGTGTATTATATTACATGGATACAAGTGGTGGCACATTACCAACAGCTCGAAAAACCCAACCAGTTTCCCCAGTATTGCTTGACACCCTTAATCACCTAGAAGCCAGCCCATCAAATATTTCTGTAACCATACGAAGCATTGACAGCAACAAATACCTAATGATTTGATGCTTTAATGAACTTATTACTCATTCATATGATACTACACGGTATTGGTTCTGAATTTTGATTTTTTTCTGTCCTGTAACTACTTTGTAACTCGATAGAAATGACAATGAGATCTGTTAAAAATACTAAAGAGGTCATCTAAATTGGACTCTGGCTTGCCAGAAGTAGACACTAAGACTGAATAGGGTGGGCAGGACACTAGGTTTGCTGCATGATGATTTTCAGCGTTAGAGCACTGGACATGTTCCTCTCTAATGCAGACTGATACACAGCAGTATTTCCACAGGTGCCTGCACCTGACCTTCCTGTAGCAGGTGTGTGATCTTTGTGGTGCATTTTAGGTAAAAAATGTTTGCGAGTTACAGTAAATATTAATATAGTGAGAATTTGCACAGCAACGGGCACCTGTATACAAGATGTGCATGCACACGTTTGTACATACATGTGGACCCACACACGCACAGATACAGGCACATAAACCTGGTATCCTGTTGATGTAAGCTGTTGTGGAGCTTTTCCACATCACTACGTAAGAACCTGCCTCTTCAGTTTCCACAACAGATAAGTTGAGAGATGGTGTTTTTCCTTAGGCCTTATATGAGTTCAGCTTTATTCCATTGCGTTAATAATTAAAAAAATAGTAGCTGACAAGCACTTAGAAGTTACTACATCTTCATTAGTTAAAATTACCAGACACTATTTTAATTCTCACGCACGCGTGCATGCACGCACACCTACGGACACACTTTCATTTAATCCTCAAAGAACACCGCGTGGGGAGACCATTATTTCTCCTGTTGCTCACATGAGGAAACGGAGGCAGGAAGAGGTGAACTTACTGCCTGAAACCACCTGCTGGATTTGAACCCAGGTGGACTGGTTCCAGAGTCTATCTGCTCATCACCAGCCATGGGCTTGTCACGACCTGGGGGACCCTTGGAAACCTGTGGATTTGCATCCCCGGCACTAGGGTTTTATTCCCAGCAGCAGGTCCGAAAGGTGGTTTGGGATTAACCCGGCTGGGTGCAGCCAGCCTTACGCTTCTTGCTGCTCCGCACCCCTGGTGTGGTGGGACCACCCTTTAGCAAGGAAGGTGCCCCCGTGTGATGCAAGATCAAGTACTGGGCATGCCAACAAAAATGCCCAAAGGGCCCTTGCAGACTCTGCCAGTTATCAAATAGAAAACCACTCCCACTGGCCAGGGATTTCCTTCCTGACTTCCTGGGGCCCCTGGTAATCAAGGGGGTGGCCAGAGAGTGAGCACCTGTGTGTCTCTGGAGGTGGCCCCTGCTTGCCCAGAAGGCCTGGGAAGTAGTGGTGACAGCTTTGAAGGGCTCGGTGGTGGCTCATGCACAGCAAGTGACTGGCCACCTACATATGAGCACCATCGCTGGCCCGGGTTGGTGGCTGGTCAGCCGCGTGGCATGAAGGGGGCACGTCACCGTTACACCTGCAGCCCTGAGGGTATAGTCGATAGAGGACCAATTTCCGCTCCTACCAGAAACCTGAGATAACTGAAAACGGGTGTTCAAAAAGAAACCTGTCTGCAGATGTTCATAGCTGTACTATTTACAATAACGAAAAGGTGGAAACAACCCGAATGTCCATCAGTGGGTAAATGGATAGACCAAATCCATACGATGGAATATTATTCATTCATAAAAATGAAGTACTGACACGTGCTACAACACGGAGGAACCTCAGAGATCTTCTGCCAAGTGAATTTAAAAGCGAGACACAAAAGACCACGTATCGTATGCCTCTCTTTATATGAAACATCCAGAACAGGCAAGTCTCTATAGACTGAAAGTAGATGAGTGTTGTCCGGGGGCTGGTGTGGGCTGAGTGGGAAATGTGGAGGCTGAAGGGTATGGGTTTCTTTTTGGGGGGATGAAAATGTTCTAACATCGACGCTGGTGGTGGTTGCCCAAGTCTGTGAATATACTAAAAGCCATTGAATTGTATACTTCATGTGGATGACCTGTATGGCATGTGAACTATATCTTAAAAAAGCTGTTACATTAAAAAGAGAGAGTGAGCGAGGGAGCGCACTGATACCTGTAATTCCAGAACCACCTGCTGATCCAGGATACCTGTGGGGCTACAGAATGTACAGGGGCAGTAACATCTCGTCCCGTCTCCATGTAGGATCTCTCCTGGGGGAGCCCAGAGACGCTGTTCCCTCAACAACTGGGACTTGTCCACATCTGCCACTGTCCTGCCTGAACTAGAGAGACATTGCAGCTTTGACCCCTCAAACATCTGATCGCCGAGTTCCATGGGGGTAGCACGGAAGCTGCCAGTTCGATAACCTGATCCAGCAGAGGATGCCGAGGCCTAACCCTGCTGCCATAGTAATCACTGCTGCACGTTAAAGGCACTTGGCCATGAATGCTGCAGCTCTTTGCCTGAGGCCTGGGGAGTTAAGACCCCCTAAAAGCGGCCCTCAACCAATAGCAGTTGGAGGTTGGGGGATAACACCCCAGCTCCCTCCCTCTCTTGGTGGGGCAAACTCTAAGGGGCTCCCAGATCCCCATGCAGCTCCCTGTGCCCCTGGGGTACCAGGATGATGACCTAGCAGCCTCCTTGTCAGCGCCTTCCCTTCTCTGTCTCACTTCCCTGCTCCTCTGCTGGTGTTTCCTGGGATCAGCTCCTGGATAAACTGCATGTGCTCAAATCCTTGTCTCAGGGTCCGCTTCTGGGGGAAGCCAAGCCAAGACACCCAGGAAACCTAATCATGTATTCCGCGGCAGTCTGAATTTCTGCTCTGAGCCAGGCTCTGACGTAGCTGGGTGTGAGGCTCCGGTTGTGAACAGGGCGGACACGACCCTTGTCCCCCTGGGGCTTAGAGGAGAGAGCAGATAGGCAGCAAACAAAGAAACCTATGAATGCGTATGGTGCTGGTGAGGAACTTTATGGCACAGATGTAAAAATGACGGGCTGGATCCGTGCAGGGAGGGGGAGAGGGAAGGCGGTGTTGAGAAGTCACTTAAATGAGAGCCGACGTAGCCAGGAGGCCCATGTACGGTGAGACTTGCTGACTGGAGCGCGGTGGGAAGAGGGCTGCGTGTCCTAACGTGGCTTCTCAGCGTCGCCTGCCTGACCGTGAGAAGCAACGTAAAGGTTCAAATCCTGGCTCTTCCGCTTGCTGGCTGGTGACCCTGGCCGAGGTACTTCACCTCTGCATGCCTGTTTCCTCATCTGTATAATGGGGACAGTCATGGGAGAGCAAAAGGACAGGCTCGCTGTTTCCAGGAGACTCAGTTTCCTGGTGTGATCCATGCTCCAGCGCCTCATGTGACCACGCTGAAGCCCGTCCCCTGCTGGGACCACAGCCTAGCTTTATTCTCCTGCCTCATCTGTTTCTGCAGTCCTTTGTCCTTTGAGCACCCTCCCGCCACCCCACCGCCCAATAAAAACCTAAAAGAGAATCCTTGCCTCAGGCTTGGCTTCCAGGGAACCGACCTGTGACATGTGCAGAGCATTAGCACTGTGCCTGGCATATAGGAAGTGCTCTGTAAGAGCAGTACGTGATTATTATTATTGCCTTTATTTCTAGTCGCATGGATGAAGCTAGTGTGTCTGTAAGACCTTTGGAGGCCAGGAGTGTGTACATCCAGGAGAGTGTCTGGCTGACAAAGTATGCTGGATAAATACTCTGCGTTTATGGATAGAAGGACTCAATATGTCAGTTCTTTGCAACTTGGTGTAGAGTCAACACGATCCCAATCAATATCCCAGCAAGTTATTCTGTAGACATTGACAATCTGACCCTGAAGTTTCTATGGAGAGGCAAAACACCCAGAATTGCCAGTACACTATTGAAGAAGGACGAAGTCAGAGGTGCCTGCTGCCCCACTCTGAGACTTACTAGAAAGCCATAGTTATCAAGACAGTGAGGTGTTGGGGAAATAATAGACGATTAGATCAATGGAACAGAATAGAGAGAACAGAAATAGACCCACACACATCATCAGCTGATCTCTGACAATGGGACAAAGGCAATCCAGTGGAGAGAGCATAGTCTTATCAGAAGCACGATGAATAGGCCAGTTCTTATCCCGGGAAAGGAAAGGGGGAAGTGAACAGGATGACATCATGGAGGCAGCCAGTCCTGGCTGGCGAGGGTGGATGCCTGCGGCCCTTTCCTGGGACAGGGCTGGCCTCCAAAGGATCCTTGCTTGCACCGAAGTGAAGGGCAGTGTAGGGACGGTCAGGGCTGCTTGCATCGTCAGAGTGGCTGTTTATATTTTAGTCTTTTCCCGTCTTTTCCCATGTTTCTTTCTCTCTGACTTTGTACGTTGCATGGTTGTGTCTCCCTCCCTCCCTCATCTGGATGGCTTGTCTTCTGTTCATATCTGGTTGTTTCTGCCCCTCTTTTACCCTGTCTGGTTGTTTCCATTTGTGTGTGTTCGTATCTGTGTGTGTCTGTCTCCCTCTGCCTCCCCCTCTGTCCCATCTCCAGTTCTGTCCCTGTCTGTGTCTCCATCTCTCTCTGTCCGCTTCCTCTTTCAACAGCTATTTATCGGGCCCCACTGTGTACCAGTTGCTCCGCTAGGGGTGGAGATACAGTGGTGAGGAAAGATGCACCATCTAGGGAAGGAGCCATGAATCCATGGTTCACACCACTAAGCACTTGGCTTCTTCAGTGCTGTGGGGAAGAGGGGCTTGGTGTGTGTAATAGCAGTAGTTGGAGGGTATTCTGTGCGTCTGACGGTGATCGAGCTGAAACTGGGAGGAAGAACGTGGAGCTAACTAACTAGGCTAAGAGTGTCCCCAGCAGAGCCAGCGGTGGTGTCCTGTGGGGGAGTGAATGCAAGCTGCTGGCCAGTGTGGCTGGAGCACAGCGGTGAGGATGCACAGTTGATCCAGATGGCGTCGGCAGGGTCATCACATGGCCTTGGTTCTTAGTCCTAATAGTACTGGGATGCCATCGGCAAGCTTGAAGCCCAGGGGTGGCTGGAGCATGTCTGCATTTCATAGAAAAGACTATGGGGGTAGCTCCTGGCTACTTCAGTAGTGCAAGCGAGAGGTGACAGTGGCTTGGATTATGGTGTTGGCCCTGGGAATGGGTAGAAGATAGATTCAAGAGTGATTTAGAAGGAATTGATAAGACTTGGTGATTGCCTGAAGACAGTGTTACATTATCTGAAATTTTTCTCTTTAGTTATGAACGCATCAAATTTTTATTATAATTTTGCTGTAAGGAAAAAAGCTCACAGTTGGCCAATTCAGAAATTCCCTCTTAGAGATATTTTATGGGGAAAGAGAATGGTTAGATAATCATTGTTAGACTAGCTAGGAAAAAAAGAGTATTGCTTAAGGTCACTGGGCTCCTAACGGGCAGGCAGCTGGGTTGGGTAAGTAACTGATTTCTGAGAACGAACATTAATACCTCAGATGTTCTCAGATAACCGCTGAAGCAGGTAAATCAGCAGTGCTGATTTAACCCCCCAGAAGGTTGTGAATCTGAGCGCGCACAAAGACTCTGTGTTTTGTTGTTAGTTTTTGAGGAATGAAGGACCCCTTGACCCCACCCCCACCCCCATAATAGGACCACCCATAATTAAGTGGGTTTAAAAAATTTTTTTTAAATTTATTTTTGGGCTGTGTTGGGTCTTCATTTCTGTGCGCGGGCTTTCTCTAGTTGCGGCGAGCAGGGGCTGCTCTTCGTTGTGGTGCGCGGGATTCCCATTACGGTGGCTTCTTTTGTTGTGGAGCGTGGGCTCTAGGCATGCAGGCTTCAGTAGTTGTGGCACGTGGGCTCAGTAGTTGTGGCTTGTGGGCTCTAGAGCGCAGGCTCAGTAGTTGTGGCGCACGGGCTTAGTCGCTGTGGTGGCATGTGGGATCTTCCCGGACCAGGGCTCAAACCTGTGTCCCCTGCATTGGCAGGCAGATTCTTAACCACTGCACCAGGGAAGTCCCTTGATAAGTGTTTTAAAAAACTTTTTAGTTTGAAATAATTTTAGACTCATGATGACATTACAAAAATAACACAGAGTTTCTGTGTACCATTCATCCAATTTCCCCCTGTGATAACATCTTTCATAACCATAGTTGTCAAGCCCAGGAAATGGACACTGGTAAAATATTATTAAATTACAGACCTTAATTAGTTTTTTTAATTTATTTTTTATTAAATAATAGTTGAATTACAGTATTGTGTTAATTACTGCTGAACAGCAAAATGACTCAGTTATACATATGTATACATTCTCTTTCTATTCTTTTCCCTTGTGGTTTATCACAGGATACTGAATATAGTTCCCTGTGCTCTACAGTAGAACCTTGTTGTTTATCCATTCTACATATACCAGCTTGTATCTGCTAATCCCAAACTCCCAGTCCAACCCTTTCCCACCCACCTCCCCCTTGGCAACCACCAGTCTATCCTCTATGTCCCTGATTCTGTTTCTCTTTTATAGATAGTTTCATTTGTGTCATAGTTTAGATTCCACATATAAGTGATATCATGTGGTATTTGTCTTTCTCTTTCTGACTGACTTTGCTAAGTGTGATAATCTCTAGTTGCATCCATGTTGCTGCAAATGGCGTTATTTTGTTCTTTTTTATGGCTGAGTGGTCAGACCTTAATTAGTTTTCACCATTTTTTATGTGGACTCAACTTTTGTTTGTTTTTGTTTTGGTGTATAGTTTCAAGGAATTTTATCACGTTTAGACTTGTGTAACTACCACCACACACAGGGTACAGAACAAATGCTGTTTATTTAAAGTCTTTTCACTTTACTTCATGATTCTTGTCCCCCAAACTGTTTTCAGTCTAGCTAGATCCATGGTAAGAAAGTGAGAAGCCTTTGGTTCAGGCTTCCCTGGTGGCTCAGTGGTTAAGAATCCGCCTGCCAATGCAGGGGACACGGGTTTGAGCCCTAGTCTGGGAAGATCCCACGTGCCGTGGAGCAACTAAGCCCGTGCGGCACAACTACTGAGCCTGCATCTAGAGCCCGTGAGCCACAACTACTGAGCTCACGTGCCTAGAGCCCGTGCTCTGCAACAAGAGAAGCCACCGCAATGAGAAGCCCGTGCACCGCAACAAAGAGTAGCCCCCGCTTGCCGCAACTAGAGAAAGGCCGTGTGCAGCAACAAAGACCCAACGCAGCCAAAAATAAATTAAAAAAAAAAGGCTTTGGTTCATTCCATCCCCTCCTCCCCTAAGTTAATACTCTGTCTCCTCCTCCTGTTGTTATGTGTGAGTGGCTGTGAACCTTTCCTGCCAGTTCAATTCTGACCCTAAAATGCCTTTGTTCAATTGGGTCTATTTGCTTCCTTGATCCCAGGTCAAAGCTGAGGTCTCCTTCCCTACTCTCTCATTTCCAGGAATACCTCTTTCCTGTTTCTCTGTGCAGTGTAAGAACAAAGATGTATGTCCCAGGATTCTTATGGTTACATGTGACAGAAACTCATTTCCCACTAACCAAAGCAAAAAAGAGAATTTATTGGGTCACATAGGTAGCGTGCTCCAGCGCAGAAGTGGCTTCAAGCCCAAATGGACCCAGGGGCTCAGCAGTGCATCAGGGATGAATCTTTGCTTTCTGTATGGCAGGCCAGATGGCCTGCTACCCCTAGACCCACGTTTTGTCAGCCTGGCAGCAGCAGCAGGAGAAATTTGATGAATAGCTTTGGCCACTTAAGTCCCAGGAGGATGCTGATGGGGGCAGCTTAGGCCGTGTGCTCATCCCTGAACCCATCACCGTGCCAAGGGTGGGACATTGTGGTCATTCCTGGGACCCTTGGCCCCTCCTTTGGCTTGTTGTGGTGAAAGGTGCTGGGATGTGGATCATCTTCACCTCAAGCACGTGAAATGGGTTCATCCCAGGACAAGGTGCTTTTTTGACAGAAGAAAGGGAGGAAAGGATGGATGGACTTGTCACTCTGTGACACTCCTTAGTTCACGGGACATCCTATGACAGGAAAGGGGGGGTCTCCCTTGCATCAGGTGGCCATCCTGTGAGGGGAGGGGGTCATTTTTGGACCAAATGGCCACCCTGTGTGTGTGTGGGGGGGTCACCCTTAGATCAGATGGCCATCCCATGGAGGGAGGGGTCACCCTTGGGTCAGGTGCCATCCTGGCCAGGTAGGTTTTGGCTAGGAGTGAGTTGGCATCACGTGGCAGGAGGGGTTCTAGGGAGGATGGGTTTCCTCTTTTTCTGTCATCTATTGCTGTACAACAAGTCTCCCAGTACTTAGTGGCTCAGAACAACAAGCATTTCATTTTTTGCACATAATCCTGCAAGCTGGGCAGGGCTGTGGGGCTGGCCCAGCTTGTCTTCACTCTGGGGAGTGAAGAGCTAGGCTCTGTGTGTCTGGGGTGCAGGCACATGGCTGCAGCCTCAGATGGAGTGAACTCCAGCTTCTGATTGGCTGATGTTAATTTTCCTTCAGTGGATATCATGGAAATAAAGGAAATCCGCCCAGGGAAGAACTCCAAGGATTTTGAGCGTGCGAAAGCAGTCCGCCAGAAGGAAGAGTGCTGCTTCACCATCTTGTACGGCACCCAGTTCGTCCTCAGCACGCTCAGCTTAGCAGGTGGGTGCATGACATGTGCTTTTCTCTCTCCCTGGGTCTTCGTTTCCTTCCTAGGAAGTTCACTAGCAGGATGCTCACACCTGCCCAACGCCCAGCCGTGTTTAGGGCGTCATGATTTTGAATCCTAAC
Organism: Monodon monoceros; assembly: GCF_005190385.1. NCBI lineage: Eukaryota > Metazoa > Chordata > Mammalia > Artiodactyla > Monodontidae > Monodon > Monodon monoceros. The sequence continues at coordinate 6,594,602 of NW_021703766.1, read as the reverse complement.
CCTGTCCCTTTCTAGCTGTGTGACTTTGGGTAAGCGACTCAGCCTCTCTGAGCTGCGGTTCACTCAGCTGTGAAACGGGGAGCCCAATAATGCCGACTCCACTGGCACGTGGAAAGGATTACGTTAAGGGCCTACCTGGCTCATGCAGAAAGCTGAAGGCGGGTACATTTTTCGTCCAGCAGAGTCTGGCCTGCACCATTTATTCAGCTTAACTGATCCGAAGGAACTATCCTGAAATCTTCCACCTCACACATGTAAACATGCGTACATGCACTTACAGTAAACGCATACATGCACACACACACGTGCACACACGGAGACACATGTATCTGGAGGTGAGATTTCAGGCCATCCCTATGAGTCCACCAGAAAGTCCAAGAGGCCTCTGAGCAGCCAGGAGAAGGGCTGTGAAAAAGCACAGGCACTTCGCTCAGGGGCAGAAGCCTGTAGCTGCCTTCAGGTCTAATCCCAGAATGTATTGACTTAGAACTTGACGTACAATCATGACTGACGAGAGAGAAAATAAGTAGCATTAAAAGTAGACCAAAGTGGGGGGAAACCGTGAAAGCTGAGTAGCGTTAGAGACATTGAATTTAGGGTCAGGTAGGGACTTCCCTGGCGGTCCAGTGGTTAGGACTCCGAGCTTCCACTGCAGGGGGCCTGTTTGATCCCTGGCGGGGAAACTAAGATTCTGTAAGCCATGCAGCACGGCCGAGAGAAAAAAAAAGTGAAAAGACAACCCACAATATAGAGAGAAAAAATTGCAATTCATATGCCTGATTAAAAACATATCTAGAATATTTAAGAACTATTACAACTCAGTTATAAAAGACATATAATTTAGGGTCAGATAGGTCTCATTGGTTTGAGTTCTCATTCATGCTTGCATCAGGCATCTTTTGAGCATATGCCCTGTGCCAGGTTGTACTACGTGTCATTGGGGCTGTAAAGAGGAATAAGACCCAGTTGCTGCCTTTAAGGAGCTCACAGTCTACTTGGGGAGACAGACGTGTGGACAGGAACTTAGAGTACTCTGCGATAAGAGCAGTAGTCCAAACATAAGAGTACTCTGCGATAAGAGCAGTAGTCCAAACATAAGCGGGCTGCAGGAATACACAGTGCCTCATTCCCTGGAAGGCTTTGCAGGGGAGGTGACTTTTCAACTGGGTTTTAAGGCATCAGTAGGAGTTGGGATGAAAGAGGGAGGATGGTCCAGGGAGAGGACATTGCATGTGCCAGGGCTTGGAGGAGGGAAATTAGCAAGCTGGATGTAGGAAGTGTTGGGTGGCCGTCTGATTGATGGTGTGTAGCAGGAGGCAGAGATGGGGCAGGAGAGAGGGGCCCGTGACTGTGTCCCTTCAGAGCTTTGTCCACGTAGCCCCCCTGCAGGCTGAAGCCTGGGTGCTCTTCTTGGTAGGGAGGCCATGAAAGCCCAAGCAAGACGTGGAGCCCAGGATGCCAGGGTGATGTCTGGATCCCAGCTTCTTATTTACTGGCTCTGGGACAGGTCCCATCACTCTTCTGAGCTGTAGTTTTCTCCTCATCCACATGGGAAGAGTGAGAGCAGAAACCTCAGCATGCTCTATCTAGACTAGCAAACTCCCTAGTTTGGAGATGTTTAATAACTGGACTAGTTGTTTGCATTGCCATCTCCACTTTACTGATTAGGAAATGAGGCACAGAGAGGTTAAGTAACCAACTGAACATCACACAGCCCTGAAGCGGTACACTGGGACTTGGCGATGACGCCAAGCTCTTAACTGGTACTTGTTGCCGCTTCCCTTACAGGCATCAGCATCACCTACTTTCCACCCCTCTCTCTGGCCTTGAAGGGAAACAGGGGAGATGCTTAGGGCTGCTCAGGATTGTGGTACAAGTTATCCCAGGTCCTGCCTCTTGTTTGTTAGCATAGGGCTAAAACTCTTAAAAAGTCACCGGCTTGTCACCCCTGCTGTAGGAGGCTCACCATGGGCATATGGCCTCATCTGAGACAAAAAGTAGGTCCTAGGAACCAGCACAGGCTCCTCCCAGCCCCGTGGTCTGTGTGGGGCTGGGAAGGTGTGGGGGGGGTCCCTAAGCAGCGGTCTGTCTTCCCAGGGAGTAACAGAGCATTTCTGTCCCCTCACCTCTACAGCCGACTCTAAAGAAGATGCAACTAAGTGGCTCTCTGGCTTGAAGATCTTGCACCAGGAAGTGATGAGCGCATCCACCCCCACCATCATTGAGAGGTGACGGTTTTGGCCTGTTTATCTCTGTGTTCGCTCACTCAGGCATTTATTCTGCTCCCTTTAGCCAATATGGTGAAAGAAAGGAAAAGGGAACTTTGCGTCTTGGAGGCTCATTGAGTGTCCTGTATGCAGTAGGGTCCCATTAGTGGCTGTGGACTCTCCAGCATCTCACAGAAAAGCCTGTCTCAGTGCTGGGCCTTGGTGTTGGCCTGCTGGAGTGAGGAGTGCCCTGGGGCTGAGACAGAAGCTCGTACTGGTGTTGGGTTTGAGGGGAGGGCCCGAGGCTTGTTTCTTAAAGGATTTAGGAAGAGGGATTAAACTGACTGATCAAAGGACCTCAGGCTTGCGGTCCGGGGATTTTCCACCTGCCACTCCCTTTGGATGGGATTGGTGTGTGAATTACTGTCCCTCCAGCAAACCAAAGCCCTCTGATTTACACCATTTTCCTTACCAGCTTTTTGGGGATTAACTAATATCATCAGAGGGAATTGTCAGTTTAAAGATTGCCAACCTCTGTCAAAGGGGCCTCTTGGCTCAGCTGGGGCATTTCAACCACAAGGAGAAACTGCTTCTTCCCAAGTGGCCTGAGTTAGAAAGTTGGAAAACCTTCCTTTTCGTTTCCAGTTTCCTTTGTCGCATCCTATAGAACTCACTTAGACTTGTGCTGTTTTCTAACTTTCTTTCTTTGTCTCAACTCTCTTCCCAGTTGGTTGCGAAAGCAGATTTATTCTGTGGATCAGACCAGAAGAAATAGGTAAGATTCGCTCACATTTTTGTAGTTTTCTCCCGATGGTTTTGGACTCGGATGTTCATTCTTTCTTTAAACATTCTGAGGGGGTTGGAGCATGTTCTCTGCTGTGGAAAGGTCCCCATGAAGTTAGATTTGACTTACAAGGTGCCGGACACAGTGCTAGGTGGCGGGGGTCACGGTGACAGAATCTCCACCCGTGCGGGACCTCACTGCGGTGGAAAATTCCAGTCCACCTGCAGAGGTGGCTTCTCTTTTGTGGAGCACTTGCAGCACATCCTTTAGGCCTTCACATGTGAGCCCCTTCTGTGTCCCGGGGAGACACAGGGTCACCATGGTGCCTGCCCTTCCTCTGTGCTGGGAGATTGACCATCAGGAGGTAAACCCAGTTCAGTAGCGATGGTCGTAAGGGCTGGGTGGACGTGAGTGGGGCGATGTGATAACATGTAATTCAGTGTTCTTGACTGGTTCACTGAACAGCACGTCTTGGAGTGGTTCCCTGTCGGCACACACAGCGCTCCATGCCAGGCATTTTTGTATCCAATGCGGTTTGTCCTTGGATGGGTGCAGTGTAATTCTCCAACTGATGAGAAATCATTTCCTTCTTGATGGACGTGAAGTTGTTCCTGGTCCTTTATTAGCATACTGTGAAAGCCTTCACATCTCCCTTTTTGTAAACTTCGGTGATGAGGGTATGAGCAGGATAAATTCCCGGAAGAGGAATTCCAGCGGCCAGGCGTCCTCGGGTCTGAGATTTTTGAGAGAGGTGGTAGCGATTTCTGTTTCTACCAACAGTGCAAGAAAGTACTTGTTTCACTGTGTCTCCAGAGTTTGACCTTTATTAATCTGTGGGTAAAAGGCAGCAGTGGATTTTGGCTTAAATTTGCGTTTCCTTGTTTATGGGCGAGGTTGAACATCCTCTGCATTTTTTTTCGGTTATGATCCAGTTCTTGTTAATAATGTAATGATAAAAAAAAAAACACCATTTATTGAGCACCCAGCATGCCAGGCACGGTACTGAGCTCTTGGCAATCAATTGTATCATTTTAGCCTCACATCAGACCTCTCTGAAAGTTTTTAAATGTTTTTCCTTCCTTCCATTCTCCATTAAGATGTGTCAGCATCACGTCAACGAGGCAACAAGTAACCTCTACAACTCAACTCTCTTGTTCCTGAAAGTCTTTCCATCCCTGAGGCATTCTAGTGTCAGGCTAGTGTCATCCATCACTTGTTGATTTCAGAGCGTCTGTGGTCTCTTGTACACGTGCCCCACGGGATGCTTTGCAGATGGTAACCAGGAAGCGGTGAAAAGTTTAGTGATGTTGTTAGGTCAGCCAGCAGCTCAGTCCGTGTCTCTGTCCATCTTCCTTTCCCTCCCTCCTCCTCTCAGCCAGCGTTCTGTGGTCCCACACCTGGGCCTGGCCCGTGTTACGGAGGGTGGATCAAACGAGGTCCCCACGCTGGGGGATTTTATACACACTGGCCTCTTTCAGTCTCGGAGGTGGAGCCTCCCATGACTGTTTCCCTTCTCTGTGGCTTTGGGGTGAATCACAGCTGAGGTTGGCACAGAGCTGAGAGAGGGAGCCCTCCTGGGCCCTCTCTCCACATGGTGGGGTATGGCGTTGTTGATCTGGTTCCACAGTCTGCTTCTCCAACTTCTGTTGTCAAGAAGTGGGAGCCTCCCTCCAGCTCTCTCGCTCAGAATGGATTCTTGCAAGTCCTTTACAGAGAAGTCCTTTCCAGAACCTTCAGCAGACAGCAGGTCTGTCTCTGGCCATGATTCCTTGTTCCCTGCTTGCCGTTCCCGCTCCCCGACCTCCCTTCCGCTTGGCAGAGCCCTGCTGCTCTGTCAACACGTGGAAAATCCCACCTTTCCTGTGGTTCTGGGAGGCCCAGAGGGAGTTTTTCAAAAGGAACTTGACCAAGGTGCCAGTGAAAGGGCAACTGACTTCTGCCAGTCTCCCTCCTTTCCTGTCTCGCACAGTGGTCCCGTTTCCTGGAAGAAAACAAAGGAGCTGCAGCACGAAGGAAAGAGCCTGGGGATGGGAGGCAGACTGTGGGCTGGCCCGGCTCGGGCAGTGTCCAGTCCCGGGTTTTTGTTGGCCTGAGCATGTTTCCCTTTTCAGCCTCTCGAGAGGCAACATGGCAGCAGCTGGCGTTTGCTGAGGAGTCACTTTGTAACACTCGCCGTTCTGAGCACTCTCCTTACTTAGGGAATTGGGGAAAGCTTACGGAAAGAAGGCTCTCAGACTGGCGAGCTGGGCACCCTCCGGTCCATTTTATGAGGATCCTGAGGCCAGGAGAGGTTAGATCACTTGTCCACAGCAACCTAGCCGGTCAGCTGTGGCTTAACTGATCACTGAGCTGGTAAAAGGCAGAAATCTTCCCTTCCCCACCGTGACCTCCTTTGACTGAAAATTACGTATTGGTTTCATTGTGGTGAAATATACATAACATAAAGCTTGCCATTTTCAGCGTAGGCGTCTGTGCGTTCATGTTGCTGTGCTGCCATCACCATCCTCCTCCAGAGCTCGACCCCTCTTGCAAAACTGAAGCTCTGTACCCATTTAGCCCTCACTCTGTTACCCCCTCTGCAGCCGCTGGTAACCGCTGTGCTATTGGGTTGGCCAAAAAGGTCGTTGAGGTTTTCCTGTAAAATGACATTTACGGGAAAACCTGCACGACCTTTTTGGCCAGCCCAATATTTTCTGTCTCTGTGAATTTGACTCCTGTGGGCCTGTGAGTGGAAGGATGCTGCGTTTTGTGGCTGGCGTACTTCACTGAGCACGATGTCTTCACGGTTCATCCATGTTACTGTAGCAAGTGTCAGAATTTCCTTCCTTTTTAAGGCCGAATAGTATTCCACTATGTGCATGTAACACATTGTGTTTATGCGTCCATCTGTCCATGGACACTTACTCCAGGTGCTTCCACCTTTTGGCTATTGTGAGTATTGTTGCTGTGAATATGGGTTTCTAGTCTCTGCTTTCAGTTCTTTTGTGCATTACCCAGAAGTGGCATTGCAGGATCAAATGGTAGTACTGTTCCAGTTTTTGATGAACTGCCTACTGTTTTCCAAAGCAGCTGCAACCATTATACATTCCCACCAGCAGGGCAACAGGATTTCATTCTTTTCTCACTTCCTTGCCAACACCTAACCTTCCTTCCTTCCTCCCTGCTTCCCTCCCCTCTTCCCTCCTTCCTTCCTCCCTCCTTCCCTCCCCTCTTCCCTCCTTCCTTCCTCCCTCCTTCCCTCCCCGCTTCCCTCCTTCCTTCCTCCCTCCTTCCCTCCCTTCCTCCCTTCCTTCTTTCCCCCCCACCCCCCTTCCCTCCCTCCAGCCATCCCAGTGGGTGTAAAGCAGTATCTCATTTTGGTTTTGATTTGCATCTTCCTGATGACTACAGATCTTGAGCATCTTTTCATGTGCTTTTTGCCATTTGTATATCTTCTTCAAAGAAATATCTAGACAAGTCCTTTGCCCATTTAAAAATATCACATGGACTTTTTTTTTAGATATGGTAAACAAGCCTATGTTTTATTTAATTTTATATTTTGGCCGTGCCGCAAGGCACGTGGGATCTTAGTTCCCTGACCAGGGATTGAACTGGTGCCCCCTGCATTAGAAGCTCAGCGGCTTAACTGTTGGACCACCAGGGAACCCCCAAGCCTATGTTTTTTTGTTTTTCTTAAACATCTTTATTGGAGTATAATTGCTTTATAATGTTATGTTAGTTTCTGCTTTATAACAAAGTGAATCAGCTGTACATATACATATATCCCCATATCCCCTCCCTCTTGCGTCTCCCTCCCACCCTCCCTATCCCAGCCCTCTAGGTGGTCACAGAGCACCGAGCTGATCTCCCTGTGCTATGTGGCTGCTACCCACTAGCTATCTATTTTACATTTGGTAGTGTATATATACTATGAAAGTAACTCATGTTCGTTATAGAAAATTTTGGAAATACTGAAAACTAGAAAAAATTTGTGTGAGTTTGACATTAAATGGTAGGCACTGTTTAACTCTGGGTACAATTGTTTTCAGTAGATTTCCATCCTCAACTTTATTTATTGGTTTGTTCATTTTACTTCATTAATATGTAACTATACATATGACTTTACATTGTGTTCTTCTTTAACTAATTTTAAAATTTTGGAATAATGTTACATTTAGAGAAAAGTTGCAAAGATGGTACAGAGATTTCTCATATACCCCTTTGGCCAGTTTTCCCTACGGTTCACATCATTCATGTCAAAACTTGACAAACCACATTTGCTATATGACTGTTAGGTAAACCCTAGTCTTTATTGGAATTCACCATTTTTTCCACCAGTGTCCTTCTCCTGGTCTTGGATCCCACCCAAGACCCCACATTGTACTTAGTTGTTCTGCCCCTTTGGTGTCCTCTAGGCTGTGACGGTTTCTCCAGCTTTCCTTGTCTTGCATGACCTTGACAGTTTTGAGGAGTAGGTCTCAGGTATTCTGTAACATGTCCCTCCATTTGTGTTAGTCTGATATTCTTGTCATGCTTAGACTGGAGTTAAGGGTAACCTGAGGTTGTGTTTGGGAAGAATATCACGGAGGTGAAGGTCTTTTTCTTCACCTTGCTCAAGAGATGCCTGCTTTCACCATGGCTTGTCAAGGGTGTTGGAAACCTTGATTACTTGGCCAAGGTTGTGTCTTCCAGATCTCTCCTTCGTAAAGACCCCCCGCCCCCGCCGCCTGCCCCCGCTCTATTTTCTGGGAATCAGTCACTAAGTCCAGTCCACATGCAAGGAGGGGAAACTATTTTCACCTCACCTTAAACCATAAACACGTTTATATTTTGTTGCAACTCTTTGGGAACAGTATTAACGCCTACATTGTAATTCAACCAATGGGATCTGATATTTGGCTTGAAAAGTTGTCTTTTGTTTGTCATTTAGTTTGTGTCCGGTTTTTATTAATGTTCACAGTTTCACTGAATTGCGTTCAGAGGGAACGTTATGGAGCGACCCTCACGAGAAGCGTGTTTCGGGTCATCGTAGGATTCTCGGTCTTAGTGCCAGTCTGTCCCGTCGGCCGGACGCTCTCTGCTTTCTTAGAGTCTTCCCCCTGTTGTTGCTCTTCACACCGGTGGGGGCTCTCGAGGTCGGGGATCTGGCTGGTTCGGTCTTTGTAGTGTTGGTCAGATGAACGAAGCCCTCCCTTTTCATTCATAGACATAGCATTGTAACAAGGGACAACCAGAACGTTCTCGTCCTTATAACATTTCCAGGCCTGGGGAGACTGAGTCAAAGGCATGAATCGTTTAGCATTAATCTTGACCAGGTTTCCAGAAACCCCCTCTTTTTGAGTCTCTAGAGTTTAGTTGCCTCTTACCTGGGAATTAGGTTCTAAGGTCAGTGCATTAGGGGAAAACTTCTTCGGTCAAAATACCCCTTGCGAAAGCCCCTGAACCTTCGGGGGTGGAGGGTGGTCACTGGAATTGCATTCCTCAGGGTGAGGCTCACGGGCTGAGTCCTGCAGAGGGGCCAGCAGACCTACGGGCTGGGAGCAGGTTGTCTCTATGGACATCTCTTTCCCACTTTGCCCCTTGCCCCTCGGCATGTGACACTGACTTTGCATAAACCGAGTGTGCACTTCCTGTTCTCGCTCAGCCTGGCCTTCAGGAGGCGGGAGGGTCGGACGTGCAGGTGGGAGGCAGGTGTGCGGTCCAGTTCTGTCTTCAGCAGGCATGCAAATAGGTTCCCTGCGGTCAGCAGTCCTGGCTCCAGCACGTCGGACAGCCTGGGGGGGCTTTACCCCCAGAGGTGCACTGCCTGTCCTGCAGAAGTTCTGTTCCACTGGGTCTGGATGGGGATCATGAATGTGCACTTGTAACAAATTCCCAACTGATGTTGATACTGGCGTTCCAGGGACCCTACTTAGAGAAGCAGGCTTCTAGAGCTGCACTGTCCACATGTGACTATTTAAATCTAAAGTAATTAAAATTAAATAAAAATTTAAAAATTCAGTTCCTTGGTTGCCCTAGGCGCATTGGACAACCCTGATACGGAACGTTTCCATCATCCTAGAAAATTCTATTGGGCAGCGCTGAGGTTTGAATCTCAGCACTGACACTTACTGGTTGTATGAGTTTGGGTAAGTTACTTGACTTCTCTGTGCCTTAGTTTCCTAATCTGTAAGAGAGATCATAGTTCCTACCTCCTGGGATTGGTTTGAAGATTCAGTGGGTTCATTTGTGACGAGTGCTTGGCCAGTGGCTGGCTTAAGGTAAACACTAATGAATGTTTATTACTGTTACAAGAAGCCGGGGGTGGTGGAGCTGTTGGTTACCAGCCTCAGGGTGGCAGGTAAGTTTCGTGGGGCTGCCAACCTCAGTTGTTTGGTAAAGGCTGCCCCAGGGTGCAGTGTTGTAGCATCTGGGACCACGCCAAGCTGAGGAGGGAAGCTGACATGATTGTTCAGTGCCCGTGGGGAGGGGGTAGTTTTTGCCATCCCTCCCCAAAGGGATTGCCCTGGTTCCCTAACGCACGGTCACAGGCTGAGCCTGCAGGAAGCAGAATCTGAGATGGGGCTTTGTGTGCAGGAAGCTTATGGGGAGTGTGTGCGGGTCCACACCTGCGAAGGCAGCTGGGTTGTGATGCAGTCACAGTCACGGCCTCAGCTGGCCCCGTGGGGAGCTCCGGGGAGGCCCTGCAGAGCTGTCCTGAGTTACGGCCAGAGGGCAGACCATGATCTTGGCTGAGATCTGATGACGAGTCCTGGACGAGGAGAGGGGTGAAGTTGGGAGCTGCTGGCTTCCTACCCGCTGGCAGCTCCACGGGCCAGTCCTGGTCCACGTGCCCAGAGCGGGCAGTGAAGGCGCGGCACGGGTAGTGGAGTGGAGTGGCTAGTCCCTGCACAGGAGCCCAGAGAACTCTCTGGCCCCCACCTTTACCTGGGGGCTCAGTTGCTCCACTGTAAGGCAGGACCTTTGGAGCCGGTGGGCTCAGATGCCCCAGTGCTCAGATTCTCGCGCCCCCGGGCCCTGTGTTTGCTCCACTGGCCCCCCGGCAGCTGCACTGGCTCCCAGCTCCCCAGTCCCTTTGTTCCTGGGTGTGGGAAGGTTTCTTGGCCCCGTTTCTGCCTGGAAGTTCTGGATTCCCCAAGGGACGCCGACCTCTTCCTTGGTCCTGGATGAGCCGCCTTGGCTACCAGCTAGGCCAGACCCTCTCCCTGCCTCGTTTTATAGCGCCATCCCCCGCCACTCCTCGCCCTTCATCCTGCCCTGGCCAAGCTCTTCGGGACACCCCGGGGGCAGGGTCCGAAAGGGGGTCTCAGCCAGCCTGCTCGCTTCTCTGTGCGGCCAGCCCCGCCGGGCCTGCCGGGGGCTTTGTGCTGCCCTCACCGTCTCTCTGGGAAAGCCCTGGGTGCCGGCCCCAGGAGTGGTGGGAGGTGGGGAACACGTGGCCCATAAAGGTCTCCCACGTTAGGGAGGCCATTAGATGAGAGACAGGGATGCTGGAGGTGGGGACACTGGGGTGGCCAGGAGTCCTCTTGGCGGTCTCCCGGGGCAGCTGCCGAGTGTGGCCTGCTGCTTCCTCCCGGGCATGCTGGCAGAGGCCGAGTAGACAGTGTGGCGGAAGCTGGGCCGTTCCTGCCCACAGCCCGGGCAGACTTCCTTCCTGGCCACGCACAGCCCCTTTCTAGTCTGACGTCTCCAGGAACGCAGAACAGTTTTCTCTGGCCACGCCAGAGACCGCCCAGACCACCCTCTCTCGCTCTGCCAGACACGTGGCTCTGCAGCCACGAGGGTCTGGATCTCAGGCCCTTGACCCGCCGCCCTCCGTCACTGTTTGTGGCGTTCCCTGAGAGGCCTCAAGTGCAGTGGTTACAGGCAGACCCGGAGGCAGGCTGCACTGGAGTCCGCCTCCGCCGCGTGCTAGCACCCAACGTCTCTGAGCCTCGGTTTCTCCACCTGCCGTGTGGAGTGATAATGGTGCCTGCCTCCTCAGGTCGTCAGACCAGCTCCGACCTTGAGCCGCATACCCTGCCCCCATCCCCGTTGCCTGTTCTGAACCCTGGGGCTCGAGAATGCATACTGTGTGGGGGGGTGAGGTGTAGCGAGGGGCGAGGTGACGTCATTGCCTGGAGATCCCCGGGGCAGCCTGGCACATAGTAGGTGTTCAGAGAAGGTTGGCTCCTTCCCCTGCCTGTCTCTGGCCTTCAGTGACCTCTTCTTGGCTGGAACCCCTGTGACATTTCGCATCTGCCGAGGTTATCCGACACCATTTCTGCCCTCACTGCGAATCTCCAACGTGATCCGTGTCCACGGCCATCCCTGAAGGGTGGAGACCAGCCTTGCACATCGGGTGTCTTGATCCCAGAGTCTCTGTTCCCAGTTAGTGCTCACTAACAGCTGTTGGCGGGTCTTCTCGTAGAGATGGGAGCTGATGGGAGGAGCCAGATCCTCCACTCTTGACACCCCTCAAGGCTGACGGGACTGGGGTTCCCCTCTTTTGCAGCATCAGCCTCCGAGAGTTGAAGACCATCTTGCCCCTGGTCAACTTCAAAGTGAGCAGCGCCAAGTTCCTCAAAGATAAGTTCGTGGTAAGTTTTGTGTCTCAGCCTGGCGATTTTGTGAATCCAGGGCTACGTGTGCCTTTCCCATGAAGCCACCACGTGCCTTTGAGCTCCATTGAATGGTACCCAAGGAAGTCCCCCGCCTCCAGATTCATCCATCTTAGTCCGGACAGAGGGATTGTGTGAAGATCTTAGGCCCGTGTTCTCAGTCGTGGCAGAGGACGTCATCCACGAAGACCATGTTCACTGAGCTGCTTGACTTGGGACGTTTCCACCAGTCCAACTTTCCCTTTCCCTCACTACCCCACAGCCTGTTTTCCTTTTAATAATATGAACACATGTGTTTCTTCTGGAAAATATTATGGAAGATTCCTTATGTAGGTTGCCAGGGATGTGGCGTTTTGTATTCAGGTCCTGATAGCATAGTTGTCAGAGGCGACTCTTCTCTGCCCTTCCCCTCTCCTCGCACCCACCCCTCCCTTCATCCACTGATCCTTCCTCCCACCCATCCTCCCATCCCTCCATCCCTCCTTCCGCCCATCATTTAATTTGTTTATGTTCTTGTGTAATTAAGCCATTGGTAGATCTGAGGCGGGTCATTCCATGAGTGATGGGGTAGCATAGGTCAGGTGGGGCTCTTCTGAAGGGTGTAAGGACGGAGGTGATCCATAGGCATTCTTTCTGGCCTTCAGAGAGATACTGACTCTCGTCAAGGAACCCAACAACACTCCATCCCAATAGTCCCAGTTGGTGGACTCACAGGGGCATGTCACAGGATTCCTCAGCTGAAGAAGCTCATTCATTTTTATACCAGTGAGCTCCTGAAACAGTTAACCCACTTTATGGCTTATCAAGCCATCTTTTGGCCCGCCCCCATCATTCGAACTGGTCCAAGAAGGCAAAACCAGAGAAGGGTGGGGACTGACAGAAGAGAGATGGGAGGGGCATTTACCACTGACTGCCACATAGTTGGAATTTTGTTCCTTATCAAGCCTTTACCAAGCAGGTGCTACGTGGATGTTATCTGGTTTGGTTTCAAGGAAGTCCGAGGAGGGTAATGGTGGTTCTCCCATTTTACAGATGAAGAAACGGAGGCTCTGAGAGGGTCAAGTGATTTGCCCAAAGCTGTTAAGCCATTCAGGGGACAGACCTTGACTGGAGTTGAGCTCTGTTCATTCTAAGGGCTCGGTTCATTTTCTTATGCTTTTAAAAATGACCTATCAGTACATACCCTATGAATATGTCTAGATTTGAAAGTGTCTTCTGCCCCCAAAAGGAGGAGTTCTGCATTATGGCTCTTGGAATTCTGGCTAAGATCCTTCCCTTCTGGAGAGTCAAGGGAAGGATCTTACCAGGGATCCCTGGTGGGTATGTTCTCCAGGCAGATAAATTAGGAAACTTGTGGACAGTTGGGCTCAGAGGAATGCAAGTTTGATTTTAACCAGTGTTGTAGCAGAGCCATGGTATTTCTGTGAACAGGGAAGAGGCATTCTTGTGGTGGACAAGAAAAATCGTGTGGTCACTTTTTTTTATATATTTACAGGAAGTAGGAGCACACAAAGATGAACTCAGCTTTGAACAGTTCCATCTCTTCTATAAAAAACTTATGTTTGAACAGCAGAAATTGGTAAGACGATTCTTTTTTTCCCATTCCCTTTTTGAAGGTTTTGATAGTCTTAGTTTACCTTACTTTTAAAAATTGAAGCATAGTTGGTGTACAATATTATATGAGTTACAGGTGTGCAATATAGTGTTTCACAATTTTTAAACGTTATCCTCCATTTATAGTTATTATAGAATATGGGTTATAGCCCCTGTGTTGTACAGTGTATGCTTGTAGCTTATTTTATATGTAATAGTTTGTACCTCTTAATCCCCTACCCCTATACTGCCCCTCCTCCCTTCCCTCTCCCTACTGGTAACCACTAATTTGTTCTCTGTATCTGTGAGTCTGTTTCTTTTTTTGTTATATTCACTAGTTTGTTGTATGCTTTAGATTCCACGTGTAAGTGATATCACATAGTATTTGTCTTTCTCTGTGTGACTTACTTCACTTAGCAGGATACCCTCCAAGTCCATCCGTGTTGTTGCCAATGGCAAATATTTCATTCTTGTTTATGGCTGAGTAGTATTCCACTGTGTGTGTGTGTGTGTGTGTGTGTGTGTGTGTGTGTGTGTGTGTGTCTATATATCTGTATATCTATCACATCTCCTTTATCCGTTCATCTGCTGGTGGACACTTAGGTTGCTTCTATATCTTGACAATTATTAATCATGCAGCTGTGAACATTGGGGTACATGTATCTTTTCGAATTAGTGCTTTTCTTTCTTTCGGATATATGCCTAGGAGTGGACGTGCTGGGTCATATGGTAACTCTGTTTTTAGTTTTCTGAGAAATCTCCATACTGTTTTCCACAGCGGCTGTATCAGTCTACATTCCCATCAACAGTGTAGGAGGGTTTCCTTTTCTCCACACCCTCCCCAGCGTTTGTTATTTGTGCTCTTTTCGATGATGGCCACTCTGACGAGTCTGAGGTGGTATCTCATTGTGGTTTGGATTTACATTTCCCTGATGATTAGTGATGTTGAGCGTCTTTTCTTGTGCCTGTCGGCCATCTGCATGGGTAAGATGATTCTTGAGCAAATGATCGAATGATGTTTTTGTTTCCCCTGTGTTTCAAAGTCTGGCATGTTCCTAAGAGACCCATGAGAAGTGTTCTGTCTCCCTTCTAGTCAAGGAAATATCAAGTGGGAATGGCAGTGACATCATATTTTCATCTGTTAGATTGGCAAAAGTTTTAAATGTTATAGAGCTATGGGGACAGTGTGGGGAAATGGTGCTCTCATACCTTCGCAGTGGGAATATGAGTGGCCGTCAGTCTGATTGGAATTTAGTCTGAGCCTATTAAAGTAAAAAAAGTTCTACTAACTCTATCATCTTGTTCTGGAAGGAAATTTACCAAATTATTAATAGTAACTTGTCTCTGGGTTGAGGGATTTTTGTGTGTTGTTCTTTTTATACTTTTATTCCTTGTTAATGAGAATGTTTTTCAATTAAGATAATATGCTATTGGGACTTCCCTGGTGGCGCAGTGGTTAAGAACCCGCCTGCCAATGCCAGGGACACAGGTTCGAGCCCTGGTCCAGGAAGATCCCACATGCCACGGAGCAGCTAAGCCCGTGCGCCACAACTACTGAGCCTGTGTTCTGGAGCCCGCGAGCCACAACTACTGAGCCCACATGCCACAAGTACTGAAGCTCGCGCACCTAGAGCCTGTGCTTCGCAACAAGAGAAGCCACCGCAGTGAGAAGCCTGCGCACCGCAACGAAGACTAGCCCCTGCTCGCCGCAACTAGAGTTGCGTGGGCAGCCGTGAAGACCCAACGCAGCCAAAAATAAATTTAAATAAGTAAATTTATTTAAAAAAAGATAATATGCTATTTTAAAATTAAATTAAGATGTGCGTACATTTTGACCTGACAGTGGCATTTTGGGGCCTCTGTTTTAGAGAAATGAAAGCACTGAGACCTAAGAGTGTATCACTAGATTGTTTATTGCAGCATTACTTATGCTGGCAAAATACTTGGGAGCCATCTGAATGCCTCTCAGTAGAGCAAAAGCTGGGTAAGTTATGGTCCATCCGTACTGTGCGACACTGTGCAGCTGGTTAAGAAGCCTGAGTCCGTTGTGTTTCTGTCCATCTGGAGGGATGTTCATGGTATTTTGTGAGGAAAACCAGCTGCAGATTCATGCAAGGAGCTAGGTCTGATATTTTGGTAACAAACAGTACTCCTCCTATATATGTTTGTGAGTGTTTTTATGAACAAGGAGAAGGTATGGAAGAGTATACACACCTCACGTTTAATGTTTTTTTTTAATAGATTACTGTGGTTTAAATTTATTTTATTTATTTATTTTTGGCTGCGTTGGGTCTTCGTTGCTGCATGTGGGCTTTCTCTAGTTGTGGCGAGAGGGGCCTGCTCTTCTTTGCGGTGCGCAGGCTTCTCATTGCTGTGGCTTCTCTTGTTGCGGAGCATGGGTTCTAGGCACGCAGGCTTGGTAGTTGTGGCAGGTGGGCCCTAGAGCGCAGGCTCAGTAGTTGTGGCTCGTGGGCTCTAGAGCACAGGCTCAGTAGTTGTCGTGCGCGGGTTTAGTTACTCCGCGGCATGTGGGATCTTCCCGGACCAGAGCTCGAACCCGTGTCCCCTGCATTGGCAGGCGGATTCTTAACCACTGCGCCACCAGGGAAGTCCCTCATATTTAATGTTGATTTTGTGTATGTCCTGGAGGGATTTGGAAAGATGCTCAAGAGAGATAATTAAATTTGTCTTTGCACCACTCCGTTTTCAACTTGTTCCAAGTAGCACATTACTTTTGCAATTAAAAAAAAAAATTTCCCGTAAAGCATAAGGCTTAAAAAGGGAGGCATTCAGTTCAGTGCAGGGAGTGGCATGCCTGGTGGGTAGTTACTGCTGTTACTGTTGGAAAAGGGCTTTGCAGGGGGCCGAGGTGGGTCCAGAGCAGAGCCGCGAGGGAGCAGAGAGTGGGTAGGACTTGCAGCAAGGCGGATCTGCTTTCTTCGGCTGTGTGATCTTGGGCCAGCCACTGACCACTCCCAGCCTCGGTCTTCTCATCTGTGCAATTGGGGCTATGATTCCGGCTCCACCGGGCTCTGGGGAGGACTGACGAGGGACTGGAGGTCAAGAGTGCAGGCATTTTAAAGGGATGAGTGTGAAAGACAGTTAACAGTTGCCTTCTCCCTGCAGGCTGGCCGCAGGGTGAGGCCTCCTGATAGGTGACCACTGGCCTTGGGACTTCGGATGTATCTGAGGTAGAGAAAAGGGAGAAGCATTTCTTGTCTGCGTAGATTGGGGAAAAATACATTATTTCATAGAGTAAAAGATTCAGTTGCAGTGTGTTCACTTTTTCACACAAGTGATAATTAGTTCTTGGTTTGCCAAATAGAGTAGAAAGATCGTAGGCTTTGGAGGTTGAAAGACCTGTGTTCCAGCCCCAACTTGACCTCTACCTGACCAAGTGGTTTTGGGGAAAGCCATCCTTCCCCCCGTCACTCAGCCTCCTCTGTAAAATGAAGGTATTAAATCAGGTCATTGGCTATACAGCTTTAAAGCTATCTAACCCTGCTCCCCTTTTTTGTACGAAACCTTAATTAAGAAAACTCTGCTGCATAAAAGCTGACCAGAACACTTTTTATGTTAAAATCTGTACCTTTCATTCATAATCAATTCTTGAGAGCAATGAAAATGTTGTGATGACAGTATATAAATGAAATCCAGAACAATGACAATTGCTGTCTTAGGCAGTTGACCAGAACTGAGAAAAACTTGATTCGCTCAAGATAAGTAGTTGCAAAAAACAGGTTTTATAATCATTTGTCTGGAAATTTCAAGATACTGTCTCATCAGGCAGAGAGCAGGTGAAGCTTGGGAATAAGGTTCCCATAAAAGCTGTTGCATCTGCCAATACAGGTTACCCACCACCGATGGTCTCCACCGTGATAAAATTCCACATAAGAGCACCTTTCATTGTGGTTCTTTCTAAAGCTCATGTATGTGTGTTTGAGAGGGAGAAGGAAGGGAAAGAAATTTGAGTCAGATTTCTGCAGAATCCCTGAGTCCTCTGGGGGTACCCTAGATGGCCCAGTTTTGGGGAAAAACATCTGTACGTACCAGAGGTTACCCTGGTGGCCAGCATGCCACATTCAGCCAGCATTCGGTTGTACTTGGCCTAATGGTTTAAATGTTTTTTAAATGAATTGCCTACATTTAAAACTTGGGAGATTTCTTATTAAGATCCAGATTTTTCACTTCTCTTGGGGGAAAAAAAAAAATCGAGATCTGGCTATATTTGGCAACCTCTGAGCGGAGGGAAGCATGCTTTCTCTGGTTTGCCCCAGCCCTTCCCCCAACTCCCCATCCAGCTCTCTCTGCTAATTTATGTCACCTACCCAGTCCCTAAGACCTTCTGGGTCAACAGCCTCTCCATCACTGGAGGGTATAACTGTCCAATCTGGCCACTGCATATTTTAATTCAGTGACTTGGAATTTGAATAACAAAGCCTCAGGCTCTATAGATAGTTACTGGCCAACTTGAGAAGCCTCAGTGCTTTTGTGTAGGTAAATGCTTCTCCCTTGTCAGCATATCATTTACTTACTGAGCTCCTCACTGGAAGCTCAGGGCAGAGAAAAGCATTACCTCTGTGCTGTTAGGGGCGCAGCTGGCTTTCTTGGGCTCCTTGGGGAGACAGGGCCATTCGTGGTGATTGGTGATGCCCAGACCTAAATCCAGGGAGTGGGGTCCTGCTTATCAGTAGCTACAGGTTTCCAACTTGAAGTGGCCAATCCCTCCTTGTGTCTAACCACCCGCTTACGTTGCTGCTGTGAAGCCTCAAAGCTTCCAAAAGTTTGGCAGCAGCAGGAAGATAAGAAATTTAATTCCATGTGTGTCCCCCTGGGCGGGGGGATATACCTCTAACTAGGCTGTCATAACAGTATTGTGAATAAAGATCAGAGCTAACGTTTCCTAAGTGTGAACTCTGTGCTGGGCGCTGTGCTATATGTCTTACATACGTTGAATTCTCCTGGCAACCCTGTGGGAGAGGTACTGCTATTATCCTCATTTTGGGGATGAACTTGCTGACACTCGGGTTACTTGCCGGAGGTCGTGAGGTTAGTAAAGCTGCAGAGCTAGAATTTGAGTTCTCCTGTGCTCAGCTTCACTGCCCACCCGCTGGTACTTCTTTTGAATTTTTTAAACTTTGGTATTAAGGGAAATGTCAAACAGAGACAAGCAGAGATAATAGTGTAACAAACCCCCAAGCACCTGGCAGCCAGTTTTCAGCAATGGTCAACTCATGGTCATCTTATTTCATCTATGCCCTTACCCACCTCCCTCTCCTCAGATGGTTTTGAAGCAAACCTAAGACCTTGTGTTTTTTCTTCCTTAAATATTTGAACCTAATACCCAGCTTCATCACTGCTACTTTGCTGCCTCTCCAGCAAACCTGTGAAGTCCCCCCTTGGTTACTGGAGGCTGGGGGTCTGGCATTTACCTGATTATGAGCGAAGATGATTGACTGATACCGTTCTTGGTCTTGGCCCAGGACTGGAGTTTCAACCCCATGGGATGAGGTGGTTGGGTTACTGTTGACTCATCTGTTTTTACCCCCTGCCGTTTCACATGCTCTATTCTTGCTGCCCTCTAGTAGATTAGTTTGGAAATGCGTTAGTGTTCTGTATTACTTATGTATTGCTTACGTATTATGTGTATGAGTTCTGTATTGCTGGCATGTACATAACAGTATTACCACGATGCACGTTTGTACTCTCAGTTTCTGGGGCTCAGACATCCAGGTGTGCATTAGGCTGGATTCTCTGCTTTGGGGTTTCACAAAAAGCTGCATTTAAGATTTCCACTGAGGCTGTGGCCTCATCTGAGGCTCAGATGGGAAAAGATCAGCTTCCATGCTCATGTGGTGGTAGCAGCATTCGGTTCCTTGCAGTTGTAGGACTGAGGGCTCCAGCTTCTTGTTGGCTGCCCGCAGCTCCTAGTGGCTGCCCACGGCTTCTCCATGTATGGGGCTCCCTACGTGGCTGTTTGTTTCCTCAAAGCCAGCAAGACAGGTTCTCCAAGCATATAAAAACATCATCATGTAATTATATGCACATAATTGTGTACCTCCATTACCTTTGCAAGTTACAGGGATAAGGCAAGGGTTTGCATACCAGGAGGTGGAAATCCTGGGGCCGTCTGTCCACCATGGGTTCCCATGAACCCAAGTCTGAGTCGCTCTCCAGCAGCTCACAAATAATCAGTAATCGGCTCACAAATTATGTCCAGTGCAGTTGAAAGAACCAATGCCTTCCCAGCCTTGCAATGTGCCAGGGAACATATACACACACAGCTCTCTGCCATCCCATTACTATCCCACTGGGGTCTGAATATAGGTGATTTCTGTTGCTTGTTTGCCTGTTAAAGTAGAAAACGACTCTGCTATAATTTAAGGTGGCACTGACTTTCCTTTAGCATTGCTTTTGGCTAGGAGCAGTGTTAAATTTCCTGACCGTCATGGGGCGACGGTGGCTATCCTAGATGGTTGTTGTGAAGATTAAAAGAACTGGTAGGAAAAAAAACAACTGGAAGGTCTGAGTCAGCCAGCACCAGGTCTGGCATGCAAAGCTGCCCTCAGAGCGTGGTATCTGCTGTCACGGTCAGCCTGTCTTCACGAGGCAGGACCCCCCTGGGAGGAGGTGAGGGCAGCCGGCCTCTGGTGCGCTTGCTCTCTGTCCTGTTTCTAAAAGACCATCTTGGACACGGAAGCAACCTAAATGTCCATCAACAGAGGAATGGATGAAGAAGATGTGGTCCATATATACAATGGAATATTACTCAGCCATGAAAAAAGAATGGAATAATGCCATTTGTAGCAACGTGGATGGACCTGGAGACTATCATAGTGAAGTAAGTCAGACAGAGAAAGACAAATATCATACGATATCACTTATATGTGGAATCTAAAATATGGCACAACTGAAGTTACGTGTGAAACAGAAACAGACCCACAGGCGTAGAGAACAAACTCGTGGTTGCCAAGGGAGAGGGGAGGGGGAGTGGGGGAGGGATGGATTGGGAGTTTGGGATTAGTAGATGCAAACTATTATATAGAGAATGGACAGACAACGAGGTCCTACTGTATAGCACAGGGAACTATATTCAGTATCCTGTAATAAACCATAGTGGAAAAGAATATATAGATATCTATATAGATATATGTATATAACTGAATCACTTTGCTGTACGGCAGAAATCAACACAGCATTGTAATCTTCAGTAAAATAAATTTAAACAAAAAGACCACCTTGGTCACCATCAGTGGATTTCCCCACGTGTCCTTTGATATCTCATGTGCTGAAGCAGGAGACTAGGCAGCCCTCGACAGGAAGCTTGTTTCTGATATCTGGATACATTTTACTACCAGCAGAGTAATGCATATTCAGTCCATAAAAGTTGAAAGTGCATCATAAAATAAAAAGGAAATTAAAATACCTGCAAGCCTACCCATGATTATACCTACAGTTATACATTCAATGAGAAGTTCGATGTTTCCTCTTCCAGATTTTCCATGGGTGCGAGCGTGTGGGAAGAGAGCAACTAACGTTCTGTCGTATGTTGGTGGAGGAGCCTAGGGAGTAGCACAGGCTATCCTAATCAGTGGTCAGGGGAGAGGAGGGTCCCCAGTGCCGAAGTTAGCAGTGAATCGGGTTAGCTTTCCTATCACTGCGGTCTGTCCCCATGGCCGCTTCACATGACCTGCAAAGCACAGAGACCGTGTAGAGCAAGTTACAGCCCCAGAGGATGTCATCACCCACAACGATGTGGGAAGATGCGGTTCCCTGACCTTAGGTGGACCTCTGGGCCTCCGGGCCGTCATTTCTGTCCCCTCCCTTTGGCGTAGCCCCTTCCCTTGTCTGGCTGGTAACTACCTCTTCTCCTGAGGACCAAAAGTCACAGGTTATTTTTCCCTGTAGCCTTTTTTTTTTTTTTTTTTTTTTTTTTTTTTATGTTTGGCTGCGTTGGGTCTTCGTTGCGGTGCGCGGGCTTCTCATCGCAGTGGCTTCTCTTATTGTGGAGCACGGCACGCGGGCTTCAGTAGCTGTGGCTCACGGGCTTAGTTGCTCCGCGGCATGTGGGATCTTCCCGGGCCAGGGCCCGAATCCGTGTCCCCTGCATTGGCAGGCGGACTCCTAACCACTGCGCCACCAGGGAAGCCCTCCCTGTAGCCTTTTAACTTAATTTTAATTTAATTTAGTTTCCCTGTAGCCTTTTACTTTTCCCCAGAGAAATTAATCTATCATTTTAGTCATCCATTCAATAAACGGGTGACTCAAGAAGGCACAGTGGTCAACTAAACAGACGTCACCCTGACCTTATTGAGCCTTTATTGGGGTCGCAGGGTGTCAGAGGTGTTGCCCAGAGTCACAGAGGGCTGAATGCCCTGGCTTGGTTGGATTTGGCCATGTAACCGTACACGGCAGTGTGAAGATAAGTTAATTGCTGCCTCCCCTGTGTGCTCATAGTATCTAGAGCGTTCTGCCCTCGTTGCTAGGATGTTGTCATTTATATTATGTGCCTTTGCACATACTGTGTGGGGCAGTGGCGATGGACCAGGGTGGACCTGGGTTGAAACTCTGGCCCCTTGACGTTCTAGGTATATAACCTTGGAACAATTACTTGTGCTCCCTGAGCCCGTTTCTTGCTTCTGAAACAGGGTTTATTTTACTGCTTTCCTAATAGGATCGGCACAAGGAGTAACTGAGGTCGGGGCTGCCCTGCATCAGCTCGCAAACGTGCCGTGTCCGTTTCCCAGGGCGGCCGTAACAAAGGAACCACAACTGAGTGGCTGAAAAGAGCCAGAACTTCATTCTCTCACAGTTCTAGGGGTTAAGTCTGAAGCCAGGTGGGGGCAGAGCCACACCCCTTCTGATGGCTCTAGGGGACCATCTGTTCCTCGCCTCTCTGCAGCCTCTGCCGTTTGCTGGCGATCCTGGGTGCTCCTTACCTTGTAGACGCACCTCTCCAGTCTCTGCCTCCATCATCCCATGGGCACCGTCTCCCTGTGTGTCTGTCTGCAAATCTCCCTCTTTGTAAGGACTCCATTCATTGGATTTAGGGCCACCCTAATCTAGCATGACCTCAACTTAACTTGATGGCATCTTCAAAGACCCTGTTTCCAAATAAGGCTGCGTTCACAGGTGGTGTTAGGACTTGGACGTGTCTTTTGGGGGACGCAGTTCTACCCATAGCACATGCTGCACATTCTTCCATCTTTGGAACATCCTCCTGACACACCTCCCCCTTCCGGCTGCCGCCCCATTTCTCTGACCCCGTAGAGTGACCTATTCCAAGAGTGCCATCTACACCACCATCTGCGCTTGCTTCCCTCCCTCCACCTCTGGAGCCCATTCCAGTCGTGTTTCCATGCCTCCTACCCCACAGCAGTTCACCTTGTCACATCACCACTGACCTCCGCCTTGACAAGTACAGTGGTCCACCCTCTGGTCTTCGTTTTGTTTGCTCCGTGGCATGTGACCCGCGTGGCAGTTGGCCACTCTCTCCTTGATGTTGTCGCTTGGCTTTTGGGTGCTGCGCTGTCTTCCTTCTTCTCGTACGTCGCCTCCTGCTGGCTCTCAGCCTCCTTGGCTGGGTCTTCAGTTTCTTGGCGTCTGATGGTTGGCGTGACCCGGGTGAGGCCGGTGCTTAGCCGGCAAGTGCTGATAGCAGTTGTTAAGCCAGTTGCTGCCGGAGGGGGCTGGTGACTCCCCTCTGCCCCACCAACCCGCTGGTCCCCCAGAGTCTTGAGTGGACCCCACGGGGGACCACGCAGTGCCCGTCAGCTCCTCAGCCAGGCCCCAGCTCACACGCACTGGCGTGTCCTCAAGCGTCTGTGGCCAGAGATGGTGAGGGACAGCTTTCCCTGCAGTTATGCTGACACCCAGGCGGAGAAACGCCCAGTACCCGCTGGACCCCCAGACTGGCCTCCCAGCTGCTTTCAGGAAAAGACCCACCATGCTATTGCTGTTTTTTTGTACATCCCTACCCAAAACTCAGTCCACAGAACTCTTGTCTTCTCTGTTTACTCTTGGTGTGATCCTGTCTGGTCCCCCGGCTTCAGATAGCATCTTTATGCTGATTACTCCCAGAAACACATGTCTCCGGCCCCCATGTCTCCCCTGAATGCCAGACTCCCCTGATTGCCAGCTTGCCTCGCATCTCACGCTAGAGTGTCCAGAATAGGCAGCGTGATACTCAGCACCGACCCCCATCTGCACTGCTGTGAACCCATACCTGGCCGCCCCATTGGGACAGCCCAGGAATCGTCTTGATTCCTCTCTCCCACTTCCCATGACCCCTGCCCCCCAGTGCATTCTGCCCATATCCTAACATATCCTCAGGCAGCTTGGCCTTTGAATTCTGAGAGAACTGGGTTTGCTTCCATGTGTGCTACCTGAGTGGTGAGCCCTGGGCTGGTCATATTTGCCTCTTCGATTTTAGTGCGTTCTCTGCCCTGCTCTGTACCCCGAGGGGCTGATTCTTACAAAGAAGTTCCCAGGCACTTCTGCCACCAGGGGGTTCAGCAAATGGGGTGACAGGAGATTGCAGGCAGAGGGGTAGGGAAGCTGAGGTGTTGCTCCCCGTCTTCCCTGGCTGTGGAGCATCTCCACAGTAGAGGCACCTCCTCCTTCATCCCAGCTCCTCATGTAGCTGAAATGGGGTGCAGCTTTTTCTGTACATCATCGCAAGGCAAGGCAAGGAAGGGGCTGGTTTTAAGTAAGGACCGCGTGGAGTGGACAGTTGAAGGGGGATCACGGATGGCCTTTCTCCAGATGTAGGGAAACCAGTTTCGGGATTTGGGTTTGGAAAGGATCCGGCCTTAAGCACCAGATTGACCCAGTGATCTAAGGGCCAAATGACTCCAGATAACAAACAGCTGGCACTGCCTAAAATCCCTTTTCTTTTTAAAATCAATAGCCATGCTGTAAATGACACATAAATGAAAGGAAGTACTTCTAAGTCATTCTAAAAGAGTGACTCCTAATCATTTCTGGTGACTTACTTCTTTGAGATGCTCATTAAAGCTATGGATCATCTTTCCAGAAAAAAAAAAAAAACATATTTGCACAGACTTATGCAGATCCCCTGATTCTTCCCAGGGGCCTGTGGATAGCTTTTCTAGAACACAGGGTTTCCACGTCATCCTGGAGTGCAAGCAGTTTGGCAGGAGGACTTGGGGAATCTAGAGCAGGAGTTGTTTTATATCGTTAGCATTTGTAACCTGCCAGGGGCTACATTTCCATTTGTGCCCTGACTTACTCAAATGCTTATCCAATCGCAGTCTCATTAAAGATTATTTCAGTGATGCTACCTAGCCAGAAATAGACGCAGTATGGGTGTGCCTGTGTGTGGCGTGTGAGTGTGTGCATGCATGCATGCGTGCGCGTGCATGTGGAAAATGCCTGGCCAGTGAGTGGAGGGACCCCAGGCCTTCCTGGTGGAGGAGCTCGCCATCCTTCCATCAGTGGTTGGGAGATCAGTAGGCCATGAAGCGTAGGACCAGAGCTGTCCAATATTTGTTTCTTTCTCTTGAATTCAAGGATTAGAAATGAGCTCATTGAAATATTAAGGATTGGAAATGTACCAGTGAGGGTGCAGAAAAGGGTGTGCATTCTCTGGTGGGCCTGCGGGTCAGGACAGCTGTTTTGAAAGCAATTTGGTGAATCTGCCAAAGCACACACCCCGTGTCCAGGTGCTTTCCTGCCCAGGAAACTACCCAGTGGAAATGCTGGCACAAGTGGACAAAGATATATATGTATGAACGTTCTTTGTAGGACTGGATATAATAGCAGAAAATTGAAAGACGGACAGGTTATGGAATACACTGTGGGTTTTGAAAGTAGTGAGGTAGGGCGATTTGAGGTTGCTGACTAATACGTAAAGCTTGAAACAACAGCAAAAAGTTGGGAGACATAGATGTAATATAATATGATAAGATAGAATTAAATGAATATCCATAAAACGAACTCGAGACGGAGACCTGCCAAATTATCGAGTGATTGCTTTTCAGAAAAAAGACTTAGCAAGGGGTGAGGAAGACTTCCACCTTTTGTGTAAGGATGTAAATATTTGAACATTTGCAAGTCACATAAATGACAATGATAAGTTTTTAACAACAAAAACATCTGTTTATTTGCATTAAGTGGCTCGACTTGTCTAACGTTCTTGTTTCATGGGTGTGTTCCTTCTGTTTTCTATTTTAGATTCTTGACGAATTCAAAAAGGATTCCTCCGTGTTCATCTTGGGGTGAGGCACCTCTGGGGGGTTGTTGTTCTGGGTAGTTGTGCCGGGCGTTGGTGCCCTTGTGGGTCCTCCCAGCCTTGCCATCGGAACTCCAGGAGGTCACCTCTCTGGCAGGCACTGGTGGGGTCCCCCTATTGGGGAACTGGCCATCCCAAGCCTGTGCCACGAATAAACATGCACAGCAACAGGGCCTGTGGAATGTTGGGAGGGTGACCCAGAAGGTTCTGTAGAGAAGTCTGCTTGCTTCAGGACCTCCTTTCCCAGAGGTGAGTTGGGGAAATTCCTGGCTAAGCAGAGTGAACTGAATTCAGATGAGTCGAAGCATATCAAGTGCTTCCTGTGGTGCATGGCAGGGCTCGTAAATAGTGATAATGATATTATTATTAAAACCTAAGTGCTGCAGGACTTGTCAGGACCTCTACTACACTTACTAATTCCCCTAATTATAAAGTGGTCTATGTCCTCCGAGCCTGTCTACCTGGGAGAAATGTTTGCCATGGAGTTAATAGGGCCTAGAATGTGATTTGCGGCCCGCTGACCTGGGCCTGCTTTTTGGAAGCAGCCCTCATTGATGAGGATGCCCTGGCAACTGTTCCCTCAGTTACATTCTAAGCCAGAAACCCCAAGACTCCAAAATGTATATAAAATGAATCCAATTCTTATGTGGTATTTTAATGAAAAGATTAGTATTGTTGGACCATGAGGCTGGTTAGGAAAGAAGGTTGGAAATGCACTCAAAGACAACAGACGTTTGGACCCTGAGTGTTTAGTAAAGAGAGAAAGCTTAAAGCTTGTTTTACCTCCTGTATTTCAAAAGAGACCCTCCACCTTCCACCCTCACTGCATGTGCTCAGGGAAAAGTACAGATTTCCCCGGAATGCCCTGCTCTGCCGGATGCACTTTCCATAGCGAACAGCGTTGCCAGTCCAGTGAGGTTCTGGTTTTCTGGTAGCTGTGAGCATCCTCTCCACGAGGCCATCAGTCAGCAAGCTGCTGGCCGAGGTGGAATCTCCCTTTATTCAGGGTGAAGGGGTCCGTGTCAAATGGAAAACTCTCCCAGCAGCGGGCCTCTGCTCGCTCCACGGCTCTCATCTTGCAGGTTCCAACTGATTCTCCCTGTCCGCCAGAGTTGGGGGCTTCATCTGGCCCACACTTCTGCTTCAGAGCCCTCTATGGCTCAGCCAACTCTGGAGTCATTTCTCCAGCATTGCCTATCCCAAACGCTCTCCACATCCAGCCCTGCCCGGGCGTTTGCTGTCCACGCCTGTCCGTGCCCGCCCGCCCACCCTCCCCCTTCCTTCTGCCTTGCACCTGGACCACCTGGGAGCAGCCGAGTGTAGATTCCAGGGCCCAGTTCTCCCAGGTTCTGGTGTCAGGGCCCCTCTGAATCCTCCTGGGTCAGGCGTGTCGTCTGGGTCACCTTCGTCTTCCTGTTGGCCAGCCTGCACCAGGCCCTGCAGGGGGCACTCGGCAGGGTGTCTGGGTGGCCGTCCTGCTGGCTGGGATCGCCTCCTGACTGTTGGCTGCCCCTCTCTCAACACCCTCCCTTTCCCCGAGGACAGCAACACCGACCGGCCGGATGCCTCCGCTGTTCACCTGCATGACTTCCAGCGGTTTCTCTTACATGAACAGCAGGTGAGAGGACAGCAGGGCAGGGGCTTCTGGGGTGGGGCTGCCCCAGCGGTTGCTCACCTTCTCACCACCTGCCGTCATGAAACAGGTGTCGTTTCCCTGCTCAGTGCCACCTCGGGGGCTTAGACTCTGGAATCAGATTGGCCTCTCATTAGCCCCTTTCCCAGGCCCCAGCTGGAGGAAGGGAAGGAGGACACCACAGGGCGGGCGGACGGTGTGCTCACCTGCCGGCTTCTGCTCCTCTCAGCTCATCTCTGGTGTCGCTTCCCCAGGAAGCCTTCCCTGACTCGTGGAGGGTGTGACTAAGGTGGATGAGCCTGCGGGTCCTCTGGGGGATAAGGTGGCACAGCCGTCCTTAAACAAATGACACGTGGACGTCTCCCGGAATGTTTGCGTGTGAGCTCTGAGCTGGTGGCTGAGTCAGAGTTTGTGTTGGGCAGTGGTTTTCTAGGGGATGGTTCTGCCCCAGGGCAATGGCTGCAGACTCAACTCAGAGCTGCCACTGCCATCTGGTGCGTAGAGGCCAGGGATGCTGCTCAATAACTAAAGGTGCACAGGTCAGCTCCCCGCCCCCCAACAAGGAATTACCCAACCCCACATGTCAGTAGTGCCTCGGCTGAGAAACTGAGTTAGAGTGAGAGAAACCTGACATCCTCTCACCAGCTGTGTGACCTTGGGCAGGTGGTTTGACCTTTCTGTGCCCCACTTTCCTCCTCTTTAAGTGGGGATGAGAACCCTACCTCTCAGAATTGTGGGGATTAGACAAGATGGCCTTGATCTTTTTTTTTTTTTTTTTTTTTGCGGTACGCGGGCCTCTCACAGCTGTGGCCTCTCCCGTTGCGGAGCACAGGCTCCGGACGCGCAGGCTCAGCGGCCACGGCTCACGGGCCCAGCCGCTCCGCGGCATGTGGGATCTTCCCGGACCGGGGCACGAACCCGTGTCCCCTGCATCGGCAGGCGGACTCTCAACCACTGTGCCACCAGGGAATCCCATGGCCTTGATCTTTGTGTGTGTGTATGAGTACATATATATTGCGTAGTCACATATCTATTTCAAATTTTTATTTATATCACTGGAGTTTCATTTACTTTTATTCCCTTTAGTTTTTTTTTAATAGACTCTTTTTCATAATAACAATATATAGTCTTTTCCATAGTAATATTCAGTTCATTTACTTTAAAAAATACTGTGTATTATAGAACATCTCAGACATACACAAAAGTAGACAGGCTGGCGTCATAAGCCACCCCGTACCCATCACTCTGATTACAAAGAACGTTTTGCCACTTTAATTTCATCCATCCTCCGTCTCCATACCCACGTGTCTCCCTTCCCTTCTTTCCTTCTTCATTTATTTGCTGGCAAATTCTAAAGTAAACCCCGGACTGTGTATCATTCCATTTAAAAATACTTCAACATGTCTCTCTTATGAAATGGACTTTTTTTTTTTTTTTTTTTTTTTAGAAAACATGGCCATAATACCCCTGCTACACCTTTCACAATGAACACGAATTTCCTACCGTCAGGCAGTACACATCCCACGCTCAGATGTCATTGATTGTAGGGAACATAAACAGACGCACGCTTGCGCGAGGGGCAGAGCTGGTAGCTGCCGTGGTGCGTGATGAACGCTGACCGAGGGCTCTGAGGTGTCGCGCTTTCCCCACGTGGGGTGAACGGCAGCGACCAAGAGAAGGCTTCCTTGCCCCGCCTGAGACCACGACCCAGGGCAGGTGAACCGAGGGGGGATCCGTGAATTCTGTTGAGCACGATTACACGCACAGTGCGGTGCTGCCAGGAGAGTGAAGCAGAGACAGAGGCCCAGGCTGTTTGCTTTTCCACCGTGCGCTTCCTTGCGCTGAATTACTCAGTTTTGTAGGGAGCTGTTGAAGTTAAATGGTTAAACTCCTAGAGACAAGTAGTCTTATATCCTGGAATCCACCACCTCGTGCTCAGTAATGTTATTCCAGGGGAGGGTCGCAGGCTTTCTCTACACCGGCCCCGTGGCTGGGCTGCCCTCAGAGATCAGGGCTGTGGGCCAGGAGCAAGGTACAGGGCGTTAGGATCCCACATCCGGGAGTTAGGACGCAGGCAGCCCATGAGCATGTGTGTGGGTGCGCGTGATGGGAACAAGATGTGCTGCCAGGGATGGGGCCCCTGAGCCGTCCGTTTCGTGGACCCTGAACATCCCAGCTCCCAGTGCTCTGTGGGATGCTGGCATGGAGCAGAGTCAGTGACCTAGGACGTTTGTTGGGGGTGGTGGATGCTCATATGTGGAATAACCACTGTAGCACTTGGTGTGCGAATTAGTACAGGTTTTTAGAAAACACATTGGCAGTACACAATTAAAATGAAAACTTTGAAAAAAGGCTTATATACTTTGATTAAATAATTGCTCTCCTAGGAACTTATCCTAAAGAAATAATGGCAGCATTTTTAATAGAAGTGAGAACTTGGAACTGATCTGAGTTTCCACTCGAGGGCTGGTTAAATGTGCCGCAGTCCAGCCCTGGGAGGCATGGGTGACACTGACTGACCCGGAACTGATGTGCCTGCATTGGTCTTGGGCTCATCATTAGGTCAACTTAATTAATGACTGAAGCCTCAGCTTTCTTATTTATATAACTGGAGAATAATATTATATGTCCTGCCTGGGCTTATGTGAGTTCAAAATGAGCCACCACGTGACAAGTTTGAGCACAGAACCCGGTGAGCTGCCCCTGCCCAGTGCTGACGGCCTCACCATGCTTGTTCCTCTCATCACTACTCTGATCATTTTCATTATTATACTGATAGTTGCCCAACTCAATACCCCACACCAAGTAGATACATTTTTCTACCCACCCCCCCAGACTATTCATATTTTAAACTCCTTTAGGCAGAAGATTTCTTATTTACAGCCAGTGCAGTTCCAGGTTATAGCAGCTAAGTTCCCATTTTTTTGTTTTTGTTTTTTAATTAACTAAGTAATTAATTTATTTGGCTGCATTGGGTCTTCGTTACTGCACGTGGGCTTTTCTCTCTAGTTGTGGTGCGCAGTGCATGGGCTTCTCATTGCGGTGGCTTCTCTTGTTGCGGAGCATGGGCTCTAGGTGCGCGAGCTTCAGTAGCTGTAGCATGCGGGTTCAGTAGTTGCAGCTCACGGGCCCTAGAGTGTGCAGGCTTCAGTAGTTGGGCTCAGTAGTTGTGGCACGCGGGCTCAGTAGTTGTGGCTCATGGGCTCTAGAGCACAGGCTCAGTAGTTGTGGCGCACAGGCTCAGTTGCTCTGCGGCATGTGGCATCTTCCTGGACCAGGGATCGAACCCATGTCCACTGCATTGGCAGGCGGATTCTTAACCACTGCGCCACCAGGGAAGTCCACTACCCGTGTTTTTTTATGCGAAAGCTTTTTAGGAGAAGGAAGCAGGAAGCTTTTGGCCTTTTGGGGGCGTCTAGGGCTGGCAAGGCATTTGCATTAAGTATCCTACAATTTGAGTTTCATGTTCTGGTATTCAAGGATTGCATCACTGCTGTATTCAAATGAACTGGATGCTCCCCCAGCTCCCAGCTTTTGGGTGTCCTTTATCCAAGTAGATTTGCAAGGATGAACAGCAAGGCTTATTGTTGATTTGCACCCACCTCATTTGTGTCTGCCCTTAAGCTTTTCCTTGTTTCAAATGTCCTGATCTGACCCTTCCCGTCCAACTGCACACGTCGGGTAGCACATCTGCTTTTATGATTCTTAAAGATGGAGATTTTAGAATACTTGGAACCCAGAAACATGAGTCAAAGTGGAATCTATGGCTCAGGTGTCGTCAGGTGTCATCCTCTTGTCTATGAATATTTGGGGTTATAGGGTTTGGGGAGGAAAACAATAAAGTTACTTTATGTTATATATTCTTTTTCTAAAGGGCTTTCGAAGTTCTGAGACCGTGCAGAAGCTGTTTTTGAACTGGTCATGTATCTTTCAGACGTTACTGTTGTATGAGCAGCACACTGCTTCACTGATCTGGACTGATTCTAGATCCGTTTTCCAAAGTTCAGTTATTTGGAAGCCCAGCTCTCCTACTTACCAGCTGTGTGAAGTTGGGATCATCATGTGATGTCCTGAGCTTCTGTTTCCTTGTCTGTAAAATGACGATGACAGTGTGTGACCTGCAGAGTTTTCTGGACTAAACGAGATGTCATGGGAGGATGACGATTGCTCACACAGTGCTGTGATTTGAGCACCTTCCGTGTACCAGGTGCTGTGTTAAGCACAGACCCTTATTTCATCCAGCCCGTCACAGCCTCTGTGCGTAGGTACCATTATTCCCATGTAATGGATGAGGAGGCACAGAAAAGGTGTGTAACTTGCTCAGCATGAGCCAGGCGAGTAACCCCAGGGATCTGATGTAACTGTGCTCCCCGCCTCCTTGTGATAACGCGTATAAAGAACTAGCGTAGAGCAGGAGTCGGCAGACTACACCCAGGGGCCAAATCTGGCCCACTGCCTGTTTTTATAAATAAAGTTTTATTTACAAACGCAGCCACAGCTATTTGTGTGCCTGTTGTCTGTGGCTCCTTTTGCACGACAGTAGCAGAAGTGAATGGTTGGGGCCCAGAGTCTAAAATGTTTACTCTCTGGTCCTTTAGGGAGAATGTTGGCCATGCACAGGGTAAGGCCTCGATTGCATGTGCATGCAGAATACGTCCATGTTTCGGTCTTCGACTGAAACCGGATCCTGAGAGGCAAAGAATTTTGCAGTTCCTCTTTCTGATGATTTCTTGTTCTCTTTATCATTCTAAGGAGCTTTGGGCCCAGGATCTGAACAAAGTCCGTGAGCGGATGACAAAGTTCATTGATGACACGATGAGAGAAACTGCCGAGCCCTTCCTGTTTGTGGATGAGGTAAGTGGGCCCCTCGTCCTGTTGGCATGGCTTTGTGATTCAGGTGTCTGTCCTCCGAGGTGTATTTTCTGGGTCTCTTCCCTCGGAGGGCTTTGCTGTTAGATGCCCCGAGGCTGGCTCTCTTAGTCCAGAACTCTTTTTTTTTCCTTCCAGGCCCTGAACCGTCACAGCCTTTGGTTTTTCTCCTCCTCTATTTGATCCTGTAGCCTGGGCGGGATCTTTGCTTTTGTCACTAGAGGGCGTGTGCTGCCAGGGAGTCTCTAACCATTACAAGCAGAGCAAGGAAATTCCAAGGTTTCTGGGGCTCTTGCACGATGTGGAAATGGGTGCTTTTGGCCCTGTGTGAGGGGGAACTGGGGAGCTCCAGTCCCGTGTACCGTGGTTCCCAGGAAACAGAGTGTTACCCACTGTCACTCGATCTTCTGATTTTTCTTCTTTTTTTAAGGGGTCAGGAACTGGGATATGAAATTTCCTGCCTTTTAGATGTTACGATACTGGCATGTTCTGTTCCTCATGTAGGTTCACAAATGTTCGTAATGTTATTATTCCTTAGAACTTATATATGGGCAGCATATACTCTTGTAGCCTCACATGTTTGAGGATACACATTAAAAAGGTAAATACTGTATAGGTCAATGAAACGTGTGTTGGTACAGCCTATTGCAGTCTGAGTTTTCTGCACTGAAAACTTGGGTAACTGAGGTCTGGAGACCATCTGTTGAATATTCATGTGCCATCTCCCCGTGTTGACACAGACCCAAAAGAACCCGGCACCACCCGTCCTCAGTGTGATGATCCCCTCTTTGTGTTTGTGACTCTCCTAGTTCCTCACGTACCTGTTTTCCCGGGAGAACAGCATTTGGGATGAGAAGTATGACGTGGTGGATGTGCAGGACATGAACAACCCCTTGTCTCATTACTGGATCTCCTCATCACATAACACGTGAGTTTCACCGCGAGCCTTCAGCGGGTCAGGCAGGTGAAGGGCAATACGGTGGGCGCTCAAGGGCACTGCTCTGGCAAAGCGCGTGGGCAGTGGGCAGAGTGCAGGCCCTCGCTGCTCAGATTGGAATATATGAAAGCTTCTGGAGGATGGGGGGATGCATCTCTCTTTCCCAGTTGGTTTTGCAATAATAAACCTTTTTCTGTGGCCCTAAGAAGCAAGTCAACAGAGCTGGTTGGCACTGTTTGGGCATCTCATTCTTAGTAGTCACAGGAAAGCAATTGAATTAGTCACTGAACTGATATTTACTGAGAGTTTGCCCTGTGCCAGGCCCTGTGCTTGCTGGGTGCTGGGGATACAGCAGTGA
This sequence comes from Monodon monoceros, assembly GCF_005190385.1. Classification (NCBI taxonomy): domain Eukaryota; kingdom Metazoa; phylum Chordata; class Mammalia; order Artiodactyla; family Monodontidae; genus Monodon; species Monodon monoceros. The sequence goes on along the minus strand of NW_021703766.1, from coordinate 6,561,389 downwards.
AAAGGGCAGGAGCAACCCTGTCCTCATGAGCTTGGAGGGGAAAAGGCCTCCTTTGAGTCTTCACGACGAGCCAGAGTTGGTGAGAGAAGAACAGGTGGTGAGGCGAGGAGGAGGGTTCAGACAGAGGAACGGCATGTGTGAGGGTCCAGGGGCAGGAGGAACTGGGGGGGGGGGTTCTGGTAGGACTAGAGTGTAGAACCTGACAGGGTGAGTGGCAGGAGAGGAGGACAGGAGGGTCAGCTTGAGTGGAATCGTTGAGGTCAGAGCGAGGGCAGTGGCAGTGGGAGCCGCTGATAGCTTTTAGGCCAGAGAACAACACACTCAAATGCATATCTTTGGAAGATTGCAAAAAAGAGCAGATGGGAAGGGAGAAATGGGTGTTATACTCAAATTCTGTTACTCAGTCTGCTTTGTCAGGTGAGGGGGTGGAGGCCTTGGGTCCTGGGCATCCAGAGAGCTGTCGACTGGTACTTTACCAAGTGTCAGTCCAGGCAGGAGTTGGAGAGAAGGCCCTTAAGTTCACCTCCAGGCATTTTGGAAGGTACCTTCCTTTTCCGGGGCAAATTGACTTCATGGTTCTCTCTTCCCCACCATGTCCGTTGGTTTGAGTTTGTGTCTTAGAATGGTCAGTCCTGCCAAACCTAGAAAACAGCTGAGCACCACAGACTCTTAAAGGGGGAATGTGGTCAGGAGGAGAGTGAGAAAAATAGATATTTTCACGTCAGTTTTGGTGGACATAGTTCATGGGGTGGTAAGTTCCATCTGTTCTGTGCTTGGCCTGGGGCCCTGGTATCAGAATGATGGCCCATCTCTGCCCTGTTGAGACTGAGGGCCTAGTGGGCAGCAGTGGGGCAGGGGGGTTGTTAATTTATCATCATACGTCAGTCTCCTGCCTGACACCCTTTGACCAAATTCTCCTCGAAAGAACACACGTTCTCGAGCCCACACTTGGATTGCCAGGATGGTTATCCTTCATAGCCCACGATCACGGCCTGAGTCTGATGACTGGCTTGGCCACACGACTGCATGTGTCTGGCCTGGATCCTAAATGGGGGTCCTTGTAGACAGGGAGAACTCAGGCCTTTGGGAGCTCGGGCTGAGAAGTTCCCCGGGGATGCCCTGAGCTGCAGGCCTGCTCCCACACAGCCGCCCACCTCCTCTCGTCCAGGTACCTCACGGGTGACCAGCTTCGGAGCGAGTCGTCCCCGGAGGCCTATATCCGCTGTCTGCGGATGGGCTGCCGCTGCATTGAGCGTGAGTACCCCTTTCGCACTGGCGGCCACGCGGTCGGCGGGCTGAGACTGGCCGTGTTGTTGCTGGATGCTTTGTTTGTTTGGAGGCCCGAGTAATGGGGATGCACGGGACAGATGGAGGGAGAACCCAGGTGCCCGTAGCATCTGGGGTGAGCCACGCGGCCACCAGCTGGAGACCTTTCCCCAGAAGAGAAGGTCGCCACGACGAGGAGTGGTGTTGAGCCGGGCCAGGCTGGAGCCACAGCACCTTGGGCTCCAGAAAGTGTCCGGATACAGTGGAGGGGCTGGGAGGCCAGTAGCCAGGACGGCCTTACTGTCTTCCTATCCCTCGGCTTCTTTCTGGGCTGCTGTGTTCGAGGCAGCAGACACCCTGCGTGCTTTAGCAACGGCCCTGCCATGGCTGCCACCCTGACTCTTTTTTTTTTTTTCCTGCGGTACGCAGGCCTCTCACTGTTGTGGCCTCTCCCATTGCGGAGCACAGGCGCCGGACGCGCAGGCTCAGCGGCCATGGCTCACGGGCCCAGCCGCTCCGCGGCATGTGGGATCTTCCCGGACCGAGGCACAAACCCGTGTCCCCTGCATCGGCAGGCAGACTCTCAACCACTGCGCCACCAGGGAAGCCCCACCCTGACTCTTTTGTCCCCAGTTGCTCACAGCCACCCCGGCAGAGGTGATTCCAGGCCCCGGACGTGGCCGGGGGCCGGTGCTTCCTCCTGTCCCCCCACCCTTCGCCCCCGGCCCGACTCAGCGCCAGAGGCTCATGGCTGTACTGGGCTGAGAAGAGGCACAAACCGCTGATGTAGGCTCCAGTTTTATCAAAAGCATCCGTCATGGTATCAGACCTTAATGGCAGAGTTATTCCTACAGTGTTGCTTAATTTATGCCTTTGTGCCCCCTTAGGAAAAAGCAAATGTGAAAAAATCAAGTTTGAAACTGTCAGCTCCTATTCCTATTTTTGGGGGTCAAAAATATAGGAGATGCTCACCTTCTGCATAACCTAGTTCGGTCTGAATATTTTACCGTGAATCTTTAAAAATAAATTTCCCATTGCTCTGTATTCTTTCTGCTGGCAGAAGAAGCAAGCCGAGGTTTAGACAAGTCAAATCAGAAGCTAAAACACATGATAAATCTCTTGTTAAAAAAGAAACGTTTCGTTTCTTTTGGACAGCGGGACCTTTAATTAGACGACCAAAATCTTCCTGTAACCGCATAGGTAACACGCGTCCTCATGTTGGTGGCCCCTGAGGGCGATGCCGGGTGTGGCCTCGGGGTCCTGGTGACTGAGCCAGTGCGGGGGGCCGGGGCTGGTGGCGCGGTCGTCACCCGGGCAGCGTGGCCGCCCTCAGTGGACTAGGGAGGCGCGGGTACTGAGACTGCACGTCTCTGCCCTCAGTGGACTGCTGGGACGGGCCCGACGGGAAGCCCATCATCTACCACGGCTGGACGCGGACCACCAAGATCAAGTTTGATGACGTCGTGCAGGCCATCAAGGACCATGCCTTTGTCACCTCGAGGTCAGTTGGCTGATTTCCTTCCTGGTGGTTCACCTTTAAGGGGAAGGCGGCTAGGGTTGGGTGGACGGACACACACACAAACATACCCCCCCTGCAGACACACCCCACATGGACACGCACACACACGCTCAGACACACCCTCTCACAGACACGGGCAGCCCCCCCACGGATGGGCGCAGACGCCCCCTGCCCCCAGCGCACGCGCACGTACATTCACGCACATCCCACACAGATGCTCACGTGCAGAGGCACCGCCCGCATAGGACACCCCCGGAACACAAAGACACACAGACACCCCCTCCGCAGACACACGATCAGACGTATATTCTCCACGTACAGACACACATGTACACCCCACATAGCGACACAGATACCCCCCCCCCCCGCACACACACAGCCCACCCCGGGCTCCATCCTGGCCAAAGTCACTGCTGAGAAGCCCCAGCTGAGTGCTGGCGTGCCCCTAGGCCGAGAGCACAGGGCACGCCCTGGTCCCGGAGGCCGGGCTGGGCAGCCCTGCGTGGGCGCGGCCCATCCCGCTTGCTGAGCGCCCCTCCCCCCTCCCCGCCCGCAGCTTCCCCGTGATCCTGTCCATCGAGGAGCACTGCTGCCTGCAGCAGCAGCGCCACATGGCCAGGGTGTTCAAGGAGGCGTTCGGCGACCTGCTGCTGACCAAGCCCACGGAGGCCAGTGCCGACCAGCTGCCGTCGCCCAGCCAGCTGCGGGAGAAGATCATCATCAAGGTAGCGGCCCGGGGCTGCCGCTCACGTGGGGAGAGCCGGCGGCTCGGGGCACGGGCTCCCCGTTCTCCTCGCTGACCTCGCGCCTGACCCGGGCCAGGTCGCTTCACCTCCCGCCGCCTCTGCGTCCTCACGGTCTGGGGGTTCACCACAGAACCCGCGTCGTTCGTGTGCCGCGAGCGTAACGCGGAAGGCCGTGTGCGGAGCGCTTGGAACTGCCCTGTCCCACAGCAGGTGCCCCAGAAGTGTTCACTCACTCCCGTGCATTTGTTTTGGCCAGTCTTCACCACGTCCCGCTCTGCGTCAGGCCTTCGTGAGGAGCTGGGGCTGTTCCAGCGACCCAGGCTCTGTTCTCACGTGGGGGGTGGGCTGGAAGTGAACAGTTGCCCCAGAGGGCTGCGTGTACTAGGGGCGACAGGGGGCTGTGGGGAGGGATGAGTGACGGCTGTACCACAGATGCCAGGAGGGGTGACGTTTGGGCATGTATATTACTAGGGTCGAGAGACCAGATGGACCGTGGCTTCAGTCATGTAAGTTCAAGACTCGATGTGCGGGAGAGTATTCTAGGAGCTCTGAGCTCTGGTCCGCGAGGCTGTCCGGGGACTCAGGATGTTCTTATCTTGGTCTGCAGTCTCCCAGGGAAGGGGTTTTCAGATGGGGTTCTGCCGACCCCCAGAGAGTCCACAGATAAAACTTGTGAGGTGGTGGCATGTGAACTTTGGGCAAAAATGGTGCCTCTTTATTAACATGTAGGTAAAACTTAACATTTCCTTCCATTATGAATATTGGCAACAAGCCGCTTGAGGCTTCGTCACCAGCAGAAATCGTGGATAATTTCATAGCACATCTACCGTTGTTGCCAATATCTCAAGATAACGTGTGCTTGTCACTACTTTAAAATTATGATGGTTATTAGATCTGCCTGTAGATCTTTTGGAAGATGTTAGTGAAGAAGTACATGTATTAGTATATTGCAAGCATTTTTTATTTACTTGGTAGCTGTATTTCGATATAATTGGGTTCTCTTTTCATTTTATGCATTATAAACATTATTCTGAGAAAGGCATCCGTAGTCTTCCCCAGACTTCAGAGGGGGTCCATGCCACAGAACTGGCGAAGGCTCTGCCCTAGGGGCCACTGTCCTTGTGTGTGGTCCATGCTGGGTTGCAAGGCACATTGGGCTCCAGCTCGTAGAAACGGGAATGTGAGGGGTCCAGGGCGAGTGATTCCTGGTAAGCAGGTGGGACATCAGTTGGACAGTCCTGGGCTGTTGTGTCCAGTGCGTGAGAACTTAGTCACATGACCGCACCATCTGCAGGGGCTGACTCTAGCTGGGCAGCCATCGGTGGAAGGAGCGGCGTGGATTTCAGGGACAGCCGGCAGGTTCGTAGGAAGGACAGACAGGGATTTACCAGGCAGAGAAGGGAGAAGGCCCTTCGGCTTCGGGATGACATCCATGAAGGTGGGGTAGTGTGAACACGTGGTATGTTCCCTAGATTGTCACTGGACCACTAAGATGCATTGGGGACATTTCCTACATGCCAGGAGATCACGGTCTTATAGGGAAACAAACCGCTTGACAGAGAAACACCAAATTGTGAGGGGGCTTTGGCTGACGCCCATCCAGAGAGGAGGAGGCTGGTGCCCTCAGGGATCAAAGCACCAGCATATTTGGAGAAATCGGCTAAGATCCTGGGGCAGGTTCCGCTGAGACGCTCAGGGAAACTTCCAGCGTGAGGAAGGCAGGATGAGAGGCAGAGGGTGCTTGGCCGGGCTGGGGAGGTGTCCAGGGCTCCTCAGGTTTGGCAGTCAGTCTTCAGGGAACCTTGTTGCATCTCTCTGTTCCCAGCTCCCCCGTGGCTTCCCTCCGTTTCTGTTAGAACAGCTCTCTGCGTGTCCCCAGGTAGTTTCCAGTGCTTGTTTTAGGGTGTGAAGACTCCTTTTAGAGCTCCCACTGCCCCACCTGTGGTACCTCTTGGTTCAGCCCTTTCAATTTCAGGGAAAAGGGGTGGAAGTAGCATTTGTGACGTGATCACTGAGTGCCACACACTGGGCTGGGCACGGTCGTCAGTGGTATTCAGTCTCATGGCAGACCTGCAGGAGTGATAATCCCGGGCCCCCAGCCCACCTGACAGGTGAGGACCCTGAGGTCTAGAGGTTGACTCAGCTGTGGTTACACAGTTAGTTCCTGCCAAAGATGGAACAAAATGGAACATTTATGTCGTGCTGCACTATGGACAGGTATCCTACACGCCCACTGCCTTACGGGACGGGGGGCTATGTTACCCCCATTTAAAAAATATATTTATTTATTTACTTGGCTGCGCTGGGTCTTCGTTGCGGCATGTGGGATCTTTAGTTGCGGCGTGCGGTATCTCTAGTTGCGGCATGGGAAACTCTTAGCTGTGGCGTGTGGGCTCTGGCTCCCTGACCAGGGATCGAACCCAGGCCCCCTGCGTTGGGAGTGCGGAGTCTTAGCCACTGGGCCACCAGGGAAGTCCCTGTTACCCCCATTTTACAGGGGAAGTTACTGAGACAGATTGTCATGCAGCCGAGGCCACACAGCGAGGAAGGTGATAGGCCCTGAATTCAAGCCCAGGCCTGACTCTCAATCCTGAGCTCCCGCCACCAGGTCACCACAACTGGGACTTATCAAGGCTAGTCCACGTGGGCAGTCAGTGAACTCGCCCAGGTGGACGTTGTCGTAATCATCCTCTTAGGCTTGCAGATGAGACATGAGAGGTTCAGAGAGGTGCGGCCACCTGCTCAGGGTCACACAGCCGATAAAGCAGCAGCAGTGCTGTTTGCACCCAGGTCTTCTAACTCTACATCCCCAGTGTGCCTTCCACTGCCCTGCACGGCCTGTGCCCGTGGGCTGGCTGTGATCTTGCCTTGCCCTCTGTGTGCTGGAGAATGCGGGCGCATCATTGATTCATTGAATATTTATCGAGCGGTATCTGCTAACCTAGTGCAGGAGGTTCAACAGGGAACAAAACAAAGTCCCTGCCCTCATGGGGCTTATAATCTAGCAGGGAAGACAGACAGAAGACAGATAGATGCATAGATACACTTAGGCTAAAGAGCGTGAAGATGAACTACCAGGGGCTAGAGAGTGGCAGGGGTGGGAGGGGGAGTGTGGGCTGTTTTTAGGGAAGCTCCTCTGAGGAGGTGACGCCGAGCACAGAGCGCAGTGTAGTGAGAGAGAAGCCAGGCAGAGAGAACAGACAGTGCAAAGGCCCTGAGGTGGGACGATCCGGTGGATGCTTGGCTGATGTGAATGAATGTTTGCTGGCTCACAGATCCTAACCTGGGTCTTAGGGAGACAGGCTTTGTGTATTTTTCCCCTCAGCATAAGAAGCTGGGCCCCCGAGGCGACGTGGATGTCAACGTGGAGGACAAGAAAGATGAACACAGGCAGCAGGGTGAACTGTACATGTGGGATTCCATCGACCAGGTGCGTCTTCTCGCGCCCCTTCTCAGAGCCCTGAATGTGTTACGGCCTGCTGGAGAGCTCCGGGAGGATTCCAGTCTCACTCCCACTTTGTGCCAAGTGAATTTGTCATTTTAAGGAAGATATTTTTCTTTTGCATCATTAGTGTTTTATTTTAAAGTAGTTTTATATTCAATGTAACATACTCTAGATTCTCACACACATACAAGCACAGAGAGTTCTCATACGTGCTTCACCCAGTTTCCCCAAATAGTAACATCCTCTGTAACCAGAGTATAATTATCATAACGAGGAATTGAACATTGGGCACACTACCACCAACTAATTTGTGGACCTTATTCCAGTTTGTCCACTCATGTCCTTTTTCTGACCCAGGATGCAATCTCGGATGTGATAATGCAGTTCGTTGTCCTAACCCCTTAGTGTCCTCCAATCTGAGGCAGTTCCACTGGAAACATTATTACTGTTATTTTTGGCCGAGCCACATGGCTTGCAGGATCTTAGTTCCCCTGACCAGGGATCCAACCCGGGACCCCCTGCAGTGGAAGCGCAGAGTCCTAACCACTGGACCGCCAGGGGAGTCCCAAGGAAACATTATTTTTTGATGGGAATGAGGCATTTTGAATGTTAATGCCACTTCTCATATCCCATAACCTAACATGGCAATCCATTTGAGTAGGTATTGATCAATTCATTGATTCACTGATTGAAGTGTATTTGATTTACAATGGTGTGTTAGTTTCAGGTGTACAGCAAAGTGATTCAGTTATATATATATGTATGTATTTCAGATTCTTTTCCATTATAGGTTATTACAAGATACTGAATATAGTTCCCTGTGCTATACAGTAGGTCCTGTTGCTTATCTATTTTATGTATAGTAGTTTGTATCTGTTAATCCCATGTTCCTAATGTATTCCTCCCCGCAACGTTCCCCTTTGGTAACCCTAAGTTTGTTTTCCGTCTGTGAGTCTGCTTCTGTTTTGTGTATAGGTTCATTTGCATTATTTTTTAGATTCTACATATTAAGTGGTATCATGTTATGTTTGTCTTTCTGCATTTGAGTATGTTTTTACACGTCTATTCTTATATTCTAGGAATAAAAATTAAAAATGGTTGAAATTTAAATATAGAATTAAGTCACATTTAAATGTTGAAGAAAGGGTCTCTAGACAGGCTGGCTGAGAAATCCTGAAAGTCTTAAAACATGGGTGAAATGGAAAAAGACAGTCGTGAGGACACACACACAGAAAACAATCCCATCATTCCTAAAAGCCTTCAGATTAAAGGAATACAATACTACGTCGTGTCTACCCTTAGACACACTGAATAAAGAAGCCCTGAAAATGCCAGAAGAACCCCAGAATAAACAGATGTTTTAAAAGAAATGTCTCACAGGGGATCGAATTCTGTGAAACCACCATAAATGGCTACAAGAGTGGGAAAGGCGTCCCCAGTGGATGCTGGGGTGCTGCCAGGCAGGGGCCTTGGGCCTCAGAGTTGACGGAGCGGAGACTTTGGGGAAGCCCTAACGCTGGTTTCACTTTGTAGCGATGGACTCGGCACTACTGCGCCATTGCTGACGCCAAGCTGTCCTTCAGCGACGACATTGAACAGACTACGGAAGGTGAACAGCCCCCGGTAGGTGGACACCTCCTGTAATGCTGCTCTCACCCTGTGGCCGGCAGGCCTGGACATGCTCAGTCCAAGGAGCTGCCTCTTCGGGTACCAAGGCTTGCCTGGCTCTTCTCGGATTGGCTGGCTGGCCCACGTGCTTAGCCAGTGAGGTTCAGGTGTCTTTCCTGCTCTCTGAAAGGCGTGCTTGGCCTGTGCTCCCTGGGGAGGATGGGGACCTTTGGATGTTCTGTCCAGCCTTACCCACTAGCCTGGTTCCTGGCTCTCCTGCCCTCTCCCCCGGGGCTGCTGGTCATCCTTGGTACTGTCCCTTGAGTGCAGCCCCCAGGGTATTATGGCTCTCAGGCTTCCTGTACAGTAGAGTTGAGGGCTGTACTGGGCACCCCTTATCCCGGGACTCAGAACTCCAGGAGGCCACCACAAATGGGGAGGTGTCAGGAGTAGGTGGCTGGGGGGTGGGGAGGGCAGTGGAGGCTGGCTTCCCGGACCTCTCGGGGTAAAAGTGAGCTGAGGCCGTTTTTGGTCTGTTATCCAGTCCAGTCTGTTATTCAGGAATCAGCATGCACAGAGGGACTAGTCTGATGATACTGGGGGTCTGGTCCGGGTTTTCAGAAACCCCTCCTCTCTTTGCGGCCCAGGATATAGCCCCCACGGAGCTGCATTTTGGGGAGAAGTGGTTCCACAAGAAGGTGGAGAAGAGGACAAGCGCCGAGAAGCTGCTGCAGGAATACTGCGCCGAGACGGGGGGCAAGGATGGGACCTTCTTGGTGCGGGAGAGCGAGACATACCCCAATGACTACACCCTGTCCTTCTGGTAATGGCCCTCTTCCCCGGGGCACGCGCCTTCTCCTCGCAGCTGGTGGGGTGGGGTGCCGTGAGGCAAGTGGTGGCAGCTTAGGCCAGACTTGGGTGGGGCTGGGCTGGAAACCCAGACTTTCTTTAGTGAGCTGTGTGGGGCAAGACTTGGGTGAGGGCCCCCAAACTTAGTCAACAAGATTAGAGATATTTCAGTGCAGTATTTAAAATTGTAAAGTGGCCTTACGGGAACTGTGGGTGAGGCTGTAGTGAGCTTGCTCATTGACTCACTCAGTCATCTGTGCATGAATTCATCAAAAGATATTTATTTATTGGGTACTTGCTCTGTGCTAGGCACAGTGACTTAGCAGTGACAGACAGACAGGGTCCTTGTCCTGATGGAGATTAGAGTTTCAGGAGGGAGATGAACAGTGGAAAAGGAATCAGGCAAATGATACATAATTCTCGTTGTGACATGTGCAGTGGGAAAAGCGCAAGACGTTATGAAAGTCTGTAAGAGAGGGGTCTGGTGTGATGTTGGGAGAATAATCCAGGAAGACTTCCTGAAAGAAGTGGTGTTTAAATTGAGACCTGAAGGATAAAAGTTCTAATATTAACAACATACAAATAATCGCGACAGCTAACGCCTGTAAGATGCTTACCAGTTACCAGGCAGCTTTCCGAGCACATTCTGTGTGTGATCCCGTTTCATCCTCAGGACATCTCTGTGAGGAGGATACTATCATTGTCCTTGTTGGACCACTAGGGTAATAATAGGGAGACTCAGAGAGGACAGGTCACTTGTTCACGGTCACTTAGCTCCTCAGTGTCAGAGTCAGGATTGGAACCTAGGCTGTCTGGCTCCAGAGGAACAGTTACGTAGGTGAAAGGGGACGGCGGGTAGAGGAAGTAGGTAGAATGGTCTGGAACCCAGCCCCAAGAATCAACTTGTGTGAAAGCGCTGGGCCGGTGCTAAGAGCAGACGGAGGCTTGTGTGGCCGCACGTAGCGTCCACCCCTGGGGGCCCTGGCTGCAGCTCTGGCCCACCCTGTGCTCTCTACCGCACCGGCTGCGGGAAGGGCCAGCCAGCCGGGCCTGGGCTCTGACGTGGTCCCTCTCCCGACAGGCGGTCGGGCCGCGTCCAGCACTGCCGGATCCGCTCCACCATGGAGGGCGGGACCCTGAAGTATTACCTGACTGACAACCTCATGTTCACCAGCATCTATGCCCTCATCCAGCACTACAGCGAGACGCACCTGCGCTGCGCCGAGTTCGAGCTCCGGCTCACCGACCCAGTTCCCAACCCCAGCCCGCACGAGTCGAAGCCGTACGTGTGCCCTGTGCTCTGGGGGCGCGACTGCGTTCACGGATCAGAAACACCAGCCTGGAGGGTGTGCTGGGGCCCAGATTCCCACGGGGCGCCTCACCCGGGCCCGCCGGGGTCTCTTGCAGTTCCCCAGGGCGGCCGCTGTCCAGTTACCTATGGCCTGTTTCTCTCTCCTCTCCCTCTTCCTCTCCTTTCCTTTCTTCTCCTTTATCCTCGTGGTCCTGAGGTCTTGAGCGTTGATTTTCAGAGATAATTTTGGCCCGGTGTTACTGTTTTCTGTCCAAGCTCATTCCATTTGGTCTGAAAGCGAAAAAATAATTGTAAAGTGAGTATCAGTTAGGCCTTGCAAAGGGTTAACTAGTTGTGAAAAGCAAAGAGTAATTTTTAAGCAGAAGGCTGCTCAAATGCACATTTCACAGGAGGCCATGTAGCTATGACACCTTTATTTTTTACTTTTCTTGTCCATATTTAGATGGATTGCCGTAAAATTTGCTATTTCACATCTTTAAAAACAACCTAAAAACCCTATTCCCTATCTTTTCTGCCTCTGCTGTTCTGAGACACTGTGGTGACTGTGCCACCCTCTGATGCTTGGGTCGGGGGTGGGGGGGTCGGGGTGGGTAAAGATGTAAGTTGATTTATTCGCTTAGGCTCCAAGCAGACCCACTACATGAACGCTTCACCCAAACTGTGTCTGGGTGATCTTTTTAAAAACTTCTGTCTTCAGACGTTATTTCGGATACGGAGGCCCACTGTGTAATTTCCGTGGTGGGTTCCAGGGCCGTGTCTCGGGCATCCCGGGAACCCACCGTTTCCTCCTCTGCTGCCGGTCTCAGCGGCCTCTCCCTCGGCCATTTTCCCGGCCCTGTGCTGCAGGTGGTACTATGACGGGCTGAGCCGCGGAGAAGCGGAGGACATGCTGATGAGGGTTCCCCGGGATGGGGCCTTCCTGATCCGGAAGCGGGAAGGTTCTGACTCCTACGCCATCACCTTCAGGTAGGTGCACGGGCTGGAGCCCACTGTGTGCTCTGCAGAGACGGCTTGGGAAGGGCAGGTGTGGAGAACAAAGGGGGAACTGCAGGTGGAGGCTCAGCTCTGTGTCCTCCGCCCAGGGTGTCTGTCAACCACGACGATGGCGATAGTAAAGAGTGAGAGCAGACTACACTGACGTGTGCTTTCAGTGTGCTGGGCACTGGTCTGTATTCTCAGGAGCATTGTGTTTTATATTAATTCATCTCATCTTCCAACAACTGTGGGATCAGCATGACCGTGATCCCTACTTTTCAGAGGAGGAAACTGAGGCACAGGGAGATTAAATAACCTGCTAGAGACATGCAGTCTGTGAGTGGTGGAGCTGGAATTCGAACCCAGGCAGCCCTGGCAACCCAGATGGGTGATGTTGTAGATCTTGTTTCCTCCCATCCACAGTTGACACCCCACTGCCAGTGGTCGTATGGACCAACCATTTCTAGGACTGCGGTTCTCTACGTTAATTCTACCCCAAGATGCCCAATTCCTCCAATTTCTACCAAAAGCAACGTGAGGGAGGTTCAGACCCAGTTCGTCATACTTTCCCTCCATCTCCCCATTTTCAGGGTTTCCCTGTGTATTCTTGATGATGGTAATAGAATGCTGGCTACCAGATATTGAGTTCCTAACTGATGTTCGGGACACTGGGCTGCCTTCAAGGCCTCACCTGTTCGAGGCCATCACTGTAGCCCATGAGGGGTAGATCCAGTTATTACAAGTAAGGAAATGGAGGCCCAGAGAAGTTAATTGACCTGTCTAAAGCCACACAGCCTCATCCTAGGCTGAGTCAGGGTTTCAGACTCAGGCCTGTCCTCCTCCAGAGGCTGCGTGCTTTACTGTGGGGTCTAAGCAAGAGGCTTGTGGGCCAAGTTGGGCCTCTGGGTGTTTTGCTCAGCCTGCACGGTGATGTTAAAAACGGAGGAGTTTTACCTGGAAATTCAGATTGCTTCTCATGAAAAATGGAAGGAGTTGGAAGCTCTGGGCCCACGGTTCCCCGTGGTGAAGGTGGTTACCGGCTGCACAGTCGGGGCCCTGGTGTGCCAGCCTGCTCCCGTCCTCCCTTTCCTGTTGCCCTCACCCATCCCCCTTGGCTACTGTTCCAGTCTGCCCCCCATCCCCCCATCACCCCCGAGCTGCCTTCTTGGGGGTGGTGATGGTCATTATCACTGCTGTTTACTGAGGACCTACTGTGTGCCAGCTCCATCCAGCGTGGCTCTTTTGTGCTTTGTGCTGCCAACAGAGGGGTGTCTTTGCTCTTTTCCCCAAAACTCTTTACAGTGCCTGCTACCCCTGGATGGGAGTTGGATGTGTTTAATTGAACCTGTGCTGTACCAGGCACTGGGCTGGATGTTGGGGGTCGCATTGTGCTATAGTCTGTCGTCAGTCGGGGTGCTTCTGGGTGCAGGGGACAGAAACCAAACTCTGTGGCTGAAAGAAAAAAGGTGGGGATTTAGTGGCTACAGGCTGAGATGCCCAAGAGGTGAAACTGGCCTCCAACACACTCGGATACAAGCCTCGTCTGTGACCCTCAGGAGATTAGCTCTGAGCATCTGGGTGTTACACTCCATTGGCTCTGTTCTCACTTTACCTTGAGGTGCCAGGACAGCATCCACAGAGGATGAGTCCTGTGAGGTACTCCCACTGGCCCCTGCTTGAGCCTGGTAACTTGATTCTGATTGGGCACCTTCAAGCTGGCGATGAGGTTGGGGTCACTGGAAATGCATGGATGAAGCGGCGGGCTCCCAGATTGATACTCAGCTTATATACACCCACCGTGTTCTGCTTGCACATCTGTCCTCCCCAGGAGATTGGAGGCACCCTGAGAGCTGGAGGTTTTCTTTTTTAGAAATCAATAAATGTTTGATAAGCACCTGCTCTAGGTCAGGTCTAGAAATTCAGGAGTGATAAAAACAGCCCATCCCTTGCTCTCATGAGGCCAGTGGTCCGGTGGGGATGAGAGGTGTCATCACAGGACTTACAAGTGACTCCCCTTCTTCCTCCCTCCCCCCATATATTTGTGGGGGTATTTCTTCTGTACCAGGTGCCGTTCTAGGCCCTGGGAACATATACTAACCTTCTGTATAGATTTCCACAGGAGGGAAGTGTCTGCTTTCAAATCCATGCAAAGAGACGAGGTTGTTTTCTGGGTGTGAGTGGTGGGAGGTGCCCCTCCATGGGATGAGGGGCTTCATCGCGAAGCTAAGCCCTCAGGCGTTAGTGTTCACTGGCTCATAGCAACACACTCTGGGAGGCTCATACTCCAGCCCTGTTCTCCCCTTTTGATTGTTCTGTCTCCCAGGGAAGTTTTGGCTTGGCTGTGTATATTTTCCCAACCATCCATTTCTTTAGTTTCTTCTGGGTGCCAGACACATTGCAAAGGGCTTACCCTGGGTTACCTAACAGACAGCAGTCCTGACACTTACCTTGAGACAGAAGCTGTGCGTCCCCAGATCTGTGGATGATGAAACTGAGGCTCAGGGAGGTTACCTGGGGAAGGAGCCAGAACCTGACTGATGCTCTTAACCTCGGTACCCCAGAGCCTCCCTGCCCTGTGGAGCTTTTGTATAAAGTTTTAAAATTAATTTTTCACTACGTAAGTATATTAGCCTTATAAAAAGTTAAGATACTGCAGTGAAAGCTAAAGCCCCCTATGGTCTTTGCCATCTCAATCTTTGTTTTGGTAGAAAGCACAGTTTTGTAACTGGTGTCTCCATCAAGACTCAAAAAAATTTTTTTTCACATACATATGTGTGTACCTGTGGAAAATATATAGCGCCATTCTGTTAGTGGTATTTTGTTCCATTAAAAAAAAATAAAATAGGATCATACTACAGTTTCATTCTGCAACTTGTTTTATTTACTCAGCAGTATTTCTTTTCTTTTTTAAAATACATATTTAATAAAATATCATCGCACGTTAGCTGCTGAAGAAGTAGTCTCCTAGCATTTTTTTTTAAAATAGGAGTTTTGGAAGAAATGGCTTAACGGGATGTATTTTTTAAAACAGTAAAAAAATGTCTGTTAAGGTGCAAAATTTTTAAAAGAGAAGTAGTTTGGGGGCTTCCCTGGTGGCGCAGTGGTTGGGAGTCTGCCTGCCGATGCAGGGGACACGGGTTTGTGCCCCGGTCTGGGAGGATCCCACATGCCACGGAGCGGCTGGGCCCGTGAGCCATGGCCACTGAGCCTGCGCGTCCGGAGCCTGTGCTCCGCAACGGGAGAGGCCACAACAGTGAGGGGCCCGCGTACCGCAAAAAAAAAAAAAAAAAAAAAGATAAGTAGTTTCAGCATAGTAACTATTTCTGTTGCAGTTTTCAAGATGCTCTCGGCTGTAAAGTTAGGGTCAAACTTACTGTCACAGATATTTCTATTCTTGCTGATAAAAGCTAGTAAGACTGAGGATTCTATTCTCTTTTGGATTTTTTTCTGCCTCTTGTTTCAAATAGGTGAGGAAATAAAAGACTTGTTTCCCCTTTTGGAAAAAAAATTCCATTTGTGCACTAGTTGGACCACTGAAGATAAGATTTAAGGATTTGGGCATCAAGTCCCGGAGTTCTCGAGTAGAGATGGGCTAATGTTTTCTATAAAGGATCAAAGGATAAATATTTTAGGGCTTGCAGGCCAGATGGTCTCTGTTGCAACTGCTCAGCTCTGCCGTTGCAGAGTGAAAGCAGCCACAGGCAGTACCTAAACAGATGAACATGGCTGTGCGTCAATAAAACTTTATTTACAAAAACAGGAGAGGGGGGTGGATTTAATCTGTGGGCCATAGTTTTCTGGCCCTGATCTGGACACTGGGGTGTTCTGTAGTCAAGTCCTATAGTTGGGGAGGAAGGGAAGGGCCAGAGGAGCTATAGCTGTTGAGTCACTCTGAAGTGTTTCTTCTGAGGTACCGGTTCTTCTGTATCTGTTTTGCAAAGACCTACATCATTGTATTCCATGGGAGGGCTGTGTGCTCTTCATTTATTTGGTCCCCTAGGTTGGATGACTAGGTTGTTTCTAATTGGTGGGCTTATATGGTCACCATCTGGCTGCCAGGATGTCAGCACCATGTGGTCTCCCCCCAGGGCCAGGGGCAAGGTGAAGCACTGTCGCATCAACCGGGACGGCCGGCACTTCGTGCTGGGCACCTCCGCCTACTTCGAGAGCCTCGTGGAGCTGGTCAGCTACTACGAGAAGCACGCACTCTACCGGAAGATGAAACTGCGCTACCCCGTGACCCCCGAGCTCCTGGAGCGCTACAATATGGTAGGTGGTTGACTCACTCGAGATTGGGTGGAATATCTTGTCTGAGGTTACGATTCATCTGTTTGTTCATTCAGCAAACCTTTCTTGAGCACTTACGTGTGTCCCACACGGCTCTACGTCCAACAGCGTGGACAAAGACCCTGCCCTTGGGCTCTTACAGTCTAGTGCAGGGGAGACAGACAACAAATGAAATTTTAAAAAATATACTGAGCATGTATCAGCTGGTGGATGATAAGTGCTATGGAGAAAAACACACTGAGCAGGTGGCTAAGTGGATAGAGTGATGGGGAAGGGGCCGCACTTCTCAAGGGTGCTTGGGAAGATCTTGCTGACAAGGAGACATGTGGGCAGACACAGGAGGTGGAGGAGGGCACCCGCAGCTATGAGGAAGAAGAAAGAACAGCCAGTGCAAAGGTCCTGAGGTGAGAAGCGTGCCTGAAGGCACAGAAAGGAAGCTGCTGTGGCTGGTGAGTGAGCCAGGGCGGGGGCAGAACTAAATAAGGATAGAACTGCGTGGTGTAGGGCCACCGTGAGACACGGGCTTTTATTCTGAGCCGTTGGGAGGGTTCTGAGCAGAGAAGACAGCCGATCTGATTACCATGTCTCAGTTCCTATCAGACAGAGTCATTAACTTATTGAAAAGAGATTTACTGTGCACCAACCATGTGCCAGGAACTGTTCTAGATACTGGGAGTATGGTGGAACACCATCGGCCGCTGGGAAATCTGGGCTCTAGAAAAGGGAGCTGGGTGACACACACTCACCGGGCAGGGCGTTACAACGAAGAAGAGAAAACAGGATGGTGTGCTAAGGGATGGGGCACTTCGTTAGACTGGGGCCACAGAGGTGGGAGCAGGCCTCCTGCAGAGGGTGAGAAGGGAGCCCAGGGAGCAGACTGGCCGGGAAGCTGTCAGGAGGCCAGTTCCGGGGGTGGGGGAGCAGGCGTGCACGAGACGGGAATGTGGCTGGTGGGGCTAAAGGCCAGTGAGAGAGGCAGAGGAAGGGCAGGAGGGATCTTCAGTGCGTGCTGGTGGACGTTTACCCACCTCTCTGTGAAACAAAGCCCTGGTTTGTGGCATCTGCCAATTTCTGTGGTGTAAATACTCCCACGGTGGCCAGCGTCAAGCTGGTGACGTTGAGTGGTGGTCAGGAAGAGCGGTGAGCTCGCTCCAGCACACCACTGGATCTCAGGGTGTGTGTTTTTTTCTTACGAAGGAGCACAGTGCCTGGCACAGTGTAGGCCCACATGGGGGCCGCTCTCATTTTGGGGTAAAATTTCCAAGTTTGGGGGAACTTCTTAATAGCTTTTTACTGTCTCCACTCGCAAGGTGAGTAAACTATGAGGTTTCAGCTCTTCTACTAGAGAGCAGGAAACCACAAAGGTGCCTAGCATCCTTGTTCTAAGTAAGGGCTGTCCCGGGAGCTTGGATGGCTCCATTTATTTTTCTCTATTCTTTTTCAGGAAAGAGATATAAACTCCCTCTATGATGTCAGCAGGATGTATGTGGATCCCAGTGAAATCAGTCCTTCCATGGTACAGTGCCGAACTTCCAATTCACGCTATTCCTTAGTCACTAGATTGACATGGGGCCCACCCCCAAGTTAAAAGAGGGTAAGGGAGCATTTTGGAAAACTTGGCCCCCCAAAATGTTTTTTTGAGAAGAAAATGATGATTGACAACACGACATCTAGTTTCAGGGAAGAGGTTAATAGAATTCCATCCAGACGCGACTGTGTTTTGCTAAAATTCGGGTTTCAAGTTTGATGAACCACCTTTGGGCCACACAGCTTCTAATTAAAAGTCTTTCACATGTTTCTTGCTAAGTGACCGAGCCTGTGGTGTTCATAAATTCATTTGGTTCAGTGACCTCTTTGCAGTGCGAACGGTATCTTACATTCCCACCCCAGCTGCTGTGTAATTTCATGCAGGTGGGCCTGGATTTTTACTGTTAGCCCGCAGCTCCTGGTTTCATCTCAAATTCAGTTGGAGCCTGCGGCGAATTTTCTGTTTGGGGGGCTGTCTGGTACACGATTAGTGTACAGTTCTCACTTAGGAAGGGGCCCTGCTGGTGGGCTCTGTAGAAATCCAGAGAGAAATTTGTTTAAACTTACAATCCTTGGCCAATGCAAATCCCTTTCAGCAAGAAGTGAAGTCTTGAAAAGTTGTGGGTGAATGGAACTGGGTGTGAAAGGCATTAGGGGACTTGGCTGAATAGCAAAAACTTTTATTAGTAGTGACAGATGCTTTGGTTATGAGAATGACATGGCCTCATGTCAGCCAGGTGTCAGGGTTTGGTGGAGGCCACGGTAAACTGGGGACACACAGCCCATCTCAAGGGCAGCCGCCCCCCGTTAGGAGTCGATGGCTGCCTTTCCAGAGATCAGGCTGGGTCTTCTGATTTCTCGAGACAAGCCAGTAATCTGGATGTTTGAGGTGAAATCTCCCCATTATAAAATCCTGGCAACTAAACCAAGTTGTAGAGAAAGTCTTCCTACACTCAGTGAGCCAAGTAAGACATGATTGTATGCAGAATTTGATCGCAAGCTGCCAGACCATGGTGAGTGCTTCAAAATAAAATTATTACTACTGTGACTGAAAAAATGATGTAACAATTAAAGAAAACACTTTGAAAGCAAGAAAAAGAACCAGCCCTGGTCTCACCATCCCAGTGCAGTAGCTGTCTGCGTCTCTGGGTGTTCCGTCCCTTCTCGTCTTTGTCCGCATGGAGGTGTATTTTAGCGTCACCACCACCAGCACCTGCCATTTTTATTCTGCTTTGTACACCTGCTGCTTGGCCACAGGTTGAGTTTCTCCACTGCGAAGCTACTTAATGACCATTTTTGTTTAACCTGGTAAGCGAAGCAATTTAGATGAAGTACATGGACTGGAATTTTAACTTAAAAAGAGAGTGTGTTTTACGCTGTAGAATATTCTGGGTAACTGTGCCCATTTGGCTGTGTCCCCATCAGTGGCCATTTGGGTTGTTTCTAGGCTGTGCTCTTCTCATTTACACTAAACTGAACTTGCTCACCTGTGAGGCTTTGTATCTTTTGCTTTATGTCCTTTAAATGAGCTCTTAGAACTGGAGTGATTAGATCAGTAATAACAGCTAACACATACTGATGACCACATAGCGAGCATTGTTCTAAGCACATGATGGCTCATTATTCCTCATAACAGCCCCAGGCATTAGGTACCATTTTTGTGCCCGTTGTACAGATGAGGAAACTGAGGTACACAGAGGTTGAATAATTGCTGAGGAAGGTGTGGAGCTGGGATCTGGGTGCTCCCAGGAGTGCACTCTTAGCCAGTTTGCTGTGCTACATGCTTGCTTGGTCATCCAGTGGTGGTTCATTTCTCTAGTTCATGAGGGACGTGACATGAGGACCTCTCCTGCCGTCTGTCAGGCTGGAGACTTGCTCCTTTGGAAGCCGTTATATGGCACCCCCCTCTGCCACTGGCTATACCTTCCTTGTGGCCTTGGAGTCTGGCAGTGACCTATAGGATTTCATGGGGTAAGATGTGGCTCTGGTCCTTAAGTCTGCCCTTGAAGCAGGATGCACAGGTAGAGCCTGCACTGTTTGCAGGTGGGGGAGTCAAGGGCGAAAGCTCTGGTTGGAGGTTCCTATGGCAAAGTTCATAAAACCCACATTGCTTCTTATGGAACATCACGAACTATGGCAGTAACTCATATTAATGGGTTCTTTCTCTGCTCAGTCACTTACCAGTTGGTTGACTTTGGGCAAGGATACTTCTTTGTGTACCTCTGTGTACCGCTACTTCCTCATCTGTAAAACAGGATATACTCCTACTGCTTACCTACCTGTTAGGGTTGTTGTGAGGATTAAGGAGATACTATAGATAAAAGGCCTAGAACAGGGCTTTGACTAAGAAATGCTAGCTCTTGTCATTTTTATCCTTTCATGCATTATCTCATTTAATAGTCTCAGTGACCCTGTGAAGTATGTAAAGTTTTAATTCCTGTTTCACAGATGGGGAAACTGAGGCTGAGAGCGCCTCAAGATTATATAGCTGGTAAGGAAGGGGCAAACCAAGGATTTTAACCCATGTATCTGACTCCATAGCCCATGCTCTGAGGAGCAGTTTTATGGATTCCTTAGAAAACCCCCATCCCCATTTCCTTGGCTTGGGGGAGGGGCGGCTGCTGATCTAAACAGGCTGGTTGTTTCTGAGGTTTTCCTGTTAGTGTTTGCTTGCTGTGTGTGTGGGTGTTCATTTTGTCATTGATTTATGCTTGCCAAGCAGCCGGCATTAAAGCAAGTTCACTGAAGAGAAATTTTGTCCTAAGTTCTGTCTTGTTTCTGCCAGTGCAGAGACCTCCTTTTGGTGAATTTCACGGAGGAGCACCTCAGTTACTCTTGCAAAATGTCAGCACCCTTCAGGAGCCTAGTTAGGGGATCACTGGCCTAGGTGAAAATGCTGGTGAGACTTGGGGATGTCCAGAAACGGTGTTGAGCTTGAACTTCCGGGAGGATGGACTTCCGGGAGCACAGGCACTGAGGACTTCAGAGGAGGAGGTTGTGGCTTAATGTGAAAGGCATGTCCTTTCCTTGTTGAGGAAATCGAGCAATACTGGCTCACTCTGAGGTGCCCTAGGCTCTGACTTAGGCCAGTCCCCATCCCCACTCCCTGGTATACGTCCTGGGGGCTGTGGCTCCCTGGCAATGCCAGCCCTTCACCAGCAGATGGCGCGGTAACCTTGGACTAAAGCCTCCCTCTCTTTTGAGAAGAACCAAATGTGCCAGAAAATGCAGCCGCCTCCTTCTGCTCTTGTCGCCCGGCCTGACCTTTACCCTCTTGTTTTCCCTGAAAGCCTCAGAGAACCGTGAAAGCTCTGTATGACTACAAAGCCAAGCGAAACGATGAGCTGAGCTTCTGCCGTGGCGCCCTCATCCACAATGTCTCCAAGGAGCCTGGGGGCTGGTAAGGCTGAGGGGAGCTCTGACCCCTTTATCTGCTGTTCTGGGCTCGCTTTGACCTGTTGTACTTTCTGTAGGAAGGTGACTGATGCATGCTGTATTCAGAAAAGTGGATAAATAACAATAACAATTCTCATGTCCTTTATCATATCGTTACATCTTACTATGTATTATTTTAATTATAATAGCAGCTGCCATTTCTTGAGGTCTTACTGTGTGCCAAGCACTATGCTGACTGCTTTCATACATTAACCAAATCCTTGTTACAACCCTGCAGAGTTAGGACTATGATTATCCCCACTTATAGATGCAGTGAATGAAGCTTTCCAAGGTCCAGCTACTAAAGAGCACAAGCCTGTGCATTATTTTAAATTCAAATTCTTGTGCTATTGCTTAGTCCCGTGCCCTATACGATGGCCCCATCCTGGATTGAAGAGGTACATTTTTAGGCCAAAGGCACCTGGGTGTTTGAGGGTTGAGTTATCTCTTCTCCTTTTTCACCTGGGAATAAGAATTCTCTGCCCATCCATAGGTCCCTAGGCAAGTGGGTTCATGGGATGATTCCTACTTTAGAGCCATAAGGACTTGTTCATAACCATGAGCACTTGCAGTGACTCAAGCACCTCACAAAATTGGCACCTCTTCCTCTTGCAAGATAGCTGGACCTGACTTAGAAATCTGAACAACAGCCTGAATGGAGCATTGTCAAGCACTTAAGCACTTCATTTGAAATAATTCATTTAATGCACACAGTGATCCTATAAGGTTGGTTCTGTTCTTACCTGCATTTCACAGACGAGGACACTGAGGCACAGAGAAGTGCAGTAACTTGTCCAGGGTCGCACAGCAGCCTGAGATTTGAAGCCAGGCCTTCTGACTCAAGAGGCCACACTTTTTACTTACTCATGTGCTAGATCCAGAGGTGTTCAGAGTTTCTTTTTGTTTTTTTGTTTTTTTAATTTGGAGAACCCCCTCTTTCCAACCCACTTCTTACCTGGATCCCCAGAGATCTTGTCTCAAGATGAGTTAAGAGACTGGAGTAAGTGCCTTTAGTGAGGGACTGAGGGTAAACCTTATGCCCAGCTGAGGTCCCCTCATTTCTTATTCTCTCCCTGGTGACAGTATTGCCACCTAGTGGGATGCCTGCCTCAGACCACATTTTTTTGCATCCTCCCATACTAGAGGACCAAATAATTGTGGTTCAAACCACGATGCATTCGAGAGTGGAGGGAATGCAGTGTTGACACTACATCTGGACCACAGGTATAAACCATTCAGTTCTGGGCAAATGGTCCATACAGTTGCCCTGAATACAGCCAGACTTTGCTGGAGATGGGTCTGGAGAAATGAAGGTGAAAAGAGTGTGAAAGAGGCTCACAACTGGCAATTCTGTGTTTCCACCAGGTCGTGGGACAGTCAGTCCTCTCTGCTTGTTCAGGTTAACAAACATTTGTTAAGCGCCCCCGAGGATAGATTTGATTAAGACCGAGAAAGGTCTCACGTCGAGGGGAAGACCGATGTATAACTGTTAAGTTAAATATAAGGCGCGGACTGGTTTGACAGCTGTGGGAACAGATGCCAAGGAGCACAGAGGAAGGGCACTCAGCCTAGGTGGCAGTCAGGGAAGGCTTCTTGGAAGAGGAAGGCCCCAGCTGAGTCTTAAATGGTTAGGAGCAAGCTGGCTATAAAGGGCATGGACCAAGGCATAGAAGTTAGACAGCACGGCAGGGCCACATGGGGAGGTGGCCACAGGTGGTCTGGAATGAATATCAGGTTCAAGTCACAGAGAGGTAGGAGTCGGGGTCCAGGAGCCCCTGGGGCTATAGCGTTCCAGGCTCCGATCGCCAGGCTGAACAGTCTAGGCTTAATTTTGAAGGCCTCAGGAGCTATTGGTATGGTGGGGTCAGAGGTGCATTCTGGAAGGAGCCCCCTGGCTGCAGAAAGTGGCCCACAAGAGGGGTTGGAGGAGGAGCCCTGCATGTCCAGGCACTGGACCTGGGGGCACACCTTGGAGGTGCCGCCAGTTTGGTTGAATCAAGACATGTACAAAAGCTGATTATGTCTCGTGTTATTAGTGTTGCTACAGAGGTGGGAAGGTC
The DNA here is from genome assembly GCF_005190385.1 of Monodon monoceros. Lineage (NCBI taxonomy): Eukaryota > Metazoa > Chordata > Mammalia > Artiodactyla > Monodontidae > Monodon > Monodon monoceros. Next base: position 6,538,360 of record NW_021703766.1, on the reverse strand, counting down.
AGGGGTGGGGGGCACGATTTTAGCCGAGTAACAAGAACCAACACTGTTGGTCGCTTAATATGTACTAGGTGCCACTCAAAGCTTGTAGTGTATGTTAACTCATATAGTCCCAATAAAACCCTCTGAGGGAGGCACTGGGATGATCCCCACGTACAGATGGAGGGTCTGAGGCACAGACACCTTGTAGCTGATGGTGGAACTGGGTTTGATTCCAGGCCGTCTGGCTCCAGAACCTTCCTTATCCCACCCCTGTCTCTAAATTCACAGCCCTCCCTGAAAGGGGGCTGGGCCTCTGCTAGAGCTGAGCTTTTGTCTTGTATGGCGTCTGATGTCCACTTAAAGCACTGAAACTTTTGACTTTTGGTGGCTTTGACCAAACACTAGGATCATGGTAAGGGGAGGACGTGACCTCCAGCACTCACTGCTGATAAAAAAAAAAAAAAGCAGAGGATCCCTTTGATAGGCTCCGCTGTCACAGATAACGACCCCCTCTTCCGGCCACTCAGTCACTTGCCTCCTTCCCCCTCCCCCATCGGCTGGGAGCTAGTGAGCAGTGATGATCGCTTGGCCAAGGCCCTCTGATCCCCTCTGTGTTTCCATATAGGTGGAAAGGAGACTACGGAACCAGAATCCAGCAGTACTTCCCGTCCAATTACGTTGAAGACATTTCAACAGCTGACGGGGAGGACCTGGAAAAGCAGGTGAGTCTCCATCGTTCATCACAGGGAGGGACCCCCACCGATCCTATTCTTGGGGGGGGGGGTCCACTGAGCCAGCTCCACGTTTTGTACGCATTGTCCTGTGTTCCCCAAGGAGCTCCCGAACAGGGACAGCAGAGTGACGGGGAAATTGGGACTGTCCCCCGAGTTGTGGGTGACGGTCACTGTGACAAGACAGTCAGGTTTTAAATCAGGCTGCTGCGCTGGGCTGGAAGCCTTTGCATCTGCAGAATTCCCTCCGCAGTGAAAACGGCCACGGCCATGTCCTTTGTTTAGAACGGCTTGCGAATGAAACATTTCGTTTGGCCAGCCTGACATTCAGAACGTGCTTGACGTAAGCAGGCCGGCCCAAGGGAAAGGTGTGTCGAGGCCCTCCTGGTGACACTGCAAACCTGGTTTCTGTTCCCCGCTGCCTCTTGCTCAGAAGGCTCGAAGAGCAGCTACTTTCAGTGCGACAGCGGTGCTCCAAGGCTGGAATCTTAGACTTTCTTCTAAGGGACTCGGGACACTTTAGGAAGGCTGCATGGAGGAAGAGGCCTTTGAGTGTTAAAAGTCAAGTTAGAGTTCAGCAGCCAGAGACCAGCAGAAGGGAACTGCAGGTGGGAGGTACAGCCTAAGCAAAGGTGTGGTAGTGGAAACACAGTTTTGTTCATTGCGCTAGGCCTGAGGCAGAGACGTGAACGCCCCCACACACACCCCTCCCCAGCTGTGTCCATCCCGCATTGCCCTTTACCCGCACAGTCGGCATTAGCCTGGGGGAGAGGTGGGGTAGTACATGTGATGGGCAGATACACAGTTCTTCCAGCTTTCCCGAGACCAGGAAACTCCCCACCTCACCTGACCCCTGGGATGGTTCAAATGTGCCTCGCGAGAGGAAGAGCTGGAAGACTGAGCAGGGCCCGGAAAGCCTTGAGGCGAGACTGCAGAGCTTAGGTGTTGCTCCCATAGGACACAGGGAGCCACAGAAGGTTCTTGAGCTGGGCTTGGAAAGGAGGCCAGTCCCATTTCCTGATAATGTCAGAAGAAAGGGTCTAGGGTGTTTCTGAAACCAGATCCATGGAAATGCTTCGAAACCTGCTCTGGAATTCACAAGGCGCCTTTTTACAGCTTGGAAAATGAAACGCTGAACCTGCCAGCACCTGCTCGCTGCTGGGTCCCCACCAGCAACATGCTTCGTTATTTAGCTCTCTCCCCGTTGGACGTAGCCTGTAATGAAAGTGCATTTTAAACAGTTCCAGAGGCAGCGCCTGTGCTAAACGGTATACTTTGGAAACTGGTTATCTTTTCATTCTTCCCTTTAAGGCGAACGTGAGTTATGTCTTGTTTCTTCACAGATTATTGAAGACAATCCCTTAGGGTCTCTTTGCAGAGGAATACTGGATCTCAACACCTATAATGTTGGTATGTGCACACATGGTCTCAGCCCAGATTCCCACCCAAATCTCCCTCCAGCCTGGCCTCAGGACCGCCCCAGACAGGGGGTCAGCTGTCCTGGGTCCTTCTAGCTTCGACTTGGATGCCGAAGCTGAGTATTGGGCCAAGCTGGTCAATGACTGTCATCTTACATCTTGATTGCTATGCTGTTAACATCCGTAAAGCGCTGTAATCTGGTGTTATTATATACCCTGGTACGTATATATTAAGTGCTGGACTAATGTTGGCTGTTGTTATTCCCAACATCATCGTCCTCATTGCAGGGGTCTGCGTGGGTCTCCCATGCTTTTCTAGGAGGAGCTGAGACATTGGCTGGGCTGCAGTGGAGCATAGAGTTGGGGGTGTCTGGTTCTTAGCCCAGCTCTGCCTCTCAGTTGCTGCGAGACCCTGGGCCTGTCATTTCCCCTCTCAGAGCTGCAGCCTCCTGGCAGCTCAGCTGGGCGTTGGGAAACCTGGCCTCCCCCTCAGAGTCTGGTGCAGGAGGGAGCCCACAGCCTCAACCATGGTGGCAGGGGTGTGATTTGCATGGTGCTTCCTGGGCCTTTGAAGTGAGCATATAGCAGCTTCCAGACGAAGGAGCTGAAGGCAGTGAGGAGAGACTTTCTGGGCAAGAAACCAGAGCGCCTTTCTTCTCTGAGCAGCCCGTGTTTCCATAGCCGGCCTCCGTGCCTGCTGTAGTCCGTCAGTCCACTAGTCTAGGCAGGTGGGCAAAGGATTCTTGGTTCCATTTCCAGTTAACAGATGAGAAAACCAAGCCCTGTAGTGACCACAGAAGCTGCCTGAGCTTCCACTGCGAGTTGTCAGACGAGCTGGCTCTGGGGCACTGGGGGCTCGCGCCCGCCCTGCTGTCACCCTTTGTATCATCCTGCGCTGAACTTGCACAGGCACGTGGCTCAGGGTGATGAGGAGGGAGCTTGGAGTCGGGTCTGACTTGAGCCCCAGCTTTGCCACTACCAGCTCTGTGACCTTCCGTGGGTTACTCTGCCTCAACAAGTCTCTGTTTCCCCTCCTGTGAAATGGGCAGGAGTAGCACCCCAAAAAGCTGTGATTAGACTTAAAGAAGATACAGAGCAGTGCCTGGCACGTGAGAGCCCAGAGATCTTTGTTGGTGATATCATGTGGCCGATAATTTCTCCTCTCGTAGCCTTCATTTTCTCTTTCCAGAAAATACTTTCCCTGTAGAGAGAACCTATTCCATGCCTAGCTGCTCATGGCTGCTGGCGGTCCGTGGCTTAAGCTGATCACTGCAGTCTCTGCCTCCATCTTCAATGGCCAACTAACGCCCCTGGGTCTCTGCCTCAAATTCCCTCTCCTTTCTCTGATGAAGGACACTGGTTCCTAGATTTAGGGTCTACCCAAAATGCAGGGATGATCTCATCCTGAGATCCTTCCGTACATCTGCAGACCCCATTTCCAAATAAGGTCACATTGACAGGAACTGCGCATTAAGACGTGGACCGCTACCTGATGATACAAGGTAGATGTCCCGGTCAGCGCTTTGACAATGATGGTTGGGTTGGGGTCATAAGAGAAGTGGCCTGGGGAAGTGGAAATCTGTTCTTCTTTGGCTTTCTAACAGGCTGATCAGGCCTTTTGTTATCCTTTCCTAAAGTAAAGGCCCCACAGGGGAAGAACCAGAAGCCTTTCGTCTTTATCTTGGAGCCCAAGAAGCAGGGTGACCCTCCGGTGGAGTTTGCCACAGACAAGGTGGAGGAGCTGTTTGAGTGGTTCCAGAGCATCCGGGAGATCACCTGGAAGATCGACACCAAGGTAAGCCTTTTGCTCACCTGGGCTCAGGTGGGCCTGGTATTCTCAGGCTTGTGGTACTCTGCTGAGGTGGGGTGGGTCTGGGCTGCCGGAGGAGCAGGCCCAGCGGCCCCACAGAGTTCAGGGGGCAGGGGGGGTGGTTCAGACGATAGGAGCACTGCGGAGAGGAAACGGGTACTGGAGGTCCACCTGCGGAGCTGGGTCTGGTTTGAACCTTTGAAGGCTCACGGTGTGTGCAGTGACCCTTGATGTTTGGGGCCTGTCAGGCCCTGTGTGTCTTAACAAGAAAGTTTTGCCTTCCTCATTTGGAATGTTTTCTTGTTTCTAAATACTGTTCAAAGCAGCCTGGATCCTTCCAGCACACGTTGACTGAGCTCACGTCTCCGGACTGGAAAGGGCCCTGGGAATACTGTAATCGATAAGACACAGCCCTTTCCTTCCAGAAGTTTGTATCCTTGTGGGGGGAACTTCCAGTCTTGATGGGAATGAGCTTTTGAGGGTTTATCCTCAATGGAGCATTAGGGTTTGTCTGGAGGTCTTCTGAAAAGGGCGAGGTTCTAGGTAAGAACAGGAGGGTTAGAATTAAGCCAACTGGAGTTTGCATCCTGGCAGGGTTGGACCCTGGGCAGGTAACCACACCTCTCTGGGCCTCAGTTTCCTTGTCAGTAAAATGAGGAGCCAGATACCTAACTCACAAGATGAAAGGAGATGATGCATAGAAAGTGCTGGCCCAGAGCCTGACACACGGCAAGGGCTCAGGTCACCACAGGATTTAATCATCATGTTGTCTTCATGCCAGGAGGACATGGGGAAGTGTTGCTGTGTCTTAGATGACGGAGCAAGGTGCTGTCTGCTCTTTCTTGTGGCCACGGAACTGGGAAGAAGTTCTAGGGTTTCCCATATACCCAGTTGCTTCTATGACTGACTTTAAGGCTTTCTCAGGACCTCCTGGATCCCTCTGACCTCGGGTTATAATTGATGAGTCTCCCTCCTCCAGTGTACTTGGTTTGATTTTTTTCTTCCCCCTGTGGGGGACTTTGCAACTTGGCCAGTCTGTGGTCACCAGAGGCCCCTCGACTCATCCTTTCGACACCCTGGAGTCAAGTCCTCTTCTTTAGAAGACTTTGTGCCGAGAGCTGTTACAGATGGGCACCCTCCCTGACAGGGCCTGCCGTCCTTCCCCGATCCCAGAATCTAGTCAGAGGCCCTACATATGGGTCCTTATTCTTCGCAAGACCTGTCACGTCATCACATCAGTCACTTGGGATGAACCACGCGCTTGTGGCCAACAAGGCTATTCCCACCTTCCCCCATGGGGCCACCTCATCTGCCCTCGGTGCCTCCAATGCAGTACGGCTCCGAGGCCCAGGGGGTTGCCACTGTCCTGGGGTTCCCCTGAAAGGTAATTTCCTCCTGTCTTCTTCTAGGTCTGTTTTCATTGTCAGTTGAGTGGCTGTCGTCGTGATCTGCACGGCACCATTTGCGAGCATGTGACTGTCCTGAGCATATCCTAGTACTTGGGATTCTAGGCCTGTGTAGCTGAGAATGGAGAAAAACACCAGTGAGGAGGAAGCCTTTAGCCACTTTATTCTCAGGCACTCACGCCCCATCTGAGTGTGGGGCTCGGAGGGGAGGGGCATGGCGATGACACCCTCGGCCGGGTGCTTCCCGGCTCTCTCCCTTTCTCTTAATGGAGGAAAATGTGACTTCACTTGAAGGCTGTCCCCTTCATTCCCCAGCACATGGCGGTTTCTGAAGCTAAGCCTAGCTCTTGAAGGCTGCTGTTCGCTGCCTTGGTCTACATTCCTTTTTAATTAGCTTTTACATCTGCTTAGGCTTATCACATTTCATACGAATGTTAAAAAACAGAACAGGAGTCAGCAGCATTGACAAAGGCTCCACTCTGAACACAACCAGCCATAGGGCTTGCCGGCGTGGGAACAAGCAAGGTGGATCCATGCTGCCACTGGGAAAGCAACACGAGGTGTGCTCTCAGCTCACTGCCAGGAACTCCTCACCGAGGCCCTAGGAACCTGCTCAGGGCTCTGTAATTTCACATCATCTCTGGCTTCTTTCAGTCAAATGGCAGAAGACCAGTCACTAAGATTCATCTAGTTAGTGAGTTTCCAAAGCCTGACCAATGAAGCGTGTTGTCATTTCAAACTCTGAGATGGCCTGTGGGTCTGGAGAGTAACTGTTCTACAATTTTGCAGTAGCAACTGGTATTTCATCGTGAACTGATACTGTTTTCTGCTGAGGTTGAGAAGAAAAGTGGTGCCCCGTAACCCGTCATGGCTCTGTGCTTGGTGAGGGCAGAGGTCCACACGTGGACACAGCTGTGGCTTGGCTCAACCCACCCTTACTTCAGGTGGGCGTACTGTCATTAGAAGTGAGCTGTGTTGTTGCTAGGGTTTCCTCTCCCCAAGTAACCTGCGGGGAAAATTGTGTACTAAGAGGACAAAGCCAAACTGACACAAGGATTAGGAAAGAACACCTGAGGTTTGAGCTTAGACGATGCTTCAGTCTCCCTGACGGCATCTGGCCGTAGACGATCTGGCTGACACCTTCTTTGTCCCTTGCTCCGTGCCCGTCCCACCCACACCAGCCCTTTGAGCCTTGCCGCTACAGCTTGCTTTGTGCCCAGGAACATTCAGGGAGTGTGGGAAGGGCTGGTGAAAGCTGGGTGTGCTTCGACGAACTAGGGCAGATTTCACGTTCAGATCTTCCCCGGTGATGTGGCTGCTGCCGGAGCTCATGTAAAAAGCTCGTTTGCTGGTCACTGCCAGGGTCCACTTGGGCCCCAGGATCTTTGTCAGCAGTCATGAGTTGGAGGCATTCTTACAGAAGAAATCGGGTGCCCGCGCCTGCTTGTTTAAAAAGTGGATGCTCTTGCCCTTGGCCCGGATAGGCATTTCTGGGGCAATCCGTGTCGCACCCCTTGTTTGCCACGTGATCGGTGAGGGCAGAGGCCTCCTTCTTTAATTCTCTCAATAGCTCCAGGAGGTTAGGTATTCAAGTTAGCCTCATCGTACAGTTGAGGAAACTGAGGCACAGAGAGGCTAGGTGACTTGTGCCGTCGGCAGAGCCAGCAAATCGGGCCAGCTTTCAAACCCGCCTCTGAGTCCAGTCCCCACAGTTGTAACCGCTGTGATGCTCCTGTCACCAAATCACCACCTGTCACCAGAAGACTCACCACCTGCAGGGTCCTGCTCCCAAGGGACGTGTCTCAGTGTGGACACTGGTCTGGACACTAGTGTTGAAAGGCACCAACATAGATGGTCGGACGAGAGACAGTGCAAGGCCAAGACCGGGTGAGGCAGTGGGCGTTCTGGAAGGCTTGAGGGATGCAGCATCTCTTTCCCAGGCCTGGATGGAGTTACCCAGGAAGGCGTCCTGGGGAAGGAGTGATCTGGGTGGCGTCCAGAATCCGACGGACCTGCAGAGGAGGGGGGAGGATGGGGGCGGCAGGATGAGGGGCCAGGACGTCGTCGCTGTGCTTCAGAGGGACCTGGGGTGTGAACCTGGCGGCCTTTCAGACAGGCCTCCTCCCGTACCTGGTGGCTGAGGGTGGAGAGAGGGGGCGAAGCAGAGTGGTAACACAGGTGAGGCCGATTGCTTAAGCATCTGGTCTCGGCCTGCTGTGGAGCCCGGGGTAAGCTACTCAACCTCTGTGTGTGCTGTAATGTCGTGGAAGAGTGGAGATAAATTGTACCTCTCAGGGACGTGTGGGCTTAGGTATAATATCCATCAAGCACTTAGCGTGCACTGCCTGAAGCTAAGCCGCCTCCCGGATGGTGAACGTTATCATCTGTGAACGATATTCTCTCTAGGGTTCCCCCGCTTGGCCAATGGGGGATGGGTCAGAAGTCGGTGAGGCCAGAGAGGGTTGTCTGGTTTGGAGTGGAGTGAGAGCCCATCCTTACCTGGAGGTGGATTTGACCGTGGGTCCTCCGAGGGCGAGTGGCTCCCAAGTCCTTGGTGTGTGGCCCGGGCCGTGGAGAGTCCTCTGCACAGAGAGGTGCACGTTGCAGGGAGGTGGGGTGCAGGGGACAGCGAGTGAGCACAGGGAGGCCATGGCCTAGAGCGGCCCTGGGCTTGAGAACTAGAATCTGATGAACTATCACAGCGTGGTTTCAGGAGGAGGGATAGGGCAGCGCGCCGAGAGCAGAGGGTTGAGAGAGGGGTGGTGACAGAGAAGAGCCCTCGTTCCCCTGTATTCTCGAGAGCTGTGGTCAGAGACTGAGCTAGACACCGATCCTGGGTAGAGACAGCTTGGTGGAGAATTTCCAAAGTAAGAGGACGGGCAGGGGAGAGGAGAACTTTCCACCACATTTAAGATGTGAGCATGTGTGAGGGCCAAAGAGAAGAGGGGACCCAGAGGAGGAAGACGCCTGCCAGGTGCTGGGAGGATGGGATTTCGCAGGTGCCGGCTTGAGGGCTGAAACTCGAGATTGGGTCCACACAGGAGAACAACATGAAGTACTGGGAGAAGAACCAGTCCATCGCCATCGAGCTCTCGGACCTGGTCGTCTACTGCAAACCAACCAGCAAGACCAAGGACAACCTAGGTACCGTCTCCCATCACTCTGCCCCCCCAGCCTCGGGGAAAACTCTTGATTCCATTTGAGTCTGGCGTTGTGAAAACCGTTCCTACTCGTCTTAACTCTGCTAAGTGGGAACCTCCCCTTCAGTTTGTCCTCAGGGCAAGGATGCTGGTGAAACAGGCCCTTCTGGTATCTTCAGAAGGCAAACCCTCTTAAAGGGTGGATTAGTTTTTCTGCTGCTGTAACAAGTTACTAAGAACTTGGTGGCTGAAACAACACGTATTTATTCTCTCGCCGTCGTGGAGGCCGAGGTCTAAAATCAGTATCACTGAGCTGAAATCAAGGTGTCAGCAGGGCCCCACTCCCTCCAGAGGAGGATCTGTTCCTTGCCTCTTGCACCTCTGATGGTTGCTGGCATTCCTTGGCTTGTGGCCATGTCACTCCAGTCTCTACCTTTGTGGTCATATTGCCTTCTCTTCTACGTAGTCAAATCCCCCTCTACCTCTCAGTTATAAGGACTTTGTGGTTTCATTTAGGGCCAGATAATCTCCCCCTTTCAAGCCCTTCAATTTAATCAACCTGCAAAGTCCCTTTCCTATATAAGGAACACAGTCACAGGTTCCAGAGACCAGGACCTAGATATCCTTGGGGGCCATTATTTGGCCTGCTGCAGAAGGATGCAAAAATGGATCTCCTACCAAATCCTCCAAAGTAGCAAGTTCTTTCATCTAATGATGGTCCTGTTCATAGTTTCTTCCTCCTTTTGAGCAACTCCTGTCTCTGATCTCAAGAATCTGTAATTCCAAGGCAGAGGACCAGAGAGGCAGTACTAAACCTCAGCGTTAATGGTCACTGGGAGGCTGGTCCCTGGGTACCTCCACACACAGGGAAAGATGTCATAGCTCTGAACCAGACGCGGCCACGCTCAGCGTGTTAAGAGCTCTCCTACCACAGCTGGATGTGAAGCAGCAGAGCTTCATCCAAGCAAAGAATTGTTTGCGTTTTCCCACAAGTCTCCTCCCATTCATTGTCCCCTCACCCACGCAGGCATCCCCTCTCCTGTCACATCCCTTCCTGCTGGCATTCGTTTCTCCCTCCACCAAGATGCTGGGTTCACTCATCTTGTGCCTGCAACACCTTTGATGAGGAAGCCGGATCCAACGTCCGCACCTTCCACTCCTCAGATCTCCTCCTCCCTGCAGATCCCATTTCCCACACCCCTTTCTGTAACTGTACCGCTTTTGTGGTTTCTTGTACAAGGCTACTGGTAGTTCTAAACCAAAAGTAAATTACAATAATCCTAGACTAAAAGGCTGTGGGAACACTGGGCTCCCTCTTAGTATCTGGGAGCGCCCCCCCACCCCAGCCACCGCCCCGGAGGGGAAAGCCCACAGCAGAACCAATTATGGCAGTATCGTCATAACCACTTGAATGTCTCATCCGGGAGAGATTCCTGGTTTCATTTCACGACCTGCACATCCCACCAGTACATTAGGCGTTAAGAAAATGTGCGAGACACAGAATAAATGCGACTCCCTCTCTGTGCAGAAAACCCCGACTTCCGAGAAATCCGCTCCTTCGTGGAGACAAAGGCTGACAGCATCGTCAGACAGAAACCCAACGATCTCTTGAAATACAATCAAAAGGGCCTGACCCGCGTTTACCCCAAGGGACAGCGGGTGGACTCCTCCAACTACGACCCCTTCCGCCTCTGGCTGTGTGGCTCCCAGATGGTGGCACTCAATTTCCAGACACCAGGTAAAAGGGGGCTGATTGTGGCCAATAAATCTGAGACGACGGAGCATTATTCCAGGCACAGTCTGCTGGGGCCACCGGTGTGATGTGGTGGCCAGAGCGCGTAGTTTGTCTTAGGAATTGTCAGAGTTCAGCCAGCATGCTAGCGCGAGGCTCATCCCCGTGAACAGAGTGATGAAGGGGACCCCTGGGCATGCCAGGTGCTTGTGTGACGGGCTCCGTGATGGCAAGTGACAGACGCGGAGTCAGTCCCGTTTAAGAGAGACAGGAAATACACTCAAGTCTAGGAATTGAGCTTCAGGCACATGGATTCAGGTGTTCAGTGGCTGTCTTCCGGTCCCCTCTCGGGGCCCATCCTTCTCTGAGGGCTTGCTGCCCAGGCTGTCTTCTGGAGATAATCATATGCTGGGAAAGGCCAACACGCCCAACTTCTTTATGCAAAGGGTGGCATTAATCACGATGCGCTGCACTTTGGTGGGTATTTAAGCCTCTTTGGAGGGCCTGTTGATCAGTCGTCTCCTTTGTATTTTTGTGCCTGAGCAGAACCATAAGGTCTTCACCTGATCCCCTGCTGAGGCACGTTTAGGTTATTTCCCTTCATTTGCTACTACAGACGGCACTGCCTCCTGTAACCTTACGTGAGCATCACTTCAGATATGGAAGCACATCTGTGGGGCAGAATTCTCAGTAGTGCAGGCTGGGTCAAACAGCTTTGATCAACTTGGCCCTGAGGAAAACCACTGCACCCCTGTATCCAGGAGGGTCTGAGCGAAGACACTTAGCCACCCTGCCCTCCATGGGGACTGCAGGCAGGAGTACGAGCGCGCGAGACGTTTACCCCCTTTTTGGCAAAAGTTCACCAACTTAGTTTTAGCAAAACTTTTCAGTCTTCGATAGGTGAAAACTGATGTTACATTGTAGTCACAGCTTCCCTTACTGGTAACTTCTCTTTTTATGAGTAACATGTACTTAAGAAGCATTTGTGTTTTCTTCTCTGCAGACTTTATTCATGCTTCTTACCCAGTTTTTCTAAGGGGGTTTAGGTATTCACAGCACACAGTTACCAGATATTTCTTAACAGGTTAAATTTATATATAGATATTTACCTGTCAGTTGAGTTAAATTGATTTTTCTACGGCACATCAACTTTTATGGAAATTTTGTTCTTTGTGGCAATTTTTAGCTTTGAATACATTCTGGATTTTGTATCTTACTTGGAAAGGTGTCCCCAGTCTGAGATTTTTTTAATCCCACATTTTCTTCCCGTAACACTGGTTTTTAATGGATTTTTTTTAAACCCATATTTTTGAGTCTGATACCTATTTTAACAGCTGCCTCAAATTATTTTCGGTAAAAGGTATAAACCATCCCCTACCCAGCACCGTGGGGCCCCTTTCCTTGCCTCACTTTATCAGCAGTTATCTTTCCTCCCCAGATAAGTACCTGCAGATGAATCACGCCCTGTTTTCCCTCAATGGGCGGACTGGCTACGTCCTGCAGCCCGAGAGCATGAGGGCGGAGAAGTACGACCCCATGCCGCCCGAGTCCCAGAGGAAGATCCTGATGACTCTGACGGTCAAGGTAAGGCCCAGCCCTCCTTCCTCGCGCAGGGGGCCCGGGCTGTGCAGCGTGGGGATGGCCCAGCCCGCTGCCTAAGGACACCGGTCACCTGGTTTAAACCGTCAACACCCAGACACGGTTCAGGATCTTAATTGCAGTGCCCGCCACGGTCATTGCAGGGGAAGAGGGGAGGGAAGGGCACCTTCCCAGGTCCAGCTTGGTCACCTCCCCTTGTTTGTGGGGGCGAGCTATGAATCTGTCTCTGGCTGGGTTCACCAGGGTCCCTGTGAGGTCAGCATCTGGTCAGAAAAAAATGGGGAAGCAAACATGTGAGAAGTGGCTCTCTGGTCTTTGTGGAGGAGAGAGCTTGTCCCCATCGTGGCCACTTTGAGGGGTGAAAGCTTTTCTAAACTGGTCCAACTTTCAGAGAAGGTGTTGTCTCTTTGTTAGAGTTTTTGTTTTCTCCCATTTGGGAAATGATGCAAAGTAGGGAAATGAACTGCATTTCTCATAAGATTAAGGAAGAGAAACTGAAGCATATGTAAATAACCAAAGTTCTTAAAAATTAAAAAAAAAAAAAAGGCCTGTTGCAAAAAGGATTCCACATTCTCCCCCATCCTTTCCTGGGAGGGGCTGGGAAATTGAGTGACTGAACTCCATCTCTGTAGGTGCCTACCTGGGCCTGGGCATATGCATTTCTGTGCGCAGGTGAGGTCCACCTGTTGAGTCTCTTGGCACTGGGGCTGCCATCCCAGCTCATCCTTAACAGCTGTGGAATCCTCCCTGACTCTCCACCCCCTATTTCCTCATCCACAAAAGGGAAGCAGTAGGGGTGTCCACTGTAGGAGGGTCTAGTACTTCACCAGTGAAGAAATGAAAACCCACCCACGTGGAACTTGTTGGCTCTGCCCAGGATGGAGCCGGGAGAGTTCCAATCCTTGCTTTTGGTGTCCTAGGTTCTGGGGGCTCGTCATCTCCCCAAACCTGGACGAAGTATTGCATGTCCCTTTGTGGAGGTGGAAATATGCGGAGCCGAATATGACAACAACAAGTTCAAAACAACAGTTGTGAGTAAGTTGCTGGGTCCTTTCCTCAATTAAACTTCAGGCGAGTTGAATCACAGGTTGGGGATGCTAGTCATCGGGGATTCGGTAACGCACTGGTGTCCAGGTCTTTCCCTTCATCCCCCTTGCCTGCTCTGGGGAGCTCGGGGAGGAGAAACAAAGGGCCACGTGATGAAAGAGTTGGACATGGACCCACTGCTGTGTTTCGCAGCCTGTAACTCACGTTGGGAGGCCCCGGCAAGGCTCCAGCTCCCTCTCACTCTGGGGTGTCCCCTGTTCTGTGCATCAGCCCTCACCTGCTTACCTACTGAGTCCAGGGCTAAGAGAGGATGTGGCTGACCCGACCCAAAAGGCTGCGGCCCAACCTGGGTGATCTTAACCCACAGGGGGCAGGGAAGCCCAGAGAATGCTTGTTCTGCCATCTGAAGCCTGGAAAAAACTGAACTCTGGGCCTTTTAAGGCTTGGGACCACTGCCCCTGGTAGAAGGTAGCCCGATGAACAGCTCACGTGCTGACCAGTGAAACTGGCCTTTGTGGAGGGTGAAAGTTAACTATTTACCTTACTCCCTGAGGCTGGTTCTCCCCTGGCAACTCCAAACCCCACTATCTCTTCAGAGCGCCTAACCCACCTCCCCCATCAGACGAGGGATGTGGCTCCCATGTCTCCTTCTCTCTTGTCCAAACCTACCTGTTCCTGCACTGTTGTCCACCCCCCAATCCCAGGGGGTTGAGGTGGGAGATCTATAAGGGGCGGTGGTCGCCTCCCCACCTGCTTACTGAGGGCCAGGCCTGTGATGGCATTGGAAAAAAATTATTTCTTAGCTCCTGGCCTAGATGTGTATTTACACTGTTGCTACAGAGATTCACAGCCAACGGATGTAGAGATGGTGTAACCAAGAGGGGGCAGGACGAATGGGGCCTCTAAGTGAGCTTGGATCTCCTTCCAGATGACAACGGCCTAAGCCCTGTTTGGGCTCCGACACAGGAGAAGGTGACATTTGAAATTTATGACCCAAACCTCGCGTTTCTACGCTTTGTGGTTTACGAGGAAGATATGTTCAGCGATCCCAACTTTCTCGCGCATGCCACTTTCCCCATTAAAGGAATCAAATCAGGTAAGACCCGTTTTAATGATAATGTTTGGCTTGGATTGGCATCCTTTTGGGTCTGGGCTGCTGGCTTTGAAAAGAATGAAAAAAGCCTTTTTCCTGGCTTCTATTAAATCATGGGTAGGTTGGACAGCTGATCTCGTGGGAGTTCCCGTGAGCTGGGACAGGGACCGCGGCAAGTGGCAGGATGAGATGCTGGGCTGGTCACAGTGGGGCTTCTGCATCCAAAACTGGATTATTAGTTGACGGTCCACCTGGCACTGTAGTTTGGTTTCATTTTGGAAGGTTAGAAGCTGTTGGCCTCTCCTCAGGCAGGTTCAGGGGCTGGTAAGGTGCTCCCGGGGAAGGAAGAGACCCGGAACTACAGTCTTAGGCCTGCTTTCCCCCACGTCACCCTGGGCAAGTCACCTGGGCTGTCCGAGCACCACCTTCCTCTTCTAGGAGGTTGGGATGGTTGACTCACTTCTTCTTCTTGTGATTCCTTTCCCACACGAAACCCCTTCATGCTTTGAGAAGGGCCCTGTATTGCTGAGAGACCCCAGTCATAGATCCTTCTAAATTCTTCATGAGGTCACTCACTCTTCCCCTATTTTCCAAGGGTCATTTTTTGAGAGCAAAAGATCACTGTCATTTCAGTGATTTGTATACAAAGATAGTCTTTTCTCTTGATGTTGTTTGGAAACCTTGGGTCCTGTTTCCTTTTTTTTTTTTTTTAATTTTTTCTAAACTTGGAGCATACCAGGTAGTCCCTACATTTATATCATATACACCTAATCATTTCTACAACTAGACCTGTGTGTGTGGGTGCTCCAGTTAGAAGATGCAGGCCCATCCCAGGGTGTTCCCATTCAGCCAGGCTGGGGGGGGGGCCCAGGAATCTCCATGTGTAGCCAGCTCCTCAGAGGGCACTCGGAGAAAACCCGGTGAGACCTAGGCTGCCCGTCCTATCGAGGAAACACAGTCCTAAGCGAATGAGTAGGTGAAACAGGAACTTGAGAAATATTTAACTTGTCTGATTAGAAGTACCATCTTCCTGATTTAATGACAGCAGTGAGCACTCAGCTGGAAGGTCCAAGAGGCCTGACGTTTGCCAGCCCCCTTGGTTAACTTGGCCCCACTGGAAACTAAACCCAGCAACTTAGCCGCAGGACTTTACTCTGCGATTTGCCTCTTTTACATGAGCCCAATAAGTAAGGCTTAGGACACATTTCTTTTTGTGGTAACTGTGCGCACCCCTTCCTAATCCACCTCCCCTGGACTCATCCTGCACAGAGCAGTGGTTCTGCTGTTTCCCCCTCCTTACGGGGTCCCTGAGGAGGGATGTGAACCACAGCCCCTCCCAAGGCTTAGAGAGAGGTCAGCCGAGGAACCCTCTTTACCAGCCACCTAACAGTGTCCTGTCGAATCATCTAGAAAATGCTACGGCTTAGCTTGGAGAGATTTAAAAAACAACATCTCGAGGATGATAAAAAACGTGACCCTTCCCCCAGCTGTGAGATGCTCCCAGTAAGACCTTCTCTCTCTGTCCCGCTGCTAGCACTGCCTCGTACATCCATATTCATGGAAGGCGTGACACAGAGGAACAATACCTTTGTGCATAAGGCATCGAACTCTCGAAAATAAACTCTGCCCATTGTCATTAGAGACGCACTTAAGCTTTTAAGCCAGCTTGAGCTCGGGAAAGAAGGAAGCAGCCTTTATTGTGCTTGGTGCCTTAAACTCTTTCTCTTTTAATCCTCACAGCAGTCCTGTGAAAGGGGTTTTCTCATCTCCGCTCTTTAAATATAAGCACTTTGGGCCTAGAGATGTTAATGAACTAGGTCAAGGTCACACACCTTTCCGACCAGAGCTGGGATTCAAACCCCCTGTTCTTCCCTACTCCGCAGGCCACCCTCAGTGCCTCCCCTACTCCTAATAAGCCAAAAATACTGATGCTATGTCAAAAGATGTCTCTATTTCCCTTTCCTCTGTGATGTAACCAAAACCAGTAAGAAGAAAAACGGAACCAAACTATTTTTAGTGAAATCGGCGAACACCCTTCAGCCCTACTCCCAATGTATGTGAAGGGCTGCTCCTAAAAATGAGGTTTGGACAGTGACAGGAGGTATGTGGAACTGGAGACGTCCAGCCGAAGGAGGGACAGAGCTCACTTCTCCAACTTTGGAGGCACGCGCTGGGCCGCACCACTTTGCTCGGGGTGCACGGGCTGCCCCCCAGAACGCCACAGCGCACAGCAGTTCAGCACGTTCTAACATCAATCAATACCTAGACTGACTGCTTCCGCACTGTTCATAGATCGGCTCGGTAGAGATGCAGAATCTCAGCCCCATCCCAGACCTCTGGAGTCAGGATCTGCAGTTTAATAAGACCCACAGGTGATCCACATCACCATAATTCCCAACACCTCTAAGGGGAAAATAGGCCAGAAAACTTCTCTACAGCAAAATTCAAGGAGAGCAGTGTTCCCAAAATCCTCCAGGGAAAAGAGTGTGACCTGAGAGTTTTATACCCACTCACACTGTCACTCAAGTATAAAATCACAGGATGGATGTGTTCACACATGCACAGTCCAGGGATTATATGTCCCATGAGCTCGTATTCAAGAATACAGAAGACAAATTTAGCCAGCCAAAATACTGATGGAAAAGTTCAGTTCAGTAAGAAGGTGGTGAGCACTGGACATTTTTAAAAATTTGTGCGTTTCATTGTGTGTAAATTTTATATCACAAAAGGGACACTGAACAAATATTGACTTCTTGTTAATGAGATTCATGCTGACATAAGGAGAAGTGTACAGAGGCCTTCATCTTTCTTTGAAATACGAAGTAAATATCACACATGATGATAGATTGGTGGGTGGATAAACATAAGTATAGTAAAAGGTTAATGGTAAGATTTAGGTTGTGAGTATACAAGTGTTCCTTGTCACGTTCTTTTACAGAACTAAGCCTCCCTTTGTGGGAGAATTATGGTTACAAAATGGAACACAAATATTACACACCACGTTGATGGAGAAATAATAATACAGCTTACCCAGATTAGGGGAGGAAAAGGGAGAGAAGCTATAGGGTTACGTAGGCATGCCAATTTCCTCATCATTAGCAGTGGAAAGTGAGGGATTCAATAGATATTACTTAAAGGTGATAAATCAACTGACAGACTAAAAGAAGGTTCTCTAAGAGAAATAAGAATAGTCATCGAACAAGCCAAAACCTGAGTGGTGGAAGGCACAGAGAAACTAGCCCACATGCCCTACTTTGAGCGTTGCTTGTCCCAGACAATCAGTAGATACAGTGCAAAGAAGCAGCTTTCAAGGTACAAATCTCCCCTTACAAAGAAGCTACTGGGATATAATATAAAAGCACACAGAATATGGCCAGTAATATTGTACAAATTTTGGGGACAGATGGTTACTAGAATTACTGTGGTGATCATTTCATAATGTATGCAAATACCAAATCACTATGTAATACACCTGAAACTAACATAATATTGTACTTCAACTATATTTCAATTTAAAAACTTTCAAAGTGATACTAGGGCTATATAGTAAATCCTTAAGATACAGTGGTCAATGGAAACTGTAAGGTACAGAATTGCTGGGCAGGGTACTATCCTTTGCGATTTTAAGGGAAACAAACATATGCATAGGCTGTTTTGGAAAGATACTGTTAACAGTGGTTCCTTCTGGAATAAGGGGTTATGAGTGGGTGGAAGCAAGACTTTCATTTCTGCTGTGTATTCAGTTATACTACTTCATCAAAACAAGCAAACCAACCAACTTTGAGAGGTGTTGCCTTAAATATTACTTAATGGGGAGGGGTGGGGGGAATTCAGCCCCACCTCAACCCTCTCCTAAATAAAAAGAAACATTTAAAAGACCGTTAGACGCAGGTCCTAATTGTAAACTGGGAATGGCTTTTAGAGGAGAATGATCAATGCTGCTGTGAACTGCCAGGGGGCAGGAAGATTTCTTCCCCTTGGAAATCTTTAAAGAGAAAGCACTCCCTCGTCCTAAGCTTTGTAAAGGGCTAAGTGGAGAAACTCAATGTGGGGATTCATTAACCCTTTGAGTCTTTGGCCTCATCAGGAGTATTTAAGGAATTGAAATTACAGCTGTAGTCGCTCTGAATTCAATGTGCAATGTTCTGTGGGTTTTTATTCGCTCTGAGCGAGTCATTTTCATTTCTAGATGGCAGGTATTTTAACTTCACTTCTCCGGATGGACCTGTCAGTCAAGGCTGTGTTCTGCAGCCTCTCTCCCCAGCCATCAGGGTGGGACCTGTGGCTTCCAGGAAGGAAGTCAGCCCCCAGCATGGGGCACTGACTCCTCTGCTCCTTGTACTGGGTATGTGATCCCTGGGTACTCCAAGAAAGCAAAGGTGTGACATTAACTGCCTGCCTTGGTGTTGTTTTTCCACTCTGCAGGATTTAGATCTGTTCCTCTGAAGAACGGCTACAGTGAAGACATGGAGCTGGCTTCCCTCCTGGTTTTCTGTGAGATGCGGCCAGTCCTGGTGGGTGGAGACCCTCCAGCTGGGGTGCCCTGAGCTATGTATGTCTGCTGGTGGGGTGGAGACGACCAATGAGTATGGCTGAGGGACTTGGAACACATGGAGAATTATCTAGCCAAACATGCCACATCACAAAAGAAGGATTCCTTTTAGCCACAGATTTCCTCCGAGGTCCTAGGGTTTTCCTTCCAGCGGCCTCTCTTCTGGCAGGATGCTGTACGATTCTGTGAAGAGGTTGTGTAGTCGGAAAGGGGGAAGCTCTTTGGAAGTTCTCTGGTTTCATTTCAGCCAGAGCCAGGCAAGACAGGCAAGACAGTGCTCTTCTAGGTAAACGCATCTTTCCTGTGTGCTTTACCTCACCTGTTGGTCTTCGGTAATCCCTTCCAAAGGTCTGCAAGCATTCAGCAAAGCTTTGTCATGGCTTGTCCTGGGGAAGGGAATTCATGGACCTCAAGTTCCCACAGCGAGCGGCACTCCTTTTGTGGTTCTGTCTGCTGTTGGTGGAGCCTGCCTTCTTGTTCTTCTGGTTTGCAGCAGCCCTGAAGATACTTATTCTCTCCTTTGGTTAACCAGTTTGGGTAGGCTTGATAGAAAGGGC
Source organism: Monodon monoceros (assembly GCF_005190385.1). Classification (NCBI taxonomy): domain Eukaryota; kingdom Metazoa; phylum Chordata; class Mammalia; order Artiodactyla; family Monodontidae; genus Monodon; species Monodon monoceros. The sequence goes on along the minus strand of NW_021703766.1, from coordinate 6,519,296 downwards.
TTGGCCTCCTTGAATTATGAAAGAGGATGAGATAAGGTTGGTGAGGACCAAGGTTAAGAATGCAGCACCGAGGAGTGGGTAGTTCAGGTCTTGGGTTTGATGGTATGTATTGTGATTCTAGAGCTTCCGAGTCTTTGTGATGGCCTCTCTTATAGAACGAACCCCACTAGGCCCCATGTGTGGCCAGCACGATCTCCCAAGGTCTTTCCACTCCCCTAACCGCAACACTCAGCATGGGCTGGGTGAATCTGTGCTCGCCCAGTTCTCTCGGGAGAGCCTGGAAAACCCGGAGGGCTGACATGGGCTTGGTCAGTGTTGCATCCCTCGTTTTATTGCGCTTTGCACATGCTGCGTTTTTTAAACGAATTAAAGGGTTATGGCAACCCTGTGACCAGCACGTCTGTTGGCACCATTTTTCCAACAGCATTTGCTCTCTTCATGTCTCCGGCTCCCGTTTTGGTAATTTGCATATTTCAAGCTCTTTCATTATTACTGTATTTGTTATGGTGATCTGTGATCTTGGCTGTTATTACCATGACTTGTTCAGATGACGGTTAGCATTTTTTAGCAATAAAGTATTTTTAGTTAAGGTAGGTACATTGTTTTTTAGACATAGTTAATATTGATTTTTAGACATAGTTAATATAGTATAGTGGAAACGTGACTCTTACACGCACCAGGAAACCAAAAAATGTGTGTGACTCGCTTTACTGCACTATTCACTTTTTATTGGGATGGTCTGGAACCCAACCTGCAGTATCTCCCAGGTGTGCCTGTAGAGCTGAGCACCATCCAATGGGGAAGAGAGAAGGCAAGGATGGGGATGCCCTTGAACAGCCATAGTCCTCGCCCATGCAGTAAAAAGCCTAACGTTAGGTTTTCTGCATAGCTGTTTGCCTTCCGTTCAGTTTTGATAACCTTGATAGTTTCAAAAGCATTTTAGAAGCATCAAGGTGGAAGAGGATGCAAAAATACCAGGCACGGTAGGTGGGGCCAAAGAACCTCAGTGACAGTTTGGTGGTATAAAATAAGCTCGTGATGATGAAACTGTCTGAAAAAGATAAGGGGATGGATAATGAAGGTTTTCCATTTTGAAACAAACTTTAAATGTTAGCACTTTGGACTCTGTCAAAGTAAATGTAATGTTTATATGAAGATCAGTTTTCACTTGAGCCTTAAATTATGGATCCAAAAAATGACCTTTCATGATTCGAAATGACAGAAATGCTCGACATGAAAGATTTTTTTTTTTTTTTTTTTTTGGCGCGGTATGCGGGGCTCTCACTGCTGTGGCCCCCCCCGTTGTGGAGCACAGGCTTCGGACGCGCAGGCTCAGCGGCCACGGCTCACGGGCCCAGCCGCTCCGCGGCACGTGGGATCTTCCCGGACCGGGGCACAAACCCGCGTCCCCTGCATCGGCAGGCAGACTCTCAACCACTGCGCCACCAGGGAAGCCCGACAGGAAATTTTTATATACGTTCCTCCCTTTCCTGGTAGTCCTCGTTGAGCATTCGTCTACACACTGCTCTACAAAGCTGTCGTTAAACAACCCGGAAGCATTATAAAGAATTTAAATGACTAGGTAGCAACGGCGGCAGATGCAACTAGTGTATTTAAAAGAAAATGTATTTATCCAGCTTTGACTTCCTTAATGAGGGAAGCTTCTGCTGGGGAGGCCACTGAGAGGGTGGGGGGAAGAGGGGGCTTTGTGTGGGGTTCCCGGGGGAAAAGTTGTCTGAGTACGTGCAGGTTTCATCTTTGCTACTGCTTCCCGAGCTTTTATTTAATTCCACATCTGTCACCTGGTTGTAAGCCATTCACAGGCACCGTCTGTGCCCCACACTGTGATGAGAGGTGTGTGTTTGGGACACCTGGGTGCCCAAGGTCAAACCGCGTTTTATTTATCACTGTATCCTCTGTGACGCTAGGCACACTCTCTGGTAAACAGCTTCCAGAAAGCCTTGTCTGAGCAAATGATTGATCCGGTGCGAGCTGAGATGGAGTTTACTCGTAAAACACTGGCCGCGATAAGAGTTTAAAGCCCCCAGAAAGATGTCAGTAAGCACGTTGAGCCCTTTCTGAAGAAGCCATTTAAATGTCACAATCACTTATCAATTCTGTTACTCTGTTAGCTGTATATATGGTTTACAAAGGGTCTTTTTAACACCATTTTATTACCTATGATATTTAATTTGAGAAGTAGGAAACGGAAGGAAGGGGGTTGGAAAAATCCCATAAACCACCTGTACATAACTACTGCTAGCATTTTGATATTTTTCATAGTTGGATTCATATAATATGAATATGTGCCCTTTATTCACTTCACAGATGATGCTAAGCATTTTTCCATACTCTTACCATTTTCAAAGCCATTAATGCCTGTTTCATCAGGTGGAGGTCCCTAATTCACTTAGCCTTTCTCCCACTGCTGGACAGTTAGGTGGTTTGCACCTTTTCACTTTATAATAATGAAGGTCTTCATATAACATTGATTAAAAATTACTTCCTGAGGCTAGCTACTCCGCAATGGAATGATAGGTCAAAGAGGAAAATAAAAGACCATATATTTTTGGATACATGTCGAATTGTGCTCTGGAAGTAAACAGTTTCTTTTAAGCTGATGTATTATATGCAATCCTGCCCTTAATTGAAAATGGCCTCCTTCACTCAAATGATCTAAACTTGTGAGATTCAGAAGAATGGAGCAGGAGAAATACGGAAGCTCGAGTAGTCACCCTAATTATTATCGCCGGGCAAGCTGGCAGTATCCGGAGGGTACGTTTGAGAAAATTGGCAGCCCCAGGATCTCTGAGTACAGATCCCGGGGTCAGCAGCGCTCACCTTCATGCTGGGTGGGAGCTAAGGTACAAGGGGTAGAGTGGCCTAGTTGGAAAGACCAGGGTCTGTGGTTCCCAGCAAGGCTCAGCCGGAGCCGATGTGTGGATTCACACATATCCCTCTGGAGAAGGGCTGCGGGGCACGCTGAAGTCCCGGAGGATGAGTAGGGGGTGCTGCACTCGGGAGCTGAGCTGGACCTGGCGTTGGAGATTGGGAAAGACTTCTTTACAGTCAGGAGACCTGGAGACAGAGAGAAAGGCCCTCCTCGTGCCTCAACAGCCAGAGTTGGACCAGTGCTGCTCCCAAACAGCAGAAACCAGGTGCCTCCACCGTGTCCCAGTGCCTTGGTGGGACTGCTGCACATACAAAGCCATGAGCATGCAGTGGAAAACCAGGCACGTAGCGACTAGGAAAGACCAGGTGAATACCCGGTACAGGTGCCTGGCAGTTGAACTAGAGCTGCCGGAAGCATCTTATGAGAACCCTAACACATCAGTGCTTTATTTGGAGGTACATTAAAGCTCTAAAAAAGACCTTCTGGAATCTGAAACCAAAAATAAAATTATCTCTTGAATTTAAAAATTCAGTACATAAACAGAGCCACATTAGTCCACTCAACGACCAGCAAGCTACAGTGCTGGACACCCTATGCCAAACAACTAGCAAGAGAAGAACACAATCCCACCCATTAGCAGAGAGGCAGCCTAAAACCATAAAAAGGTCCCAGACACCCCAAAACACACGACCGGACATGGTCCTGCCCACCAGAAAGACAAGATCCACCAGAACAAACAAATGAAGAGGAAATAGGCAGTCTACCTGAAAAAGAATTCAGAGTAATAAAAGTAAAGATGATCCAAAATCTTGGATACAGAATGCTGAAAATACAAGAAACGTTTAACAAGGACCTAGAAGAACTGAAGAGCAAACAATGATGAACAACACAATAAATGAAATTAAAAATTCTCTAGAAGGAATCAATAGCAGAATAACTGAGGCAGAAGAACGGATAAGTGACCTGCAAGATGAAATAGTGGAAATAACTACCACAGAGCAAAATAAAGAAAAAAGAATGAAAAGAATTGAGGACAGTCTCAGAGACCTCTGGGATAACATTAATTGCACCAACATTCGAATTATAGGGGTCCCAGAAGAAGAAGTGAAAAAGCAAGGGTCTGAGAAAATATTTGACGAGATTATAGTTGAAAACTTCCCTAATACGGGAAAGGAAATAATCAAGTCCAGGAAGCGCAGAGGCCCATACAGGATAAATCCAAGGAGAAACACACCAAGACACATACTAATCAAACTATCAAATAAAATACAAAGAAAAAACATTAAAAGCAGCAAGGGAAAAACAACATACAAGGGAATCCCCATAAGGTTAACAGCTGATCTTTCAGCAGAAACTCTGCAAGCCAGAAGGGAGTGGCAGGACATATTTAAAGTGATGAAAGGGAAAAACCTACAACCAAGGTTACTCTACCCAGCAAGGATCTCATTCAGATTCGACAGAGAAATTAAAACCTTTAAAGACAAGCAAAAGCTAAGAGAATTCACCACCAAACCAGCTTTACACCAAATGCTAAAGGAACTTCTTTAGGCAGAAAACACAATAGAAGGAAGAGACCTACAATAACAAACCCAAAACAATTAAGAAAACGGTAATAGGAAGACACATATCAATAATTACCTTAAATATAAATGGATCAAATGTTCCTGCCAAAAGACACAGACTGGCTGAATGGATACAAAAACAGGACCCGTACATATGCTGTCTACAAGAGACCCACTTCAGACCTAGGGACACATACAGACTGAAAGTGAGGGGATGGAAAAAGATATTCCATACAAATGGAAATCAAAAGAAAGCTGGAGTAGCAATTCTCATATCAGACAAAATAGACTTTAAAATAAAGACTATTACAAGAGACAAAGAAGGACACTGCATAATGATCAAGGGATCGACCCAGAAGAAGATATAACAATGATAAATATTTATGCACCCAACACAGAAGCACCTCAATACAAAAGGCAAATGCTAACAGCCATAAAAGGGGAAATCGACAGTAACACCATCATAGTAGGGGACTTCAGCACCCCACTTTGACCAATGGAGAGATCATCCAAGATGAAAATAAATAAGGAAATACAAGCTTTAAATGATACATTAAACAAGATGGACTTCACTGATATTTATAGGACATTCCATCCCCAAACAACAGAATACACTTTCTTCTCAAGTGCTCGTGGAACATTCTCCAGGATAGATCATATCCTGGATCACAAATCAAGCCTTCCATACCTTCCTAGATTAGTTTAGATAACGGATTATCTACTTCATTGACTTGTGTTTGTGTTTTTCCCATAAAACAACCTCGCTCTTGCATTTATTTCGTATTTGGGTTTACCAGTTCAGCCATTTCTAAATTTATCTTCACTGATTCAGTCTTTCCTTAGCCTTTTGTTCTTTTTATTACTCCTTGTGTTTGGATACATAATTTACGTATTTCATTTTTGTGTGCTAATACAAATGGGACTGTACATAGGCTGTACACAGACAGATGGCCTGGGGCCAGTGGGCTTCACTCTTCTGAAACACCCTTGATAAAAAGAGATTTGGCAGGTGCCCAGGACTTAGGCCAGCGGTCAGCTGCTTGCTTGAGGGGATGGGATAAAAGTGGATACAGCCCTGCAGCCAGGACACAGACAGGGTTAGGAGTATTCCTGAGAACGTAGAGCCCCAGACTATCACTGTAACACTGCTGGCCCTGCCCTTGGGAGTCCCCCATTTAGAGCATTCAGAAAACCAGATGCCTATGTATAGACTGAGGGAGGAAAGAAACTTCCCATTCCAGATGAGCTTGCACGTTAAAATTTTAACACTCAAGGAAAATAATGCTAATATAGCTCACAAGCACAAAAGCAAGAGAATTGACTCCAGCGAATCTGAAAATAACTTTGAAATTAAAAAAAAAATTTAAAAGGGAACCCAGTGGATGCATGGATTTTAAAAAGAGCCACCCTTCTTAAAATTAATCAGAAAAGGTAGGAATGAAAGGACCAATAAAGAAATCCCTGGAAAGACGAATTGAAAAGTCCTGAAAAAAGTTTTTAAAGATTAATAAGTAGGAAATTACAGAATGGGTACAGTTAATGAAAGAATTAATAAATGTGAAGATTGTGTTTGGGGAATTTGCTTTAATACAGCAAGACAAGGTAAAAATACTAAAAGGGCAAAAAAAAAAAAAGCGTAAAATGAGAAGCTCTAACATTGGAATAACCATGGCTGAGAATGTTCCAGCATTGAAGAGACAAGCATCCTCCAACTATAAACAGAGCAGTATAGAGACCCACATACAGGCATATTCTACTGAAATGGCAGAATACAGAGTAAAGAGAAAATTATAAAAGAAAAGACAGATTAACTACAGACGACTGACACATAACAGCAGTGCTTCCATGTATAGCAATAGCAGCCTGAAGACTAAGGGTACCTTCAACATGCCTTAGATACACAGCTGTGGGTCTAGATATTCTACATCCTAAGAGCTACCATTCAAGAGCGAGGGCAAAATGAAGGTATTTTCAGAAATGCAAAGACAGATAATTTAGTACTAATAAACTTTGCTAAGAGAATGACCATGGTAAGCAAGAAGGAATGTAATGCAAGAAGCAATGGTGAGAAAAATTGGTAAGATACATGTATTAGAAAACAGAAATAACCATTGACTTGGAAAAGAAAAACCAAATTTTTGTGACAACTCAGACTCAAAAGAAAGCCAGGAAATAATTATCACAAAATTCTAAGAGGGAAGGAGGGAGTCTTGATTGGGAAGGGTACATAGAGTAGACCATGCTCTGTTTCTTGACTTGCTGGTGTCTCCATAGCTGTTTGCTTTATAGTTATTCACTAAACTGTATATATGTTTTACGTACTTTTCTGAATGTATGTTGTATCTCATAGGACTAAATTATATCACAGCTGTAAATGCTTTGGGATTCAGAAAAGGAGACAAAGCCCTGCAATTTTAAAAGCATTAGTGGAAAAGGTGTATTTTTTTTTTTTACATCCTTATTGGAATATAATTGCTTTACAATATTAGTTTCTGCTGTATAACAAAGTGAATCAGCCGTATGCATACATATGTCCCTATATCCCCTCCCTCTTGAGCCTCCCTCCCACCCTCCCTATCCCACCTCTCTAGGCGGTCACAAAGCACTGAGCTGATCTCCCTGTGCTATGCGGCTGCTTCCCACTAGCTATCTCTTCTACATTTGGTAGTGTATATACATCAGTGCTACTCATCGTTACATATATGAAAGCAACATAAGTTGTTTTCTTCTAGGCGGAGAGCAGGTGAAAAGAGACCATTTGTAGTACAGCGTGAAGACTTCAATGTGGCTTTCGTTTTGTTTTGCTTTAGTTTTAATAGGAAGGAAAGCTGGTCTCCTTGAGGAAGGATAAACGTTTAAGAGAAGTCACTATGGACCCCTGCCAGTGCCTCACTCAGTACATTGAATCAGTTACCAAGAACCACCCATTTTACCTCCACTCCTTGTGCAAAGACAATCATCGTTTTACTCCTCGGCACTGTGCCAGTGGCTAGAATAACCTTTACCACCTCTCTCCCCACTCTCCAAAGTCAGAGTTCTAGCTGTTACCCCGGGGATATCTATGATGGTTTGTTAGGTCGTTAAGGTGGGAAAAATATTTCAGACCAAGCTATGGTCTGAGCCACGTTTTATAAAAATAAATGACAAAAGAAGCCCACTTGTGTATATGGATGCCCGTTTTTGTAGCCCTGGAGTCTCTCGACCTACTGCACCAGTGGTAACAGCTACTAGACCCACCCCCTGAGTAGCCATCCTTTGCACAATAGAGACCTTTTAAAAACATCAGTGAGGCAACACATCCTCCTCCTCCCATGCTGAAGTACAAACACCTTACCCGATAAGGGTTTTTTTTTCCCCTTAGCATAATGGGGGAATATTTTGGCTCGGACAACTGCAGGGTTTAGGAGTAGGGCTTGTTACAGTCATGGCTGGATCCAGGTGCTCTCCCAGTGGCTCTGTTTCCCTCTCTTTCTCGACGCGATAGCAAAGGGACCGCTAGCAACTGGAAACAATCATCATCACTCTTTCCACTGATCCCCAAGAAAAGAAACTTGCTTTTTACCAAGAGCACTGACCAGAGGCCCAGGGCTGCTACCCATCTGCCTGGGTTGGGTCACACGCCTGGGGGCGGCGGTGACAGGGGAGTCGTCGTTACTGGCCGGAGTGACAAGCCCATCTCTGGGGGTATAGCCTAATGTTTCCGTGCCTCTTTTTGCCACAGCAGGGGTGACAAGTTTATTGAGCTATAATTCGTATACCGTATATTCCACCCACTTAAAAGCATAGAGTTCAGTCGTTTTTAGTCTATTCAGCGTTGTGTAACCATCATCATGACCAGTTTGGGAATATTTTCATCACCCCAGAAAGCAACTCCTGTTCATTAGCTGTCTCCACTCACTCCAGCTCCCAGGCCACCACTAATCTACCTCCCATCCAGGCTGCCCTCTGCCTCACCTGCTGTGTTCCACTATGAGCACAGAGCCTTTGCATTTGGATGAGAGCCAGAAGGTGACACAGACCCACAAAAGAACAGACTTGATTAAGAAACAGGATCAGTGGGCAGTGCATTTGTTATTTCAGTGTTTCACAATAAAGCTCCCCCTCCTCGAGAACCAGAGTTTCTAAACTGCTTGCTTCCCATGGAGTAAGTGACTGCAAGTTTATCTTTGGTTAAAAGAGGCCCTAGATTTTCTGGGAAGGTCCCAGCAGATGACAGGTCTGCCCTGTGCTCCCTTCCCTCACACCCTCCAGGTGCCATGCCCCACATCCTGGTTTGGAGGGTACTGTGCCCACGTGGTTGTTCTCACCTCTGTTCTCCAGGAGAGCGAAGAGGAGCTTTACTCCTCCTGCCGCCAGCTGCGGAGGCGGCAAGAAGAACTGAACAACCAGCTCTTTCTGTACGACACACACCAGAACTTGCGCAGCGCCAACCGGGATGCCCTGGTCAGAGAGTTCAACGTCAACGAGAACCAGCTGCAGCTGTACCAGGAGAAGTGCAACCGCAGGTGGGTCAGCCCCCCGCCCGCAGACCCTGTAGCCACTGTGATGTTGGGCCCTGGGGCCAGGGCTGCGGGAAAGCCTCCATCTTCAGAAATCCTGATACCCTTGACTCCACTTCTCTTTGCTCCATCAGTTACTTAGTTAGAGCTTACGCATCTGCACCTTCCCTAAGCCGCACTGTCCTCATGAGAGGGACACTTGAGGGTCAGAGTGCAAATAAGCCACGACCACTACTGTTTAAGGAACGCTTCTAGACTTCCCAAGCATGGGCTAGTCCAGTGGTCCCTAAATCGAAACAGAATCCCTCCCCCTCCGCAACAAGGGATGCTTTGAATTGTGCTACGGACGCGTAAGGAGGCCCAGCCAAGTGTGCCAGGCAGTCCTGCTCCACCAAGAGCTATCGTGAAGAAACACCAGCAGCAACCTCCCTTGCAGACAGCGTGGAGACTCCTTACCCATGTTACTTTCATTTCATCTTGACCACGCCTACACAGTAGCAGTGACCCCAGGACAACGACCAGTGAGGAAACAGATCCACGGAAGTTATGTATCTTTGCCAGGGACTCACTTCTCCCAACTCTGCCCTGTACCCTGCAGCCCTGAATATCCTGCACATGTGTGGACAGAGAAATGTCACAGTTCAGCACATGGCCCATGTCCTAGACTAATGGATGACGGTGAAATCTGTTTCATTTCAGGTTAAGAGAGAAGAGAGTCAGCAACAGCAAGTTCTACTCATAGAAGCCCGGCTCCATGTGTAAAGGTGTCGTGTGTGCGCGTGTGTTTGCATGTAGGACTGTGTGCTCTCTTCGGACCCTGGGAACATGCTCATGTGTGAGGTCATCCTCTCCTCAAGCCTGTCAGCGAGATGACGTTTCTGAAGTCGACCCAAGTGGCATGAGTTGGGGTAATTTCCTGGTAACTTTCTCATCTTGGACAATTTCTTAACTTATAGTCTCTATAGAGGACCCCCAAAACCTGCTCACATTCGGCCTCTCGTGTTCCAGACCTCACTGAATAAAAGCAATGCAACTCTTGATCGGTTAGAGCTTCTGTGCACGACCTGTAGAGTGAGCAGGATTCCTTCCCTGGCCCCTAAAGACCCAGGTAACTGACTTCCACAGAAGATGAGCCCCATCTCTAAGGAACTAATTCATTAGATTCTGGAAACGATCTGAACACACTTAAGGCCATCAGAATTTACCAGGGCCCAGAGAGGAGCCCTCGCCCTGCCCCGGGTCAAAGCACTTTTAACTGCCACCAGCAGGCTGAACCCACCTGCTGCCATACACGGCACGGGGCTGGGGGTGGAGCCCATCCAGTAAGACAGAGACTTGCTTCGTGACTGGGGCAGTGGGGGTCAAGGGTGGAAATCTTACAGAGCTGATCAGAGCCCCTGAAGGCGCGGCCAGCTTCTCACTCACCCCTGCTCCGTCCACTTATGAGCTGGCTGCATAGCCACAGGGAAGCTCCGGGGCTGCAGCTGTCCACAGGCAAGAGGTCACTCACTGCTTAAACGGCGTGATACAGGGTAGGCTCTCTGGATTATCCAGTTTTCTGGAGCAGTGAGCGAAGCCTTAGGAAACTACAGAGAATCTCAGATTCGGCCACCCACAAAGGGGCAGACTCACCTAGGACAAGATGATCCTCCTCTACATCTTGAGATGCAGTTTAATGATTTGTACAGTGTGATGCTTTAATAAGGCTTTTTCAAGGCGAGGATAGTGTGCGGGGGGTGGGGAGTGGTCCGTAGAGCCACAACTTGGTCACAGGGAACTGAGAACTAACTTAGGAGACAAAAGGGAACTATGGGAAACAAGTGACTGCTGGGGAGCCACAAACCAGCAGTCAGTCTTGGTGGCTTTACTTGGATGGAACTGTGTCCTAGAAATCCACTCCGCCCGCCCCTTATTATCCTGGGTTTAGCGTGCACGAATTAGCTGGAGAGTACCTTAAAGGCAGCCATGCTCTGTCTCATCAAAAGACCCCATCCCTCCATTCCACGCAAGTTCATCAAGTACTTCCATACACCAAGCACTGTGCCAAAGTTTATCAAGTGCTTCCATACACCAAGCACTGTGCCAAAGTCTGGGGGTTCCAGGTCTTAAAAAAATTAAGGAAAGAAAAAAAAAAAGCCATGGTTACCGGTCTCGTGGAACCTATCCGTGTGCTTCTAAAAGAAATGCGTTTTATCTTTCATGAAGCCCTGAGTATACCTAACAGCCTCACCTTGGTCAGGATGCTCTTATTACTTAGTTATTCCTTAAGTTGGAGTTGCTATTTTATTTGGCAGCCAGCAACTGAGGGAAGAACATTCCCGATGGTAGCAAATGTTCAAATCAACATTCAAGAAAGGTTAGATGGAAAAGGCACTGAATTGAACACTGCATGGAGGGAATTTTCAGACTCTGTAGCCAGTGCCCCATTGGCTGTTGGCCAGGAAGCCACTGGAGCCTAATTATTGCACCTCCAGCCACAAGCCCCTTTTGGCTCCAGCATTACCTCTACAAGCTCAGGTGTTGATGTCATTACCTGTTTTCAGCTAGGGATGAATAAAAGACATAAACCTTCCACCTCACTCCATTTTAAAGCCAAAAGGTAAGACCAGGATCCCCTTTCTGCTTAAAATGGATTTTCTGCTACTGTGTCAAAAAAATTAAGAAGTGGTAGCACAGAAGGCAGAAGCTAAGCATCTTTTCAGCTGCTATCTCGTAGAATCCATACCAAGCCATACTCATGCAGAGACAGAGCAGGCACATGAGAGGGTTTATACTCTCAATGGTGCTGGGAAGAACCCTCTCCCCTAAAACCGGCTCCTGCTCCTCCGTGCTACAGTGACTTGAATCCACCATTAGAGAATATTTGCTTTGGCACTACACTCTCCCCTTAATAGGGTAACACATTAATCTGGCTCTTGGTGGTGGTAGGATTCTCTAGGTTGAGACAGAGAAAGTGAGGGGCCCAGATGCCACATAACCTAAGTATAAAATATCTAGCTGAGATTGTGGTTTAACAGCCATGTAATGAGCACAGCCAGTTCAGGTCAAGGAGAATCGTGATTGATAGGAACAACCTGAAATAGCAGGAACATCGATGGAGTCAAGCCATGATTGCTATGTGTAAAATAGTCTTTATTCTAATTGATAAAGGAAATGGTGAACATCCGTTATTACGTGGAAATATAAATGGAGGAGGCTGGTTAGATCATTTGAGTTTGTGAAATTTAGGTTATAGAAAGTTAATTTCTCTACTGTAAAGCTTGGCTATTCTAATGTGCACAGTGAAGAGGGGTGTAGAATATCCCTTTCCCAAATTTGATCTGAGAACACTTTCGCCAACAAACATCTTACGGGACTAGTTACAGTGGAATACATTTGAGGACCTGCTGCTCTATTAATTAAGAAGGCGACATCATCTAATAATTTATATGTTTTATGACATAGTTAAATAAAAACTAAACTTAAGCCCCCAAGGCCAATAATTTTTAAAGTGGGCCAGTCTTACCCCTAGCAATCTACCAGACCTTTCCAAGGAGTTAGTTTTAGTGGATCAATTTTCAGATCCTCCCCTTCCTATTGTACTCCTTCCTAAGATTCATCTGCCCGAGAAAATGCCCTTTTCTCTCCTTACCGAAGAAACCATCTTTCCCCATAGTCAGTCTGACTGTAGAGCATGACTCAAGATGTAAACATCAAAATATGGTGTTTGGAAAGTGAGAGCCTCTTAACAGGATACAAATCCTTCTGCAATGCTGGTGGTTCCCAATTCTTTGCTTTCAACAAAATTGAAGGAACACCCAAGATTTCTGAGTATTTATTTTAGCATGTAGTTCTGAAGGAGTTGGAAGAATTCAGCTACGCTGCTGTCACATAATTCCTTCTGTTCCCATCTATCTCTGTGAAAGACCACCAATATTTCCACACATAAAATCGAAAAGGGAGAATAGAAGTGATACTGTACCGTGACAATTCTAACAAAGATAATATTAATCTATACAGAGATGAAATAGTTGGAGGGAGAAGCCTTCTTCAGCTCCTTAAGTGATATATTGCCAATGAAATTTTACTGTGTTTATTTAGTACTTTATTAAAATGTGCACCCTATTTATTTATTAAACTCAGTCCAGAAGAAGTTTAAAATATGTAAGAGCCTTATGATGACAGGATATGTAATTTTGTTACAGATATGCAACTAAACAACATAAAAGCCAAGAATAATTGGGCTAAAATTTTGAGGGGGAAGTAGAATAAAAATACAAATTCAGTGAGTAAAAACGAAAAATGTAGCATTTCCTACCATTAAAAAATTGCCTTGTTTAATTTTTTGAAAGGATGGTAGTGGCTACCACCTATTGTACTTAGAGCCTCTTGGCTAAATTTAAAGGGGATGTAACCATTTTGCAGCATCTACAACATGCCGGCACTTCGATCCTTTGCAACTATTTAGGATGAGAAATTTTAGACATCAATTTGGAAATGTGTAAGGGCATACACCGGTTTTCAAAATTCACTGCTGAGGTCTCTGAACATAAAATTTTACAGTCGTTGATCTAGGGCCACTAAGGATGAGTCGTATTTGGAAATAAGGACAGCTAAAAGGGGCTCTACTTCTTTTAATTTTCAGAAGGAATGTAGCTTAACTTTCTACTTAGGTGACATCTAACTTTTTGGAGACAACCCTAAAAGCTATATTCTTGCCAACAGAAAGCTAATAAGTAGATTAAGAAATATGCAGAATTACAAAACTGGCATTTGAAGAATACTCAGTGATTTGTCTCAGGCTTTTCATTCTCAAAATATTTTCTTCTTGAAGAGCCAGCTTCTACAGTGATCCTGTCTCAGAAGTGTCTATATTTCTTACTTTTTGCTAGGCTTTAAGAAGATGCATTTGTAAATGTGTTTCATTATTAAAGCTTAATTTATTTTTTATGTAGTGTGTGCTTGTGTGTACACAGAAGATCGTGTGAATGAGTTACACAAATGTTGGCTGTTGTTAACGTGAAAGTTTAACGGCTGTGTCACATTTAAAAAAAATAAAATTTGGTCTCATTGAATACAGCAATCTACCCGGAAGCATCTTGTTGTTATTGTTTTTAAATGCTATTCACTTTTTTTGTTCTCCTAAAAACAAGAAATAGGTCCGTCACGAGATAGGTACAGTTACAGTTCTCTTTAAACAATCGGTTCTTCTATCCTTTACTCTTTTCTCTCGGTTACTGGTCTTCCTTTCAGCAAAAGCTCACTCTATGTAGAAACCCAAGTTTCTAAAACTAACACGTGACCCCTCTGCAATTTGTCAGTCTTTGGAAGAATGCTCTGTGCTAGAGGGGCAATAATGTCACTAAAAACACCTGTATTTCTCGACTACGTGATAGGGCACAGGAGAGCTGTCAGCCATTGTATTTTCTTGTCATCAAGTCCCGTTTGCAGGAAGCCACACTGTGTACCTTACAACTGTTTTATCCCCAGCCCTCATCCACTGATGACTGGACGAGTCACCCTGGTCCAAAAGCTTGAGAACAATCTATGACAAACCCTTGCACTTGAAGGTAAACAGGGAGGAGTAAAAAGCAAAGGAATTAGAACTGCTAAAAGGTCATTTTTTAAAAACAGATAAAATCATAACTCTCATAAAGATATAAAATTGAACACATGTCCAAAAATTTATTTAACTCCTTTATTAACAAAGGAACCAAGAAAACGTTACAACTGGTTCAGAGGAGAATTCAAAGAACAATACATGTTTAGGCTACCAGCTGTCCTGATTGTCTGATTCTACACCTTCCACTGTGAGTAATTCAGATGATTCTTGCCCCTAGAAATGCAAATTGTGTCCAGTGGAAACTCAATTGATCATTGGCTGTGAGTCAGTACTCACAGTTTTTGCCATTTATTTATTTATTTATATCTATTAAGCAAATTCATTTTAGCATCACCAATAGACACGAAATCTGACCCCTACTTACAACACACAAAAATCAAGCCCAGTTAGGGCTTCCCTGGTGGCACAGTGGTTAAGAATTCGCCTGCCAATGCAGGGGACACGGGTTCGATCCCTGCTCCAGGAAGATCCCACGTGCCACAGAGCAACTAAGCCCGTGCACCACAACTACTGAGTCTGCACTCTAGAGCCCGCATGCTGCAACTACTGAGCCTGCACGCCTAGACCCCGTGCTCCGCAACAAGAGAAGCCATCGCAATGAGAAGCCTAGGCACCACAACGAAGAGTAGCCCCCGCTCGCTGCAACTGGAGAAAGCCCACGCTTAGCAATGAAGACCCAACGCAGCCAAAAAAAAAAAAAAAAAATCAAGCCCAGTTAGATTACAAATCAAAATGGAGAAGATAAAACAGTAGCAGTTGCAGAAGGCATTCACAATCTTAGAGAGCAGTTGCTTCAGCAGAACACCAAAAGCACTACCCCTGAAGGAAGACAAAATTAGACTCTGCTAGAGCTCCCAGCTGCTGTTTATCAGAACACATAATTAGTAGAATGGAAAGGAAAGCAACAGGATGGAAGAAGACATTTGTAACAATCTATCTGACAAAGAACCTCAGTCAAAATGTGACTCCATCCCTCTAAATCAATAACAATTCATTAGGGAAAGGTGTATTTCATAAATAAGCACCTGGCAAGAGTACATCCAAATGGCTGAGAGGCAAATGAAAAGATGCTTACTCATTATCTGTAAGAGAAAATGCAAATTAAGACAATAAGATACCACTAATTGCTTACTGGAGTGGCAAAAACTGAAAAGCCTAACAATACTATCAATTGCTAGCAAGAATGTAGGGCAACTGGTTGCTCTGTAAATTGGTAGCAAACTACATTGTAAAGACGTTCGAAGGTAACTGCGTGCATACCCTATGACCAGCAATTCCACTCCTCAATACAGTTGGCCCTCAGTATCTGTGGGTTCCGCATCCGTGGATTCAACAAAACTTCAGGTAATGTACTATGTTTCCAATCCACACTGGCTGAATCTGCAGGAGCCAAATCCGCGGATAAGGCGGGCCGACTATGAGACTTAAGCATCCTGGGAGTATTGTAGCACAGCAGGTCCTAAAACCAGTCCCCCACAGATACTGAGGGACAACTGTATACCTACTAGAAGTGCATACCTATGCCTCCAGAGGACATGTACAAGACTGTCTGTAGCTGTGATTCACACGAGGCAAAACCTGAAAGAGTTCTACTGTCCATCTACTGCACAACTGTTAAACTGTGCGTCTTTACACAATGGAGCAAACACAGCGACTACAAATCACTGAGCTGTAACAGCATGGATGGATCTCACCACTATAATTTGAGTGGAGGGAGCTACATACACTCAAAGATAGCAAAGGAAAAAAAATGGAACAACACAAATTAGTAGGAGGACATGCAGGAAAATGCAGGCTATTTGAAAGATGGAATAGTATAAGGAGGTGAAATGGAATGGAGCTCAGCACATATACACAACATGGATACATTTAAACAATACAGTTTGAGAAAAGCGAAATGCAGAACCATGCATACCCAGTGATACCATTTATACACATTTAAAAAACGACATGCAAAACAATATTACATATTGCTTGTAACAGACATATGGATAGATAGGTAAACGTATACAAATGGACAGAGAGGAACATTCAAAAGTCAAGACAATGATTGTGTTGGAGGGAAGGCAGTGAGTGAGATAAGAAAAGGTAGTTTTAGCTCTATAGTGTGTTTTATTTCTTTTTTAAATATTGGAAGTGCTGCTCTGCTTGGTAGAAATGTAAAAGCAGGCTTGCTTACAAAGAACTTATACCGATCCTCCTCAAACTCTTCCTAAAGAATGAACAGGAAGGAACACTCCCAAAGACATTCTATGAAGCCACCATCACCCTGATACCAAAACCAAAGACACTACCAAAAAAGAAAATTACAGGCCAATATCTTTGATGAATGTAGTCCCCCAAATTCTTAACCAAACATTAGCAAACCGAATCCAACAACACTTAAAAATGTCATACACCAAGACCAAGTTGGATTCATCCCAGGGTCACCAGGATGGTTCAACACACACAAATCAATCAATGTGATACACCACGTCAACAAAAGAAAGGACAAACACCACATGATCATCTCAGTAGATGCAGGAAAAGTGACAAAATTCAACATCCATTCATGATAAAAACTCTTACGAAAGTGGGTATAGAGGGAACACATCTCAACATAATAAAAGCTTTTCATGACAAACCCACAGCCAATATAATACTTAAAAGCTGAAAAACTTCCCGCTAATATCTGGAACAAGACAAGGATGCCCACTCTCACCACTTCTTTTCAACGTAGTATTGGAAGTCCTAGCCACAGCAGTCAGGCAAGAAAAAGAAAGAAAAGGTATTCAAATTGGTAGGGAAGAGCTCATATTGTTATTATATGCAAATGACATGATACTACATACAGAAAACCTTAAAAACTCCACACAAATACTACTAGAACTGATAAACAAATTCGGCAAGGTAGAAGGACAAAGATTAACATACAGAAATTGGCTGCATTTCTTTACACTAAAAATGAATTATCAGAAAAGGAATGTAAACAAACAATCCCTTTTAAAGTCAAAAAAAAATAAAATACTTAATAAACCTCAGCAACGACGTGAAAGATGTATATGCCGAGAAATACGAAACGTTAATAAAGGAAATTAACGAGAATTCAAAGAAATGAGAAGATATCCCATGCTCTTGGATTAGAAAAATTAATATTTTTTAAATGGCAATACAATCCAAAGTAATCTATAGATTTAATGTGATCCCTATCAAATTACCCATGACATTTTTCACAGAACTAGAAAAAATAATCCTAAAATTTATATGGAACTATAAAAGACCCAGAATCGCCAAAGCAATCCTGAGGAAGTAGAACAAAGCAGGAGGGATAACCCTCCCAGACTTCAGACAATACTGTGAAGCTACAGTAATCGGCACAAAAACAGACATATGGATCCATGGAACAGAATAGGGAGCCCAGAAATAAACACACACACCTACACTCAATTGTTCCTCCACAAAGGAGGCAAGAATATAAAATGAGAAGAAGACAGTCTCTTCAGCAAGTGGTGCTAGGAAAGTTGGACAGCTGCGTGTAAATCAATGAACTTGGAACACACGCTCATACCATGCACAAAAATAAGCTCAAAAAATGGCTTAAAGACTTACACGTAAGATATGACACCATAAATCTCCTAGAAGAGATCATAAGCAAAACATTCTCTGACATAAAGTGTACCAATGTTTTCTTAGGTCCATCTCCCAAGACAAGAGAAATATAAACAAAAAATAAACAATGGGACCTAATCAAACTTACAGGCTTTTGCATAGCAAAGGGAACTGTGAAAAAGACAACATATGGAATGGGAGAAAATATTTGCAAATGAGGGGACAAGACAAGGGCTTAATTTCCAAATTATACAGTTCATGCAACTCAAGAACAAAAAAAACCAAAAAACCCAACTGAAAAATATGCAGAAGACCTTAACTGATATTTCTACAAAAAAGACACACAGATGACCAGTAGGCACATGAAAAGATGCTCACCATCACTAATTATTAGAGAAATGCAAATCAAAACTACAATGAGGTACCACCTCACATCAGTCAGAATGGTTGTCATTAAAAAGTCTACAAATAACAAATGCTGGAGAGGGTATGGGTGAAAAGGGAACCCTCCTACACTGTTGGTGGCAATGTACATTGGTACAGCCACTGTGGAGAACAGTATGGAGGTTCCTTAAAAAACTAAAAACAGAACTACCATAGGACCCAGCAATCCCACTCCTGGGCATATACCCAGACAAAACAATAATTCAAAAAGATACATGCAACCCTATGTTCATAGCAGCACTATTTACAATAGCCACAACACGGAAATAACCTAAATGTCCATCAACAGATGAATGGATGAAGAAGATACGGTACATATAGAAAATTGAATATTACTCAGCCATCAAAAAGAATAAAATAATGCCATCTGCAGCAACATGGATGGACCTAGAAGTGAAGTAAGTCATACAGAGAAAAACAAATACCATACAATATCACTTATATACAGAATCTAAAATACAAGGCACACCACATCTATGAAACAAAAACATTCACAGACATAGAGAACGGACTTGTGGTTGCCAAGGGAAAGGTAGGGAGGAAGGAAGGAATGGTATTTTGGGATTAGCAGATGCAAGCTATTATATACAGCACGGATAAACAACAACGTCCTACTGTATAGCACAGGGAACTATATTCAATATCCTGCGACGAACCATAATGGAAAAGAATATGAAAAAGAATATATATATATATATGCATAACTGAGCCACTTTCCTGTACAGAAGAAATTAACACAACATTGTACGTCAACTATACTTAAATAAAACTGAAAAAACAAAAAAGAACTGGCACCTGAACAGTACACTAAATTTAAAAAACTGCTTAAAAAAAAACGGGGGGAGGCCTTCAAGATGGCGGAGGAGTAAGACGTGGAGATCACCTTCCTCCCCACAAATACATCAGAAATACATCTACATGTGGAACAACTCCTACAAAACACCTACTGGATGCTGGCAGTAGACCTCAGACCTCCCAAAAGGCAAGAAACCCCCCACGTACCTGGGGAGGGCAAAAGAAACAACAGAGACAAAAGAATAGGGGCGGGACCTGCACCAGTGGGAGGGAGCTGTGAAGGAGGAAAGGCTTCCATACACTAGGAAGCCCCTTCACTGGCAGAGACGGGGGTGGCGGGGAAGAAGCTTCGGAGCCCTGGAGGAGAGCGCAGCAACAGGGGTGCAGAGGGCAAAGTAGAGAGATTCCTGCACAGAGGATCACTGCTGACCAGCACCCACCAGCCTGAGAGGCTTGTCTGCTCACCCGCCGGGGTGGGCGGAGGCTGGGAGCTGAGGCTCAGGCTTCGGAGATCAGATCCCAGGGAGTGGATGGGGGTTGGCTGCGTGAACACAGCCTGAAGGGGGCTAGCGTGCCACAGCTAGCCGGAAGGGAGTCCGGGAAAATGTCTGGAACTGCCTAGGAGGCAAGAGACCATTGTTTCCTGGTGCGCAAGGAGAGGGGATTCAGAGCGCCGCCTACATGAGCTCCAGAGACGGGCGCGAGCCGCGGCTATCAGCGCGGACCCCAGAGACGGGCATGAGATGCTAAGGCTGCTGCTGCCGCCACCAAGAAGCCTGTGTGCGAGCACAGGTCACTGTCCACACCTCCCCTCCCGGGAGCCTGTGCAGCCTGCCTCTGCCAGTGTCCCATGATCCAGGGACAACTTCCCCGGGGAGAACACACAGCACGCCTCAGGCTGGTGCCAATGTCACGCCGGCCTCTGACGCCACAGGCTTGCTCCTCATTCCGTACCCCTCCCTCTCCACGGCGTGAGTGAGCCAGAGCCCCCTAATCAGCGGCTCCTTTAACCCCATCCTGTCTGACCGAAGAACAGACGCCCTGAGGCGACCTACACACAGAGGCGAGGCCGGATCCAAAGCTGAGCCCCAGGAGCTGTGCGAACGGAGAAAGGGAAATCTCCCCCAGCAGCCTCAGGAGCGGCGGATTATATCACCACCATCAACTTGATGTACCTGCATCTGTGGAATACCTGAACAGACAATGAATCATCCCAAAATTGAGGCGGTGGACTTTGGGAGCAACAATATTTTTTTTTTTTTTTCTTTTTCTCTTTTTGTGAGAGTGTATGTGTATGCTTCTGTGTGAGATTTTGGCTGTATAGCTCTGCTTTTATCATTTGTCCTAGGGTTCTGTCTGCATTTTGTTTTGTTTTGTTTTTTGTCTTTTTGTTCGTTTTTTTACTATAGTTAGTTTTTAGAGCTTGTTATCATTGGTGGATTTGTTTTTTGGTTTCGCTGCTCTCCTTTCTTTTTTTTCCCGTTTTTTAAATTACTTTAAAAATTTTTTATTTTTAGTAATTATTTTTTATTTTAATAACATTCTTTTATTTTACTTATTTATTTATTTATTTTTCTCCTTCCTTTTCTTCTGAGCTGTGTGGCTGTCAGGCCTGTGCCTCTGAGGTGGGAGAGCTGAGTTCAGGACATTGGTCCACCAGTGACCTCCCAACTACATGTTATATCAAATGGTGAAAGCTCTCCCAGAGATCTCCATCTCAATGCTAAGACCCAGCTCCACTCAACGACCAGCAAGCTACAGTGCTGGACACCCTATGCCAAACAACTAGCAAGACAGCTGCCTCAAAACACACCACCGGATGCGGTCCTGCCCACCAGAAAGCCAAGATCCAGCCTCATCCTCCAGAACACAGGCACCAGTCCCCTCCACCAGGAAGCCTAAACAACCCACTGAACCAACCTCAGCCACTGGGGGCAGACACCAAAAATAATGGGAACTATGAACCTGCAGCCTGTGAAAAGGAGACCCCAAACACAGTAAGTTAAGCAAAATGAGAAGACAGAGAAACACACAGCAGACGAAGGAGCAAGGCAAAAACCCACCAGACCAAACAAATGAAGAGGAAACAGGCAGTCTACCTGAAAAAGAATTCAGAGTAATGATAGTAAAGATGATCCAAACTCTTGGATATAGAATGGAGAAAATGCAAGAAAAGGTTAACAAGGACCTAGAAAAACTAAAGGGCAAACAAACAATGATGAATAACACAACAAATGAAATTAAAAGTTCTCTAGAAGGAATCAATAGCAGAATAAATGAGGCAGAAAAACGCATAAGTGACCTGGAAGATTAAATAGTGGAAATAGCTACTGCAGAGCAGAATAAAGAAAAAAGAATGAAGAGAATTGAGGACAGTCTCAGAGACTTCTGGGACAACATTAAATGCACCAACATTTGAATTATAGGGGTGCCAGAAGAAGAGAAAAAGAAAGGAAGTGAGAAAATATATGAAGAGATTATAGTTGAAAACTTCCCTAATATTGGTAAGGAAATACTTAATCAAGTCCAAAAAGCACAAAGAGTCCCATACAGGATAAATCCAAGGAGAAACACACCAAGACACATACTAATCAAGCTATCAAAAATTAAATGCAAAGAAAAAATATTAAAAGCAGCAAGGGAAAAACAACAAATAACATACAAGGGAATCCCCATAAGGTTAACAGCTGATCTTTCAGCAGAAACTCTGCAAGCCAGAAGGGAGTGGCAGGACATATTCAAAGTGATGAAACGGAAAAAGCTACAACCAAGATTACACTACCCAGAAAGGATCTCATTCAGATTCGATGGAGAAACTAAAACTTTTACAGACAAGCAAAAGCTAAGAGAATTCGGCACCACCAAACCAGCTTTACACCAAATGCTAAAGAACTTCTCTAGGCAGGAAACACAAGAGAAAGAAAAGACCTCCAATAACAAACCCAAATCAATTAAGAAAATGGTAATAGGAACATACATATCTATAATTACCTTAAATGTAAATGGATTAAGTGCTCCCACCGAAAGACACAGACTGGCTGAATGGATACAAAAACAGGACCTGTATATATGCTGTCTACTAGAGACCCACTTCAGACCTAGGGACACATACAGACTGACAGGGAGGGGATGGAAAAAGATACTCCATGCAAAAGTAAATCAAAAGAAAGCTGGAGTAGCAATTCTTATATGAGACAAAATAGACTTTAACATAAAGACTATTACAACAGACAAAGAAGGACACTACATAATGATCAAGGGATCAATCCAAGAAAAAGATATAACAATTGTAAATATTTATGCACCCAACCTAGGAGCACCTCAATACATAAGGCAAATACTAACAGCCATAAAAGGGGAAATCGACAACAACACAATCATAGTAGGGGACTTCAACACCCCACTTTCACCAGTGGACAAATCATCCAAAATGAAAATAAATAAGGAAACACAAGCTCTAAATGATACATTAAACAAGATGGATTTAATTGATATTTGTAGGACATTCCAGCCAAAAACAACAGAATACATTTTCTTCTCAAGTGCGCATGTAACATTCTCCAGGATAGATCATATCTTGGGTCACAAATCAAGCCTTGGTACATTTAAGAATATTGAAATCCTATCAAGTATCTTTTCTGACCACAACGCTATGAGACTACACATCAATTACAGGAAAAAATCTGTAAAAAATACAAATACATGGAGGCTAAACAACACACTACTTAATAACCAAGAGATCACTGAAGAAATCAAAGAGGAAATCAAAAAATACCTAGAAACAACTGACAATGAAAACACGACTACCCAAAACCTATGGGATGCAGCAAAAGCAGCTCTAAGCAGAAAGTTTAGAGCAATACAATCCTACCTCAAGAAACAAGAAACATCTCAAATAAACAACCTAACCTTACACCTAAAGCAATTAGAGAAAGAAGAACAAAAAAACTACCAAAGTTAGGAGAAGGAAAGAAATCATAAAGATCAGATCACAAATAAATGAAAAAGAAATGAAGGAAACAATAGTAAAGATCAATAAAACTAAAAGCTGGTTCTTTGAGAAGATAAACAAAATTGACAGACCATTAGCCAGACTCATCAAGAAAAAAAGGGAGAAGACTCAAATCAATAGAATTAGAAATGAAAAAGGAGAAGTAAAAACAGACACTGCAGAAATACAAAGGATCACGACAGATTACTACAAGCAACTATATGCCAACAAAATAAACTGGAAGAAATGCACAAATTCTTAGAAAAGCACAACCTTCTGACTCTGAACCAGGAAGAAACAGAAAATATAAACAGACCAGTCACAAGCATTGACATTGAGACTGTGATTAAAAATCTTCCAACAAACAAAAGCCCAGGACCAGATGGCTTCACAGGCGAATTCTATCAAACATTTAGAGAAGAGCTAACACCTATCCTTCTCAAACTCTTCCAAAATATAGCAGAGGGAGGAACACTCCCAAACTCATTCTACGAGGCCACCATCACCCTGATACCAAAACCAGACAAAGATGTCACAAAGAAAGAAAACTACAGGCCAATATCACTGATGAACAGATGCAAAAATCCTCAACAAAATACTAGCAAACAGAATCCAACAGCACATTAAAAGGATCATACACCATGATCAACTGGGGTTTATCCCAGGAATGCAAGAATCCTTCAATATATGCAAATCAATCCATGTGATAAAACATATTAACAAATTGAAGGAGAAAAACCATATGATCATCTCAATAGATGCAGAAAAAGCTTTTGACAAAATTCAACACCCATTTATGATAAAAACCCTTCAGAAAGTAGACATAGAGGGAACTTACCTCAACATAATAAAGGCCATATATGACAAGCCCACAGCAAACATCGTTCTCAATGGTGGAAAACTGAAAGCATTTCCACTAAGATCAGGAAGAAGGCAAGGTTGCCCACTCTCACCACTATTATTCAACAAAGTTTTGGAAGTTTTTGCCACAGCAATCAGAGAAGAAAAAGAAATAAAAGGAATCCACATCAGAAAAGAAGTAGTAAAGCTGTCACTGTTAGCAGATGACATGATACTATACACAGAGGATCCTAAAGATGTTACCAGAAAACTACTAGAGCTAATCAATGAATTTGGTAAAGTAGCAGGGATACAAAATTAATGCACAGAAATCTCTTGCATTCCTATACACTAATGATGAAAAATCTGAAAGAGAAATTAAGGAAACACTCCCATTTACCACTGCAACAAAAAGAATAAAATACCTAGGAATAAACCTACCTAAGGAGACAAGACACCTGTATGCAGAAAAGTATAAGAGACTGATGAAAGAAATTAAAGATGATACCAACAGATGGAGATATATACCATGTTCTTGGATTGGAAGAATCAACATTGTCAAAATGACTATACTACCCAAAGCAATCTACAGATTCAATGCAATCCCTATCAAACTATCAATGGCATTTTTCACAGAAGTAGATCAAAAAATTTCACAATTTGTATGGAAGTACAAAAGACCCCGAATAGCCAAAGCAATCTTGAGAATAAAAACGGAGCTGGAAGAATCAGGCTCCCTGACTTCAGACTATACTACAAAGCTACAGTAATCAAGAGAGTATGGTTCTGGCACAAAAAGAGAAATATAGATCACTGGAACCGGATAGAAAGCCCAGAGATAAACCCACGCACATATGGTCACCTTATTATTGATAAAGGATGCAAGAATATACAACGAAAAAAGACAGCCTCTTCAGTAAGTGGTGCTGGGAAAACTGGATAGCTACATGTAAAAGAATGAAATTAGAACACTCCCTAACACCATACACAAAAATAAACTCAAAATGGATTAAAGACCTAAATGTAAGCCCAGACACTATAAAACTCTTAGAGGAAAACATAGGCAGAACACTCTTTGACATAAATCACAGCAAGATCCTTTTTGACCCACCGCCTAGAGAAATGGAAATAAAAACAAAAGTAAACAAATGGGACCTAATGAAACTTAAAACTTTTGCACAGCAAAGGAAACCATAACCAAGACGAAAAGCCAACCCTCAGCATGGAAGAAAATATTTGCAAATGAAGCAACGGACAAAGGATTAATCTCC
Organism: Monodon monoceros; assembly: GCF_005190385.1. Lineage (NCBI taxonomy): Eukaryota > Metazoa > Chordata > Mammalia > Artiodactyla > Monodontidae > Monodon > Monodon monoceros. Next base: position 6,493,811 of record NW_021703766.1, on the reverse strand, counting down.
AAAATTTACAAGCAGCTCATGCCGCTCAATGTCAAAAAAACAAACAACCCAATCCAAAAATGGGCAGAAGACCTAAATAGACATTTCTCCAAAGAAGATGTACAGATAGCCAACAAACACATGAAAGAATGCTCGACATCAGTAATCATTAGAGAAATGCCAATCAAAACTACAATGAGGTATCACCTCACAGCAGTCTGAATGGCCATCATCAAAAAATCTGCAAACAATAAATGCTGGAGAGGGTGTGGAGAAAAGGGAACCCTCTTGCACTGTTGGTGGGAATGTACATTGATCTAGCCACTATGGAGAACAGTATGGAGGTTCCTTAAAAAACTAAAAATAGAACTACCATATGACCCAGCAATCCCACTACAGGGCATATACCCTGAGAAAACCATAATTCAAAAAGAGTCATGTACCACAATGTTCACTGCAGCTCTGTTTACAATAGCCAGGATATGGAAGCAACCTGAGTGTCCATCGACAGATGAATGGGTAAAGAAGATGTGGCATATATATACAATGGAATATTATTCAGCCATAAAAAGAAATGAAATTGAGGTGTTTGTAGTGAGATGGATGGACCTAGAGTCTGTCATACAGAGTGAATTAAGTCAGAAAGAGAAAAACAAATACTGTATGCTGACACATATATATGCAATCTAAAAAAAAAAAGGTTCTGAAGAACCCAGGGGCAGGACAGGGATAAAGACGCAGACGTAGAGAATGGACTTGAGGACACGGGGAGGGGGCAGGGTAAGCTGGGACGAAGTGAGAGAGTGGCATGGACCTATATAATCACTACCAAATGTAAAATAGATAGCTAGTGGGAAGCAGTCACATAGCACAGGGAGATCAGCTCAGTGCTTTGTGACCACCTAGAGAGGTGGGATAGGGAGGGTGGGAGGGAGGCACAAGAGGGAGGACATATGGGGGTATATGTATACGTATAGTTGATTCACTTTGTTATAAAGCAGAAACCAACACAACATGGTGAAGCAATTATACGCCAATAAAGATGTTTAAATAAATAAATAAAAATAAAATTATCCGTCACACACTCACTCACACACACACACACACAAGCAGCACTGCTCTACCAAAAGTGTATACAGGCATGCTCACTCTCTCTCGTCCATAGGTGACCACCAAAACTGAAGAATATTTAACAATGGAAAATAAAGGCAGGAGAAGGAGAGGTTCAGCGGGGGTGGGGGGCGGGGGGGGGTGGAGATCAGAGGGAGGAAGAGAGACTGAGGGAGACATACTAAAAGAAACAGTTATTATTAGCAGCTAATAATTCTGGGGAATGAGAAGATGCCGTTACATTATCTTTTCATTTTTCCTATTGTTAAAGTTTTATTTTCAAAAAGGATAGAAAGAGAGGAAGAAAAAAGTTATATAAAAAGGTGAACCCGGCAAAGCTGAATAAAAGCTAAGCTGGTGTAGCACTGTTAAATCAGACAAATTACAATGCAAGGTAGGTACCACTAAGGGCAACATTTTACATTGACAACAAGAACACTGCCCCAAACTGTTATAGGCACAAACGTTTATGCTTTTCACAGCATAGCTTTGAAGAGCATAAAGCAGATTGGGAGAGAAAATCAACAAGTTCCTAATTACAGTGAGGGACAGAGTTCTCTCTCAGAAATCTATAGCTTAAAGAGACAAAATAAGGACAGAACCTCTGAGTAATGCAAGTCACAGTTTGATCAAGTGCACACATATGCTTCTACAAACACACTGAACTTTGTACACAGACGATACTTGTTTCGTCCAAGCACAGCACATTTATAAATGTTCACTAGACGCCAAGCCACAGGGGCTGGGGATTGGGAGAGGAAGAACTCTTTTAATAGCTCCAATACAAGTCCAAATTCACTGCCACAAGAAGTAACAAAGTAAAGATATCCCCCCAAAGTCCTTACACTTGAAAACTTTAAAACCTATTTCTAAAATATTTTTAGGTTAAAGGGAAAGGACAAAACTTCTGCTCAGAAAAATTAAACCTTTAAGTGTGTTTATTCCAAAACAAGAATAAGTGAAAATAAATGAGCTAAACTTTTAACTTAGAAGCTAGGAAAAAACCTCAAAAGTAAAAAATGAAATTAATATAAAAGAAATTCATGATGCAGAGAAACTACAATCTAATAAAACTGATAAAACGGACCTTTTAAAAAGACTAAAATAATAAACAAAATAGATAAATTAAGGAAAAAAGCAAAGAAAGTGCAAATGAACAGTACTAGGAGAGAAAAAAGAGCATGCATAACTATACAGATTAAAAATGAAAGGAAAAGACTATACTCAACTCTATTAATATAATAAACATTTGGGAGCCTAGACAAACTAGACAATATTATATTAAGATAAAAATGATTAGATGTCCAAGAATCACTAGAAGCTAGACCAATCCAGTTACAATCAAAGAAAAAACAGTGGCCAAAGACCTGCCCTCCAGGGGTCATCAACTCCATATGATTTTTATGGACAACTTCTACCAAACTTTAACGCAAAAGAATATTTGAAAAACCACGTTGAACAACAGATACCATGAGGTACCTACTTAAATTTCTAAGTGGACAGTATTGTTAACAATGAGCACAGTGCTGCACAGCACGTCTCTAAAATTTTGCATCTTGCATGACAAACTTTTTTTTTATTTTTTTTTTTGGCTGGGGTGGGTCTTTGTTGCTGCACGTGGGCCTTTTCTAGTTGTGGCGAGCGGGGGCTACTCTTCGTTGCAGTGCGCGGGCTTCTCATTGCGGTGGCTTCTCTTGTTGCGGAGCACAGGCTCTAGGTGCGTGGGCTTCAGTAGTTGTGGCACACAGGCTCAGTAGTTGTGGCTCGCAGGCTCTAGACTGCAGGCTCAGTAGTTATGGCTCATGGGCTTAGGTGCTCCGCAGCATGGGGGATCTTCCCAGACCAAGGCTCGAACCCGTGTCCCCTGCATTGGCAGGCGGATTCTTAACCACTGTGCCACCAGGGAAGCCCTGCATGACTAAAACTTTAAATCCAGTGAACAACAACTCCCCATTTCCCCCTCCCCTCAGCCCCTGGCAACCACGATTCTAATATTTTCTGTTTCAATGAGTTTGACTACATTAGATGCTTCATGTAAGTGGAATCATGCCATATTTGTCCTCTGTGATTGGCTTATTTAACTTAGCATAATGTCCTCAAGATCCATGCATGTTGTGACATATGACAGGCTTTCCTTTTTTATGGTTGAATAATATTCCACTGTATGTATATACCATTATTTTCTTTATCCATTCATCTGTCTATGGACATTTAGGTTGTTTCCACATCTTGGCTATTGGGCATAAAGCTGCAATGAACACAGGACTGCAGATATCACTTCAAGATTGATTTTGGTTTTTGTATAAACACTCACAAGTGGGAGGAAGAGGGAGAAGGAGGGGGAGGGGGGAGGAAGGGAGACATAAAGGAGGAGGTAGGGAAGGGAGAGAGAGGAGGAGAGAGGGAAGGAGGAAGGGAAGGGGATGAGGGAGAAGGGGAGGGAGACAGAGAGGAGAAGGGAGGGAGAGAGGGGAGGAGGGGAGGGGGGAGGAGAGGGAGAGAGAGGAAGGGAGGTGGGTGAGAGACAGAGAAGGGGAGGGAGAGAACAAATTTGAATTTAGTAGAAGGATGAGTAATCCAATTATACTGAGCCAGGTGACTGTTCATTGAGAAGACACCAAGTTAGGAATTTACTTCCCATTGTCTATACAACTAAATACAAGATAAAGGTAAGAGGGTATAAAAACAGAACTTTTAAATTATTATAAGAAATATTCGATATTTTTTCTTCTGAATGGGAAAGACTTTCACAAATAAATATCAAAAGAAAAACAGGGGGCTTCCCTGGTGGCGCAGTGGTTGAGAACCTGCCTGCCAATGCAGGGGACATGGGTTCGAGCCCTGGTCTGGGACGATCAGACGTGGAGCAACTAAGCCCGTGAGCCACAACTACTGAGCCTGCGCGTCTGGAGCCTGGGCTCCACAACAAGAGAGGACGCGATAGTGAGAGGTCCGCGCGCCGCGATGAAGAGTGGCCCCTGCTTGCCACAACTAGAGAAAGCTCTCACACAGAAACGAAGACCCAACACAGCAAAAATAAATAAATAAATTAATAAACTCCTACCCCCAACATCTTCTTAAAAAAAAAAAAAGAAAACCCAAAAAGATGCATTAATTTGATGTCAAAATTAGAAGTACTATATAATTTAAAAGACAACTGAAACAAGGTTAAAAGGCAAGTGGAGATAGATACTGTCCATGCCTTCTTTTTCTTCCAGTTTTACGGAGATACGATTAACATACAGCATAATGCTGCGATTTACATACACCACGAAGTGATTATCACAAGTTTAGTGAACATTTGTCATGTCCTATAGGTACAAAATTAAAGAAACAGAAAAAAATTTCCTCTTGTGATGAGAACTCTTAGGGTTTGCTCACTTAACAACTGTCGTATACAACGTACAGCAGCGTGAGTTCTATTTATCATGCTGTACATTACATCCCTAGTAATTCTTTACCTTATAACTGGACGTTCGTACGTTTTGACCACGTTCATCCAATTAGTCCTCCCCTGACCCTATCCATGTCTTATGTGATAAAAGACATGACCCTGAATATATCCTACAAACCCATACAAAGAGGGTGAGAGAAAAATGTGACCATGCAATTCAAAAGAGAGAAAACCCAAAGGTCTCCCAAGTATTTGACGAGGTACTATGTTCAGTAGTAATCACAGAAGTGTAAACTGTTTAAAATGATAAATCATTTTTTACTCATCAGATTGGCAAAAATTTAAATGTGAGAAAACTGGGGTGAGGGACTAGCAGGTCTGGGGGGAGGGTAAACTTGTGCAGCCACTTCAGAGGCAGACGAACAGAGTGGCCAACCCAACCCAAGCCCCACCCAGACCCCATCTCCCTCACTACCTTCCAGTGCTGGTCTAGGAGTCGCTGTGTGTCTCAGTTCTGGACAATGGGTGTGAGAAGAAACCACTGATACTAAGCAGCTGTTAAAAGAATTAGGTATGGCTACCTTATGGTGGTCATAAATATGACAGGTTCCATAACATCATCATATCACAAAGTGTCACACATGTTGTGGTCCAGTATCACAAAGGCAAGATCTACACCGGGGGCCACCAAACTCACTCTCCTAGTCTCCTCCTTCAAGCCAAGTTGCAGCCCAGCATCGTGCCCAGGGTGGGAAGCAGAAAGGCACCCTAGGAGTTGGACCTCCCTGCACTCAGACTTCACCCTTGAGGGCAGGTGAGTCACGCTGATGACGTTGGGAGACCGGCAGGGAGGTGGGAAATCAGATGGAGCACAACCAGAGGTGCGTGGCGACACGAGTTAGGGAAGTTCTGGTGTGCACATAGAACAGGAGCTTTTCCCACACCTGGGGAGCCACAGGCTGGCAGCTCCACCTGAGCACCTGTTGCCATGGGGCTGGCCCAGGCTTTCCCAAGTTTGATGCAGCAATGTCAGATTACTAGAATAATAACCGTAATATTGAGAATGACAATGCATCGTTTGAGGCTATTATTGACTCAACTACTAGCACGGTGATGGCCAATCATAAGGAGAATTACCGGCGCTCAGGCAGCACAGATGGCTTTTAAAATTTTGCAAAAATGAAAAGTAAAACATTTATAATGCATTTTACAAATACTTTTGGACTTAGGTTGCTGTATTTACTGAAATAGCAAGTTCTATTTGAATTGAAATGTTTTTCTTGTTGCGTGAATACCATGGTATCCTGAGAAATAGTTTATTTTACTTCAATCAAAAGGTTGGTATTGGAATTCTTTCAAGTGTATTCATTGTCCTGCATAATTTGTACCAATATTGGCTGAAATACTTTTTTACATGCACAATGGCTACTGGCAGAGGAATTTATTCAAACGTACTACAGTTTGCTACATGGCTTTGTCCATTTTTATTTGCTTTATTCTGCATGCATGGTAGAGGCATTCCTTCAAATATGTTTTACATCATGACTTTTTCTAGTTACCAGCATTCAGTGTAGTACAGTGCCAGTGTCTGCTCTCACACTCTCGGATGTGAGATTACCTTCTCCTCCACCAGTAAATTTGTTTTGCTGCCAGTTACATTAAAGGATTGCCAATAAACACATACATAAAATTCTGTTTAGCTAGGTAATTTTATAACGGTATTTCAGTGTTGGTAGAATATTGCTGCATACTCAGAATTTAGCATTTCCTACTAGATTCTACTGTACACATTCAAAGTGATTATTTTTCCCTCAAAACCACTTCACTACAACTTGTAATAAAGATATTATGGGAAAATATGTAATCCTTTCTATTATAACTGTAGTATCTTATATAGAGAGTGACCATATAATTCCTTAAACAAAATGGGACACATTTGAGAGTGAAAAGGGGCAGTATTAAAAATTCGGATGGGACTACAGGCATAAAATCACAACTGTCCTGGGCATACAGTCAGACCTGGGACATACAGTCACCATATTCATATACCTGCACACCTCCTACATCAGCAAACAAGGAATATATACTATTACCAGTAGATCATCAGGATGCACAATTCAGTGAGAAACACAAGTAGCAGAAGAAAATGTGAGGCAGAATACAATAGTATGGAAATAGTAATGAACACTACAGCCTAATTTGCTATACAATACCTACATATACATAATTTGGGACACATTGGTAAAAGGGTGCTTCAGCCTCGTCTGCAGTGTTTTAACTTCTTATAAGGAAAATTCATTTATGAATTATCTATAGTTACTTTAAAACTGAAAAGAAGTATTCTGCATACAGAATTAAGAGCTTGACCCTTTCAGCTTTAAAACCAAGACACAGTGATAGGGATAGAGTATGATCGTTACACAGGTAGCTTTAGAAATCCCACTGGAGGATTATAGATAGAGAAGGAGCTTTAGGGAATTTGGGGAGACCACTGTGAGCTAATGATAGCTCAGGAAAACTATCAGAACACCGCGAAAAGAAGCAGGCTTGCTGAACTATAAAACCCTAAATAAAAGGACAAGATATGCCCTGGGTCATTAAGCGAAAAAAATGAGGCCTGCATCCTGCTGGTCGACTTCAGCAAGATAATGATCCTTAGGACCAAGGACAGGAATATAACGGAAAGGTGACAGAAGACCCTCGTTATACTGAGACCTGAGATGATTTAACATATTTTAGTGTATGTTACCACCCTTCTGCTGATTTGAATAGCGCCATGACAGTCCTATTTGGCCTCACAGGGTCAAACACTCTCCTGCCTGATGTGAAGGAGGAGCTAGTGATGTAAGCCTGACATCTACTCAAAGAATGAGGAAGAAGGTGGTCTTCTCTCCTTCCCCGCTTTCCTTTAATTATAAAAATGTAGCCCACTTAATTCTCGGGGCAGAGCCCTTTCACCTGCCCTTTTGTATCCCTCACAAACGTCCTATATTAATAATCTACTTGCCTATCACTTTTCCTCTCGCTGAATTCCTTCTGCACTGAGAGATAAAGAACCTGAGCTTCATTAACTCCTGTGACCAGGTGTGCAGTTTTTGCTGGGAGATTGTGAGTTCAAGTCACACCTGAAGTGTGGCTGGGTTCCAGTGCCATGCAAAGGAGTGTGGTTCAGAGATTGTGAGTTCGAGTCCCAATCTGAACTGTGCAGTTTCAACAACAATTGTAAGTGTTTAAATATATCAAAATTTAAAGCAAAGAGGCATAGGTTACCATTTTTTCTCTAGCATGGTATCATCTACCTGAAACTTAAAAAATACCATCTCATTAATCTCCAAAATATACAAACAGCTCATGCAGCTCAACATCAAAAAACAAACAACCCAATCAAAAAAATGGGCAGAAGACCCAAATAGACATTTCTCCAAAGAAGACATACAGATGGCCAAGAGGCACATGAAAAGGTGCTCAGCATCACTAATTATCAGAGAAATGCAAATCAAAATTACCATGAGGTATCACCTCACGTGGTCAGAATGGCCATCATCAAAAAAATCTACAAACAATAGATGCTGGAGGGGGTGTAGAGAAAAGGGAACCCTCTTGCACTGTTGGTGGGAATGTAAACTGATACAGCCACTATGGAGAACAGTATGGAGGTTCCTTAAAAAAATAAAAATAGAATTACCATATGATCCAGCAGTCCCGCTACCGGGCATATACCCTGAGAAAACCATAATTCAAAAAGCCACATGCACCCCAATGTTCACTGCAGCACTATTTACAATAGCCAGGACATGGAAGCATCTGTCCATTGACAGATGAATGGATAAAGATGTGGTACATATACACAGTGGAATATTACTCAGCTGTGAAAAAGAATGAAATAATGCCATTGGCAGCAACATGGATCATACTGAGTGAAGTCAGAGAGACAAATACCATATGATATCACTTATATCTAAAACATGACACAAATGAACTTATCTATGAAACAGACTCAGACAGAGAAACTTGTGGTTGCCAAGGGGAAGGGGAGTTGGGGGAGGCATGGAGTGGGAGTTTGGGGTTAGCAGATGCAAACTATTAATATACAGCATGGATAAACAACAACATCCTACTGTATAGCACAGGGAACTATATTCAATATCCTGTGATAAACTATAATGGAAAAGAATATGAAAAAGAATGTATATATATGTATAACTCAATCACTTTGCTGTACAGCAGAAATTAACACAACATTGTAAATCAACTATACTGCAATTAAAAAAAAAGAGTTGGTGTCTGGATTAAGCTTTGCCACTTCCTAGCCAAGTGACTTGGGCAAGAATACTCCACCTCCCTAGAGCTCCATTTCCTCACATGTACACTGGAGATGATAAAAAGTGCCCACTTTTAAAGCATTGAGAGAATTAAATGAGCTTAAGAAATATAGAGAGTCTTACACATAGTCATAGCTCAACAAATAGTAGCAATTAACTAGTAAGAATGACCTTCTTTGAATAATTTCGTTAATGAGAGTGATGGATTACATCCATCATTATCCCAGTGATAAACATGCCCAGAGGCAAAAATCCCCTGAAGAGGTTGCATGACCCCAACTCAGTGAGGGTGTTGTAATTGCCCCAGCAACACAGCAAATAATTTCTCTTCAAAGCTGGGCAGCATTTCATACTAGCTATTCAGGACACTAGCTCCTAGAGGTGGTTAGGAGCGCATGGCAACTCATTCTAATAACAAAATCTAAAAATATGTATTGGTAAGAAAGTATTTTACTTTTAGATCTGTAATAAGGCTCCCCTGGAGGACCGGAGAAAAATAATACATCTAGAATATTTGCCAGGATTAAAATTCGACATATTAGTAATGAAGAATTTTTTAATTACTTGCATGCTTCAACCAACTGTTAAAAATAAACATTGCAAATTACTGCAGATCAACCCCTGTTGGCTGAAAGACACTTGCCCAGGTCATTTTGTTATATGTGATTTCTTGGTAGTAAGCTAGATTTTGCCTCCGTCATAATTACTTGAGTTCAATAGCAGAAGTATCTTCCCTGGTGTGCATGGAGTTCTAAAATACACAAGGGTAACGTCGTATGGATTTGCATAGCTTAGAGATGCTGTGGTCTGGTTGACTCCATTTCTGGTTAGATTTTCAATAGCAAATGGCTCCTTTGTGCCCAAAAGATCAGGTAACCAGGCCCAACCGGATGGGTTGCTAAATAGGAGCCTTTTGGCCAAGGGAAGCAGGTTCCAGGTGGCCTGGAGGAGTCAGCACTGAGAAGTAGCGTGCTTGTCAGTCAACAAACAACTGGGCCTATTGTTGAAAAGAGGACGCAGGAGGCCACCTGAGTCTCAGGTCCTTTGGTGAGCCCCATCTCCCCCTCCATTCATTCAGCAAAGGTGTGCTGAGCACTTGCTGTAGCAAAGCACTGGAAGGGGAAGAGCAATGAGAATTCAGGAGCCGCTCACTTAGCGTCTTGCAAAGGGAGCACGTGTTTGTTATCTGGCAGCATTTTCCACCTCTTTGTTGGACGATAAGAAACACCTGGAGTGCAGATTCCCAACACACAGACCTGAACCAGAATCGCCAGGGGAAGAGTTCAGACTTTGCATATATTTACGCATATATATATTTTCTTGTGTGTGTGTGTGTTAAAGTATACATAAGGGTTCTGCAATTGTTGGTTCAATTTCCTCCCAGTTTAGTGGTTGTTTTGGCAAAGGACTGACCCTAGAGCTTCCCGCTCTCCTATTCTGCATGACATCACTCCTCTGGAACCTGTATTTTCTTTTCTTTTTTTTAATCAAAATTGTATATATTTAAGGTGCAAAACATGATGACTTGATATACATAGACAAAGTGAAATGATTACTACAGTCAAGCTAATTAACATTTCTCCTCGCATAGTTAGCTTTTTTTGTCACGAGAGCCTCAGAAATAAATCTAGAGACTTATATTTAATATACAGCATGATGACTGTGGTTAATAATACTGTATGGAATACTGTCTTTTTAAATACTATATTTTTAAACTTGGGCCTCCAGTGTTCTCTTTTTCAGGTAGGGGTGGGAGCTACAGGTTTAAAGGAAGGAATAACTGGGATATCAGCGTCGTAATCTCAGGTGAGGTCACCTGGCTGATAAATGCATTCAGCCAATCAACAAGCATTTATTGGATCGATGAAGGAACATGTTCTCTAAATAAAGAACTCAACAAAACAGACATGGTCCCTGCGCTCACAGGACGCCAAAATTCCGAGGAACAAACTACTTTGTCAAATAATTTTCTTATCATAGAACAAGAGAGGTTGAACAAGACTGCTTCAACACGGGCCCAGCCCAAACGTACACGACTCTAGAAAAGGAAATTAGTCCGTTCTGGAAGAACTCCAGCAAATGTTCAGTTCCCCAGGAGCTAAAAGAGGCCCCCTTTTTAAGGAAGAGGGCACACAGGAGAATGGAGTGTCTTTGGAAACCACAGAGTATGTTCACCTGTGCCCAGGAGTGGGCTGTGGAGACTATAAGCCAAGACCTTTTCCAATTCATGGAGAAAAACCCAACTCAAAAGACTAAGCAGAAAATAAAATATACCGAGACTCACATGACAGCATGATCCAGGATGAAGTTAGCCTTGGGCACGGGTGGGTGGCAGAGCCGCAGTGACTTCTTCAAGGAACTCCTCTCTCTCCATTTCTTGGTCCGGCTGTACTTAATTCACAGCTGGGAGCTAGGAGCCCAAACATTATCGGAATTCAGTCTCTCCTTCGGGGTAGGCCAGTCCACGGTAGCCCCAAAGCCTACCCACCCCACAGAAGCAACCTCCGCAAAAATACTTGCCCTCCAGAGCTTTCGGTGAAAAGTTGAGAGGAGGACGCTCATTGGCTCACTTTGGCCCAATGACTGCGGTCAGAAGGATGACAGCCTTCTGATTGGTCAGGCCTTGCAAGTGGAGGTCAGCCCTACCGAAGGGCTGGGAATGGGTTTCTGGCTTCGAAAAGGGGAGTGGAGTGTCATCTGCCACCGCAAGGGATGCTAGCAAACAGCGGCAGTTTTAATAAGCCACGAACTGCTGGTGTGAGCTGCCACTGCCGGCTAACAGGGGGGCCATTAGCTCCAGGGTGCACAGCTGGGTTGAGGGTGGGTGCGAGGAGGGGGGTAGAATTCTGCAGGCTATTTCTTCTAACGTGTCTGTAAGGCTAGGGGAACTGCTGGAGATCTGGAAGGAATACAAGGTAGAAGTTGCCCCAAGAATTGTTAGTAAACCAATTAAATCTATGACAAAGCAATACTGGCTTTCTTACAGTCATCATGTTAAGTGATTTAGGAAAATTAAACCTCTTGAAAAGAATCCCTGGGCCTACTCTGTAGGCTTGAGAAATACTATAGCCTAGGTAATTTGGTGTCAGAATTGGTCATTTGGCCCTCGGGTAACTGCTACAATTCGTAACAGGGCACCTCTGCCACCCATGACAGGAGCAGCACGAAGGACATCAGGGGCTTGAACAGGCGTACTAGGCCCCTCTTCCTTTTTGCAGACATGGGCAGCTTTGGCATTACCTTTGGGTTCCATGACAGGAGTCTTTGTCACATGGTGTGATCCTCCAAAAGGCTTACGATAACTGCCCACCTACTCTTTGGAAGCAGAGGTTGGGGTGGCAGTACTGGGTGGCTTATGCCCAGGCGTCTAGGAGAGCCTCCATACCCACAGTGTGGCCATCATTTCATGGCTCTGTGCAAGTTTAGGGATTCCACCCATGGTTGAGGAAAGGGGAGGAAAGTTGGGAACCGTAGAACAATGGAATTCCTCAACTGCAGTATCTCCTGACCTTAGAAAGGAAAGCAGTTGCCTTTCAGATAATAGATTGAGTTCTTTAAAGTGGTCAGTTTCGGCTCAGATATGGAGGGAGTGCCACCATATCATATGGAGAATAACATTACTTATTTATTAGACTTCATCTAGTCTTGACTTAGTCAACACACAATTCTAATAGGTTGAATATTTTCCCAGTCTTCAAGAGATTAGTAAGTTATATACGCGACAGAAAGGGGTAGTCACCCTTAGAAAGAAAAATAGCATTAATTCAACAAATACTTACTGAATTCCTGTATTGTACTAGGCATGAGGGGTACAATATCAAGCAATATGAAGTTCCTGCCCTCGTGGAGTTTACAGGCATTCCACAAATGATTACTCAAACTATTACAGTTGTGATAAAGGCTATAAAAGCAGGGTGTTATGAGGGCTTGTAGCAGGAGGACCAAGCCTAAATTGTTAGGATCATAGAATGCCTCTGGAAGAAAATTAAGCTGAGATATGAAATAAACATTATAAGGTCAATAAGTGGGGCAGGAGGTGTGAGAAGCTTGGAACTTAGGAACCTGCAAGACGCCAGTGTAGCTGGGCAGAGAAGGTAACATAGTGTGAGATGAGCAGGGAGCAGTAGGTGGGGCTCAGATCAGGCAGAGTCTCGGGTTACAGTAAGGACTCTCAACCTAAACCTAGAGAGCTTTAAGCAGGGAAGTGACGTAGATTTACATCTTTATAGGACCACTCTGCTTGGTATGTGGAGAATGGATCCAGGGATGGAGGGATGCAAAAGTGGATGCAGATGGAAGAGAAAAGAGGCTATTGTTGGAGCCTAAAGGGAGAGAAGTAACACCTGTACACTGGGCATGAGCAGAAGGTAAGATCAAGGGCTAAAGGTGGATTAGGTGTGTCAAGTTAACGGGAGGCAGGTGTCAAAGATTATCCCAGATTTCTGGCATGAGAAATTCAACCCTGGTGACATCTGTTAAGGAAAGGAACCCTGTAAGACTTTGGAGGGATTGTGAATTCCATTTTGGATATGTTGACTGAAAGGTGCTTGTGAAATATCCAGGCGGAGATGCAGAGATGGCTGGCTGGGTGGGTCTGGAGCTGAGAAGAATGGTCTGGGCCGGAACTATAAACGTAGTAGTATGTATCCAGAATAGAGATTAACACCAGGGGCTTGAACTAGATCACTTAGGGAGAAACTTTGGTGTTAGCAGAGGGCCTAGCACTGAGCACTGAAGAAATCTACCATGTAAAACTGGTGTGGAGGAGATGGGAAAACTGGTGAGATGCAGAAATGTGGTAGCAGACTCCCACATGGCCTCCAATAATCCCCACCTCCCGGTATTCATGTCCTTGAGTCTCCTCCCATGTGGAGTAGGGCTAACCTGTGTAGCCCATATATTATGGAAATGACAGTGCACGACCAAGGTTGTAGCTAAAATCTTTTAAGACCCAGGAGAGACCTAAGGGGGTGCCTCAGAGGGCTGTTCAAACAGCAAGGCTTCTAGGAAGCTTAAGGGCACTTGTCCCTCAGCAGTCTGAGCAGAAACCCCAAGTAGAGAAGAATGTATCTCAAAGAAATTTGTGGGTGTGGCTTTTGCCTGATGGAGTGAACTGCAGTGAAGACTCAGAGGAGACACGTAGTGTTCAGAATAATTAGGACTGACAGGGATACGGTACAAAAGGCAAAGAGGCCTTTGGACACCCCAAATTCTACTGGGTGGAAGCAGGCTGAGAAAACTGTGTAGCTGTATATGAGCTACCTTTCCTGGAAAAGGAAGGATGAGTCAGAGGGTACAGGCCAGCCTCCAAGATGGCCCCCAACACTCCCCTTCCTTCTGGTACTCATACCTTTGGGTAGCTCCCTCCCACACTGAAGAGGATTGGCCTGTGGGAACTGTGTATATTGTGGAGTGCAGTGTGTGACTTCTGAGGGTAAGTCATGAAAGACACTGCAGCTTCCACCTTGCATTCTTGAATCACCTGCTCTGGGGGAAGACAGCTGCTGTGTCATGAGGACATTCAAGCAGTCCAACAGAGATGCTCACATGGTGAGGAACTGAGGTCTCCTGCCCACAGTCATGGGGATGATCCTGGAAGTGGATCCTCTAGCTTCAGTCAAGCTTTCTGATGACTGCAGCACCAGTTGACATCATGAGATGACCCTCACGAGACCATAAGCAAAAGCTTACCCAGGGAGGCCACACGCAAATACCTGACCCACAGAAACTACAAGGTAATGTTTGTTATTTTAAGATATGTCTTGAGGTGACTTGTTATGGAGCAATAAATAATTAACACAAGGAGAAAGGCCAAAAGAGTTCAAGTGCATGAAAAGTAAACTGTGTTTCAAGGAGAGGGCGGACAACTGTGTCAAATGTTGCAGAAAGGCCAAATGTCTCATACCTGGATGACAATAAAGCCCACTTATCAATCCTGAATTTCATTTAGACACCTTGATTGTGTAAAACAAGAACAAAACAAGAAACACACCCCCCTCCCCGTGCTCAGTATACCTAGTTTAAGAAAACTGAGAAATGTCTATCATTCTTTTGAAGGACTTCATTAAAAACATGTTTTGAAAGTCTGTGAGACCTCTCAGTAACAACGGATCAATGTTTTCCTGTACTTACCTGGTTTCTCAGTCACCTTTGCATATGGACACACCATGCCATTACTGGACTGTAAGTCTGTAAGGGGCAGAGAAACCTGCCCTTGAGCACCTGGAGTGTTACATATGCTGTAGGTACTCAGACAACTTCACTTCAGACTAAAAAGCAAAAGCATCTCATGATATAAAAGACTCTACAGTTACTTTACTAAAAACAATCACTACCACCACCTCATATTCACATTGCAATTTATATATTAGAAGTACTTTCGCTGCGTCTTATTTTACGCTCACAACAAACCCTGTGTAGAAAGGGCAAATACAGTCATTCCTATTTCCCAAAGGAGGCAAATGAGGCCCTACAGAGGCTTTCAGCTACTTGGTTAAGGCCACACAAGATATTCATGGTTACAGGTCTTCTGGTATCAAGTTGAGCGCTTTTCCCAAAACAGCCAGGTGGCAGGTGCCAGGGCCTATTTCTCCAGCATCCTCCTCCTACAAATACTCTCAGGACAACTCTAACATGACTTTCCACAGCCATCTGTCCTTCTTAAGATGTGTGAATACTGTCCTTTCTATAGCTGGAATCGTGGAATGGGTAAAGACTCTGGGTCTTCTTTCCACTTTGGTTCCCATGCAACAGTGCAACCTGAACGTGTGCCACAGCAGTCACCGGGGTGGCCAGACAATGCTGCCATCGTTCAGAACATTCCTCACTGGAAGTGGCCTTCAGAGAACCGAAATTCTTCCCAGTAAGAAAGCCAGTCTGTCACTTGAGAGCCACGCTTTATTTTTTAGTTGCAAATAGCATCATTAGCTTGAACATCCTCATGAATCACCAGCTTTTTAGCTGTTTCCTAGGCTTCGATCTCCCCTCAGAGACCACAACTTTACAAACACTGAATATATTTAAACACGCTCGTTACAGACTCTGAGGACACACCACAAAGGCATTCCAGAAAGGTCAGTCACATCAGCACCCTCTAAACAGAATACCCTGAGGAAGAAAACCCTCATAAGGAATGCATAATAACAATACTGATAACAATAATGGCTTAGGGCTTCCCTGGTGGCGCAGTGGTTGAGCGCCCTCCTGCCGATGCGGGGGACGCGGGTTCGTGCCCCGGTCCGGGAGGATCCCACGTGCCGCGGAGCGGCTGGGCCCGTGAGCCGTGGCCGCTGAGTCTGCGCGTCCGGAGCCTGTGCTCCACAGCGGGAGAGGCCACAGCGGTGAGAGGCCCGCGTACACCCAAAAAAAAAAAGGCTTAAGCATGTTGAGTGGCACTTTATATGCCTTGTCTAATTTAACCCTCAAAAGAATCCTGAGAGGCAAGAGAAAGGTCTATTTGTGATTTGTGTCAACATCAACATTACCATGTGGTCACACAGGCATAACACCCTTATGTCACAAAGGGCAAAAGCTAATTCCCAAAACGCACGCCGTGAACAGCAAATACCTCCTCTGTGACGGCCACCATCTCCTCAGAGGCTTGGGCTGTAGGGATGTAGCCCAGTTGGTGTTTTTCACACATTTTCAAGCCTGTTAGCATTCTGCCGTTCCCGTATCAGTGTGTGTTTTAGCCCACGTGAAGCAGATACCGAGTGTATGGAATGGAAGTAAGTACATTTTTGGCTTCTGAGAAATTCAAACAAGACATTTCCCATCTAAGCAAGCTTAGCTCTATGGCTCCAGAATGACTTGTACTGTACTGATCGAAAGAAGGACCCAAGGAACCAAATCTCAAACTTATCTTTTTTTTTTTTTACATCTTTATTGGAGTATAATTGCTTTACAATGGTGTGTTAGTTTCTGCTTTATAACAAAGTGAATCAGTTATACATATACATATATCCCCATATCTCTTCCCTCTTTCCCTTCTATTTCTCCCTTCATGATTTGTGCAAGGAGGTAGGAAATGAAGACTTAATCCAAGAATCTATTCTTAAGCAGCGATTTGGAGATCCAAAATCTGACACCAGGTATCTATCTATCTGTCTATCTATTTTTCAAACCTGTGTGGTTTTTTTTTTCCTATAAATTTATTTATTTATTTTTGCTGTGTTGGGTCTTCGTTGCTGTGCGCAGGCTTTCTCTAGTTGCGGCGAGCAGGGGCTGCTCTTTGTTGCAGTGTGCGGGCTTCTCACTGTGGTGGCTTCTCTTGATGCGGAGCACGGGCTCTAGGCACAGGGGCTTCAGTAGTTGTGGCACGTGGGCTCAGCAGTTGTGGCTCGAGGGCTCTAGAGCGCAGGCTCAGTAGTTGTGGCACACGGGCTTAGTTGCTCCGCGGCATGTGGGATATTCCTGGACCAGGGCTTGAACCCATGTCCCCTGCATTGGCAGGCGGATTCTTTACCACTGTGCCACCAAGTCCGAAACCTGTGTTTCTTGAAAACCATCTCAGCAAGTGTGATCAACTCCTTATTTCTAGCTCCTCCTTCACACTGACAGAATCACAGAAGGCGGCAGCCATGCAAGAACTGCTATAACCAAGAGTACGACCAACAGCCCATCCCAAACAAGACACTCAGAGTCACGACTTCCAGGACATCTGCCATGACCATGGGCTTTAAACCATTCTACTACTTCCTGGAGGTCAAATAGCTGAGCCTCATAACCTAGCTCCTTCTTGGCTTTCTCTAGGCTAAAGTAATGTGTGACGCCGGTTTTGTAAACTTCAGTGCGGGTGAGGAAGGGCTGGAAGTTGTACAGTCGACCCAGAATGAAGTGGGCCGTCTCGGTTAGGAAAGCAAAGTAGTAGATGAGAGTCAAGGGCAGGCGGATGGATGGGAACTTGTAGCCCAGGCCCTCAACCAAAGGCCGAAAGAACTCAAAGTTGTTCACAGGTCTGCCATCTGAGATGAAGTAGGGCTGCCCAGAGGCAATGTGGCCCTTGTCAGCTTTCAGGGCCACTGAAGCCAGAATGTGAGCCTGCACCAAGTTATCCACATGGACAAATTCAACCAGACTCTTGGGGTCTCCGTACACAAACTTGAACAGGCCCTTCTCAATGTAGCTTACTATCCTGGGGAGGTGCCTCTGTTCTCCAGGCCCATAGATGCCAGCCGGCCTCAGAGCACAGGTTCTCAAGACCCCATCACTACTTTCCAGGGCTGTACCATTGGCCTCCAGCACCTTCTTCTCTGCAACAGATTTGGTCCGAGAGTAGTGATCAGGATGGAGGTGAAGAGGTAGGTAAGGCAGAGATTCATCTCCATTTCTGATAACTTGACCTCCGAAGATGACATTGAAGGTGCTCGTATAAACTAACCTTGGCACCCCTCGCCTCCTGCAAGCCTGGAGGATGTTGTCTGTGCCCCCCACGTTCACTTCTTCAATCAGGTTTCGATTCAGTTGCTCGCGCCCTGACATACCGTAAGAGGCAATATGGAACACACAAGCAACATCCACATCCTGGAAGGCTTTCTCTATGTCAGAGAGGTGGCGGATGTCTCCGTGGATAAACTTGATTCCTTCTGGAATGGTTTGAGCAGGGCTGCTGATGTCAAACAGAATCACACGGACTCCCTTCTGGTTCAGAGCACAGCCTAGGCTGAAACAAGCAAGAGTAAAAGTTAGATCAAATCACTATTAAGCTGTGCCTAGGAAAAGTGTGTAAAATAATTTTCCCAGTCTTCTTGGCTTATCCTGAGCTCCTCACTTTACATGTTCACTGGTACAAGTCTTACTTATGCAAATATTCAAAAGTAAGAATCTTCACATTCACTTAAATTAAAATGAGAGAGGCTTTATCTTCAAAGACGGTGATGTCTACATGTTACATTCCCCCACCCCCCATTCTAGGACCCACCATCTATTCTTCAGAATATTTATGAATGATAAGGTAATTGTGAAAAAACAGCGATTATGTTAAATTGTTTTCGGTGGTGTGCATATCTCCCCTCCCGAATTCAATGGCTTTATAAAGAATTTTTCTTAAAGCAGCATGTACCTGTAGTTCTCCATTTCAGTATCTGAGCTGTGGGCAACACGGTTCATTCCTGGTTTAACACTATACAAACAAGTAAAAGTCTACACCGCATTAGTGTGAGCTGAAAGCTATACTTTTCCCAGCAACTACTAATAAAATAACTCCATGGACAGATTTTGCAGATGCACTGACCGGAAGCCAAAATAGCCACCTCCTCCCGTAACGAGGACTGTTTCCTTCAGAGAGTTCTGGGAATCCATATATGGCAGTCAAGGATAACTGGACCTATAAGAAAGCAGTACGCATCACTGTTACTGATCCAGACGCAAATGTGATTGTCCCTCATGTGGGGTTAACAAAAACAAAAAGGCAATACGCTCGAGTAGAAAGAAAAGCTAAGACCTGGGTTCCCGTCATGGCTTTGTGACATTAACCAACTCCTCCCCACACCCCTCCTTTCTCTTCTTGGGCTTCACATTTCTACCTATGAATCATGGGAACAGTAATATCTGCCCTGACTGCCTGGCAAGGTCAACGTGAAGGTTAAATAAGATAACGTACATGGGAGTGCTTTGAAAACCACAAAGCACTCCCCAAATGTAAGGCATTTATTCTGAATCCTCAGAAAATTATGCCTTTTGGAAAAGAAGTCGTTCACATTTGGTAGGGAGAGGCATTTTCCCCACACACCAGAAAAAAATCCAGGACAGAAATTTAAAGCAATTTCCAACATCTTTGTTTTTAAACAGCACACTACAGCACAGTTTAATACTGGTGTTTTGGGACTTCCCTTGTGGTGCCATGGTTAAGAATCCTCCTGCCAATGCAGGGGACATGGGTTCAAGCCCTGGCCCGGGAAGATCGCACATGCCACGGAGCAACTAAGCCCGTGCGCCACAACTACTGAGCCCGTGTGCCACAACAACTGAGCCCGTGAGCCACAACTACTGAGCCTGCGAGCCACAACTACTGAAGCCCATGCGCCTAGAGCCCGTGCTCTGCAACAAGAGAAGCCACCGCAATGAGAAGCCCGCGCACCGCAAGAGTAGCTCCCGCTTGCCGCAACTAGAGAAAGCCTGCGTGCAGCAATGAAGACCCAATGCAGCCAAAAATAAATAAATAAATTTATTTATTTTTAAAAAATACTGGTGTTTTATTAACCCTATATGTAAAAAAAAAAAAAGGTGGGGGGGGGACAAAAACATCCTTTGTGTAGCAAACCATGTTCCCCCACCCAGGAAATCTTCTAAGTACAGCATGTGCTCAATACCTATGGGGATCTTGCTTCTCCCTCCCTCCTCTTCTATGCTAAAATAATAATTATTTTTATATTTTTATTATTTTCTCAAGGCTCCAAGAGCCCTTTCTCTCAAAAACAAAACAGAACAAGCAAAAAGCGGGCCACTCAACTCTTTCCACTTAAGAAGAAATGGAACAGGAGGCATGCGGGTCCTCAAATGTGTTGGGAATACATACATACATACACACACACACACACACACACACACACACACTCACTCAAGTCACTGGAGACACTCAGCGGTGCGGTTAGACAGGGAGACTGCAAGCAACCAAGAGCCCTATCACTTGGACAAGCTCATCTCTCTGTGCCTGTTGCTGCATCTAAAAAGCGGAGCTAATGATAAGCTCACAGGCTTATGGAGACCAAATGGGGTAGTGTATGAAAAATGCCTGACATAGTGCAGGTGCTCCACGGATGTCACTTCTTGAATTTCCTTTTCTTCAGGCTCTACAGTCTGGGGATTTGATTTTTCTCTTACATTCCCACATACCATGATTAGGTCTCTCAAAAGCACAGGGTTACAAAAAGTTTGTTGGGTTCTTCTGGAAAACTCTACTAAGGAGATCTGAGTGCCGGGAAAGCCAATCAGATCATTCAGGCAGAAACCAGTTGGTGTGACAGCTGAAGACAAGATTTAGCAAGTGACTGTCTCAGTGGCTTGAGGGTATGCAGAAGACTGAGAAATATTAGGAAAACTGAGCAAAATGATGTGGAGGATGGCTGATGGAGTCCCAAGGTTTGACAAAGCAACTGCCACTGCTGTGCTTACAAGAAAATCCGTAAAGAATGAACATCCCGGTGTCCCTTTAATATACCCAACAGTGACCTTATGCTTCTATCATTTTCGGAGTGCAGAACACTCCCACTTGGATTTGGAGTAGCCATAAAACTTGCTGTAGTCAATTCTATCATTTAACGTAATCACGTGACTTTGTTAACAGATGCTGCTTCCAAACACAAAAGATGTCAGTCACTGACATTTCAACCCAGACTTCTTACTGTCACCATCACGACCTGGTGGCAACCTCCTTCTCTGACTTCAGCTCACTCTTCCACCACTCGTACTCTACCCTCCAGCCACCTGAACTTTTCCCCTTTTTTGAAGATGCCAAGCTCATCTGTGCCCTGAGGTCTACACACACTTCTTTTTTTTTTTTTTGCGGTACGCGGGCCTCTCACTGCTGTGGCCTCTCCCGTTGCGGAGCACAGGCTCCGGACGCGCAGGCTCAGTGGCCATGGCTCACGGGCCCAGCCACTCCGCGGCATGTGGGATCTTCCCGGACCGGGGCACGAACCCATGTCCCCTGCATCGGCAGGCGGACTCTCATCCACTAAGCCACCAGGGAAGTCCCTATACACACTTCTTGCTTCACCTCTGGTGAACCACCTCTGCACCAGATCTTCGCCTGGCTGCATCCTTCTCAATATTTAGGTCTGCTCAAGGGCCACTTACTCAACGCAAAGAGGTGTTTCTGATTACCCCTTCCTGAAGAGCTCTCCCTTATCTAAACGCTGCTCTGTTTTCTCCATCGCACATTTCACTATCTAAATTTATTTGTTTCCTTT
Organism: Monodon monoceros; assembly: GCF_005190385.1. Taxonomy (NCBI): domain Eukaryota; kingdom Metazoa; phylum Chordata; class Mammalia; order Artiodactyla; family Monodontidae; genus Monodon; species Monodon monoceros. The sequence goes on along the minus strand of NW_021703766.1, from coordinate 6,472,098 downwards.
TTGACTACCGATCTCCTTCCAACAGAACATAGGTGCCATGAGAACCGAGACCTTCAGCCTTTCTCACTGGCGTGTTCCCACCAGAACCTCAGAGACAGTAGATACTCACAAGTATTTGTTGCTTATGGATGATTTTGAACACTGTGAAATAATACATGCAATTTAGTAAAATGATGATGGGCACAAATTATGCAGGGCACTGCAGTGTCTAAGAGTCGTTATTATGTATGCCAATCAATGTTGCCATTTTAATTTAACATCTCTTAAAAATAAAAGTTCTGGCGTGAAAATGACATAAAGCAAAATGAGACAGAATTCCTGCATTCTGGAGCTTATGCTGGAGGAGAGAAGCTTCTACAAATACCTAAAGTACATGGCAAAAAGGAGAAACCAAGATTACTGCAATGTTGGTATAAACCAGGTGCCGTGGGGGCACCGAGGTCGAAGGGAGATGGGATATGTTGATTCTGAAGGGCAGGTCCGAGAAGACCTCACTGAAGAGTAAGCACTAGAGCGGACCGGGGACAACGGGAGGACGGAGGCAGGCTGAGGCTAGGCAGAGGGCTACTACAGGCTGAGGGGGCAAAACACATGAACAGAAGAGCAACAGGGTGGGCTTGTGTTGGGCAACCGATACGGGGCGTGCAAACTGAAGCCGAAGTGTGTGGCTGGTGATTTAGGGCGGAAAGATGGCTGGAGTCGGCTTGGAGACAGCTTGGCATCCCCTTTGGGGGAGCCTGAACTCTATTCTATAGACCAGGGGTTCCCTATTCTATAGACCGGTCCATGGCCTGTTAGGAACCGGGCCGCACTGCAGGAGGTGAGCGGCGGGCGGGCGGGCGGGCAAAGCTTCATCTGCGGCTCCCCATCGCCCGCGTTACCGCCTGAACCATCGCCCCCGCCCCCAGCCCCCAGTCCGTGGAAGAATGGTCTTCCACGAAACCGGTCCCTGGTGCCAAAAAGGCTGGGGACCGCTGCTCTAGACAACAGAGGGTCTTTGTACGTTTACGGAACATCGGGCTCACTTTGGTCCTTGTGAAAGATTAAGCTTTCCCTGGAGGATGAAAGAGTCTAGGCAAGGGCCGATGAGGGTGAAATGCCAGGGTGCTCAACTGAAATTAGGATGAGGCAGCGGCAACAGGCGGGGCCCGGCTGAAGTGTGAGGAAGGTGATGTCATTAACCGAAACAGCCCACATGGGTTTTAAAACTGCTCTGTTTGGTTAACAGGGTTTTCGTTAAGAGGATGCCAGATAAAAAAGGTTAACATATTCTTAGCATCTCCACAAGAATTCCTCTGTAAGGAAATCAGAAAATGGACAAGGCCTCAAAGGGTCCAGTTAAAAATTTTCCAACAGAAATTCTTCCTAATCTTTCATTGTCCTTTGTTTTTTAAAACTGCACATTCCAGTCCAGTCATAAGACCACAGGTCAGTCATGGCTCATGTGCACATTAATCACGCCAGGAATGTACAAGTTAAATTATCAATGCTTCAGGGTACCTGTCAGGCCTATTCATGCTACTCCTCATTACCTTCCAACTCGTTCCAGAATGATCTGGGGCAAGAACTGGTGTAACTGACCTGATCTGCAGGGTCAGACGCGTGGTGACGAGTAAGGAAAACGTAATCATTTCACAAGACAAACAGCAATGAAAGAAGCCTGCAACCTTCGCAGATGACCAGCCATTAACAAACGGTATCACCCAGAGGCCACCTCCTCCTTTCCTGGTTCCCTGCGTCAACGAGCACAGAAAAATCGCTGCAAACACATTTTGCAGGCAACCAAAAGAAATTCCCACGAACACTAAGCCAGCGGGGAGAAGGAGAGTGTACACAGTTTTCTCTCAATCAGCTGCCTGATTTTTCATATTTCATGGCTTCTGTTTTATTAGTTTCCACCTGATTCCTTCTAGGGCTGGGTACTCAGACCAGTGTTTATAATCTCAGTTTCTTTAAGGCTCTTCCAAAACGTGGCTTTGTTCAGTAGTTGCTTCCCTCTCGGTGGGGGGGAGGGTCACATGTGATCTGAGCCGTCATTTTAGTAGATACAGGTTAAGGTTAAGCACACGATCCAAAAAAAGGAATCTTAATTACAAACAAGAAGAAATGAAATTTAAAATCTGCCTGACCCCTTGATAATACTAAGATAGAACGAGGGTAATAAAATTGACATCTCACAGGGAAATTATGAGAAGAAGCTCATAAAAATGACTGGGAGTACTTTAGATTTACAAAGACCTAATTAACTGCGAAGGATCAGTAATAAGAACCTTAACTTATGCACACAGTTCCTTCATCTCCAGGGTTCAACAGGACGATGCCACTAACTCTCCGGTATTGTAATGCAATATACAAACCTAGGTGCCACTAGAGTACGGAACAGAGAGCAGAATTGAAGATGGCTTTCATAAAAACAAAAATTTACTGTATTTACTTTAAGGCAGATAAAAATATCTCCAGGTAGTTTAACCCTTTGATGGTGTGTTTTAAATTACTGCCCAAGTACTGACCAGAGGCAAAAGGTAACTGTGTTCTTACTGGATTGAGACCAGGAAAGTATATTGAGACTAGAGGGCTTAGAAATGGTGCTGTTGAAATTCCATATGTGATCTGAAAGTTATTTGTGTTCAATACAAAGCAGTCAAGGCCATAAAGATGAAGAAGTTAGAAACAATAAGGAGAGTCACCCTGATACAGGTAAAAGGATGTGAGGTGCAAAACCTAAAAGGCCAAACGCATTTGGGAAGAAAACTAAGGGCACAGCATTAAGGGGAAGGTTGATATACTCATGACAAACAGTGGTATTTGCACACACAGTTTTGAATACAACTGACGGTGGGCAGGGAAGCTAATTCTCATCACCTTATCTTCTCATCCAGCTACCCACTCAAACTCCTTTTGCCTAGATATTTGCTGCACAAAAGATCCTTGCAATTATTCATGATGCTTATGATAAAAGTAATTACATAATTTTATAATTGGTATTGCCCACCTGCTTCCCAAACTACCACATAAACTCCATACAGGCCTAGGCCACTTCCCCAGGAATGTCTGCAGGAACGAGGAGTATTTGGTGGATCACACACCCGGTAAATCCAAATGCAGGGAATGCTCTGCAAACTTTTCAAATGCCATTTTCTGCTGTACCTGCAAGTACTACACTTGTGCTTCCTCCCCTCTAGGTCAGCATGCCTGCCACTTCAACACATCAAAGTACTGTCATCTGGCATTTATTAAGCACTTACTGTGTGCCAGGCATCACGCTAGGCCTTCCCCACAAATCATTTCCCTTGACGCTCCTAACAACCCTCTGAGGCGAGTACTAATTGCTTAATCCCATTTACTGCAGCTAGTAGATGGGGGAGCAAGGAGCTGTACCTACTGGAACCCAGGTGCGTCTGACTCCACAGCTTACGCCTCAACCACAACAAGCACTCGGGGCTGTGCAGAGTCCCTGACCTGAAGCAGCCAAGTCAGTGCTGACCAGAGTCCTGTAGGGGCTTTAACAGCTAACATATTCTGCAACCTGATAGGAGTCCTTCCAATTTCCAGCAGGGAGGCAGGAGGCGCCCCATCCCCTCCCATGAGGTAGAGTTTGGAGGCAGGGTTAAGCTTCCTAGGTTAGATATCAGAAAATCTGGGTCCTAGACTTGGTTCTCCCACCAATTCCCTGTGTGACCCTGGCAAAGTCACTGAACCTCTCTGATCCTGTTCCCTCCTTGCTAAAATGAAAATAACAACTATGGCTATATTTATTAGTTATTATGGGCTAGGTGCTTTAAGGTTTACCACTGAAGCCTCAGGACAATCTTCTGAGGTAGTTATTATCCTCAGCTTTTCAGATATGAGGAAAAGGCTTAGAGGTTAAGAACCTTGCCTACGCATAAATATATCCAAAGTAAATGAAATCACTATCTGGAAAAGGTACCTGCACCCCCGTATTCACTGCAGCATTATTCACAATCGCTAAGTCACAGAAACAACCTAAGTGCCCATTAATGGATGAATGGATAAAGGAAATGTGGTGTGTGTGTGTGTGTGTGTGTGTGTGTGTGTATATACACACACACACACAATGAAATATTATTCAGCTATTGAAAAGGGAAGGAAATCCTACCATTAGTGACAACACAAATGGACCTTGAGGGCACTGTGCTAAGTGAAATAAGTCAAAGACAAATACTGCATGATATCATTTATACAAAGAACCTTAAAAAAGCTGAACTCTAGAAACAGAGAGCAGCCAGGGGCTTCGGGATGGGGGAAATGAGGAAATGTTGGTCAAAGGGTCTAAGAATTAAGTTCTGGGGATCTAACATACAGCATGGGGACCATATTTAATGATACTGTATTACATGCTTGAAAGTTGCTAAAGGAGTAGATCTTTAAAGTTTTCACCATACACACAAAAAAACTGTAATTCTGTGAGGTGATGGAGATGTTAACTAACCTTATTGTGGTTATTATTTCACGATATATAGGCGTAACAAGTCATCACACTGTACACCTTAAAATTACACAATGTTATACGTCAATTATATCCTAGTAAAGTTGGAAAAAATCTTTTAAAAACAAACAAACAAACAAACAAACTGGTCCACAAATTATGCTGGTGTCAGTGGCTGAGCTGGACCTAGGACTTGAAGCCAGGTCTGTAGGAGTCCCCAGGTGGCTTGGGACAATGCAGTGTTGTGCACTTCCCACGTTCATAATTTGTCACACCTGGTATCTCTGGTACTATGTCTTCCCTATTGTGTTTCATTTAAAACTACTTATCTTTTAACAATAAATACGTTCATTTTAAATGGTAACCTTACATGGCCACTTAAATGGAAAACCAGAATCATTTGTCATCAAGAGAAGGTAATCTTTACCCCCAAAGTGCGATGAAAATTAAAAATGTGAATCAAGTCTAGCTCGATACAGATGCTTGTTGAAAGCTCTGAGCTTGGGGCCCAGATATCTTTAAAAAAAAAAAAAAAAAGAAAAGAAAACGAGGGCTTCCTTGGTGGCGCAGTGGTTGAGAGTCCGCCTGCCGATGCAGAGGACACGGGTTCGTGCCCCGCCGGTCCGGGAAGATCCCACATGCCGCAGAGCGGCTGGGCCCGTGAGCCATGGCCGCTGAGCCTGCGCGTCTGGAGCTGTGCTCCGCAACGGGAGAGGCCACAACAGTGAGAGGCCCGCGTACCGCAAAAAAAAAAAGAAAAAAGAAAACGAGAAAAAGAAGCTAGCCTGTGCTTTAGACCTTCGCGACATTCTAGAAAGCGACGCTGAGCCCCACTCCTTGGAATCCGAGAGAGGGGAGGACTTCGGTCATCATCACTCACGACCGCGCCCCGTACCAGAAGCCAGTGGGCTCGTCCCACCTGGGCTGCCACCCGGCGCAGGTACGGGCGGGGTCGCCGTCCGCGGGCCCCGACGCCCGTGCGAGCCTGAGCGCCCCCGCCAGCCGAGCCCAGGTCCCCGCGGAGGACCGGACCCCCCTCCCCAGGCCCACTCACAGTAGCAGAAAACGACAGCGACGCCGGGTCTGCTCGAGAACTTGCAAGCCAGGCCTATCACGATCGCCGGAGCCGTCAGACCGGCCACCTGGCTCCACTTCCGGGCCTCTCTAGGAAGCGCGGAGGTCTTGGCATCTCTATGATGTGCAGGTTGCTCGTCCACCGTCACCTATGCATCATGCTCACTACATGAGTCTCCCCGACGTGTCCAACCCATGTGTTCCAGCTTCGCGGGAGCCCTTTCAGGGCACATCTACTGCTGTAACTACCTCCAATTTCTGCCTTTAGACTTGCACCTCCGTCTTTGTGCACCCCCAACGCTGAGCACAGGCAGTGCCTGATAAATAGGAGGGGCTCAGCTCAATCAGTTATTGCTTGTATGGATGAATGGATGGGTGGATGGATGACTCCAGACTCCTGAATATTCAGTCTTCATGTATCTTTTAAAATCTCTATCTCTGAGTTTCCATGTTTTCCCTATTTTTACAGTTCCATTTCTGATCACTGAGCAGGCAATGATGCTAAGACTAACCTTTGCTGCTGAAGGAACCAAAGACTTAAAAATGATGTAGAAAGGAACGTTGGCATCCACCTTCAGAGGTCTCCCGGAGAGGCCAATATTTTGTCTCCTCGTCAGGAGTCTGGTTCTATGGCAAGTTGCAGGCGCTGTGTACACACACACACACACACACACACACACACACACACACACATGAATTGACCCCTGGCTGGGAAGGATTTCATTTTGGTGGCTCAAAGGATGGGAGTTTGACTTCATACGCTTCTCTTGCCACATGCAGACTCAAAGAAGCTTATATGAAGTAAGTCATTTACTGCTAAATATTCACTGGGACCACAAAGTCACAAGGAAAACCTCAAGCCCTGGAATATAAAAATTGATGAAGGCCATGTGAAGAAAGCTAAGTCCCCAGCATCGGCGTCTCTAATCTTTCCTCTCTGATCTTGTCTGTCTGTCTGTCTTGTCCTCAACTGGGGTTCAGCCATAAGTCTTAGGAGACTGAGATATGGTTGTACCAAGTAGTCTTAAGGAACAGCTTTTCTCTGGCTGCCCTGGATGTACAAAGATTAGAAGAGGAGAAGAGGAAGGCTAGTGAGGGGGCTAGGTGACCAGCAACATGCTCTTCAGACCAGTAGCCAAGGAAGAAAAGATTCCTCCAAGGCTGCAGTATGTAAGACAGATTTCCTTTGGGGAATTTCAGGGTCCTCTAAGGGTTGCCCAGATTTACTGCATGTTGATGGCCCATAAGAAGAATTGTGGCAAATTTAAATGTTAATATTATTATGCCACCAAGGACTCTTTTAAAATCTAAGCACTTATGTTTTAAGGGAAAATTATAAACTTTATAATTACTTCCTTAGTTTCCACTGCAATTTAGTGAGTTGATTTTGTAAAGGTCTGAATAAGAACTCTAAGATAGAAATGACCAGAGAAAGAAACTGACCTCAGTATGAGTTTATATGTCAATGCTTTTTTAGTTTTTTTCCCTAATAATATATCCAGAAAGTGGATACATTTCAGAAACATCAGTTTACTGTTATAATTCCTCACAGATGGCCAACACTTTATACTTTACTATACCTATTAGCTCATCAGGTTCTCGCAGAAAGTGTATCCATTAAGGTTCTTTGGGTTTCAAGTAGTAGAGAATAGCTCTAGCTAATTTAAGTGAAAAAGGGCAACTTTTAGAATCTCAGAAAGACTTTAACAATTTGTGTATTCATGGTAAACAGTTCTAGCTTTTGTAATAAATAAACCCTGAAATCTCAGTGGTTTAATGAAAAAACGTTTATTTCTCACTCTCATCACAGTCCAATTAGCCTTCAGAGAAGGGGTGAGTGGCTCCCCTGCACACAATCACGAGGGACCCAGCCTTCTTTCATTTGTTACACCATTGTATTCAACATGTGGTCTCCAGGGTCACTGTAGAAAGGGAAGGCAGAGCTTGGCTTTCCCCAACACACCTGTTTAAAGTAGGTCTCCTGCAGCCCTTGAAATTCGCCAATCACTTCAAAGCACTTAGCTTATCTGAAATTATCTTGTATGTTACTAGAGTGAATGCTCTATGAGGACAGAGACCCACTTGATTGACTGGTATATCCCCACTGCTCATTATAGTATCTGGAACAGAGAGAATTTGAAAAGAACTGCCGAATGAACGAGCAAGTGAATGAATGTCCCAGCTCTGGTTGTCTCTGTTGAAAACCGGATTTGCAGGTGAGAACTTCTTTTGGCCAAGGTTGGGTCAGAAATCACCTCTACTGTAGTCAGCTTTGGCAAGGGGGTACAAGCACAACTATTAATAGCCCACCACTAAAAGCTGAGGCAGTTTCTAGAGAAGGAAAATCATTGTGAGCCTGGAAGTCACCCTAAACCTTGTTACCCCAAAGTGCGAAGCAGCAACATCAACATCACCTGGGAGCTTATTCAAAATGCAGATCTTGGGTCCCAATCCAAATGTAACAAGAATCCACAAAAGTCTTTCAAAATTTGGAAGTCCCCAGGGAATTCCTATGCACAGTAAAGACTGAGAGATACTGCTCTGAAAGGTGTTTATCACTACAACTCTGAGATATGCGTAAGAGATTCCTGACAGTAGTCTCATGCTACACCTGGAACCCAGGTGAGATTCAGCAACTTACCCAAGGTCACAGATCTAGTAATTGGCAAAGCTGGGGTTAAAAGCCAAGGCTTCAGACTCCAAATCCCTCTCCACTCCATGCTCATTCTACTATGCTGCTCTATCTCCTGGATAAACCTATTTTCTTCCACTAATGAAAAAGATTCCAAAGGGAGAAATAAATAGGAAAAAAAAGAGTTACCTTTAAATGGTGGTTAATGGTTTCAAGAATTGATGAAAAGGAAACAAGCATTTATCACTTGCAGGGCATTTCATACACTGTTTTTCCCCATTACATATTAAAGAACTCTCCAAGTAACAAAATGAATGTTTATATTTCATTTATTCAGCAATTAGGCATCTTAACCTTCTCTTATAAGCATTTACAGCACTTATTCAGAATTATCAAGCATCCTATTTGGGTCAATGGTTTTCCTTTCTCCTTCTCTGATTAAACTAAGAGTTTAAATAGTGCTAATTAAAACTACATGTTATTTTGAGCATCTTGGCCAAGGGTTCTCTGCCCAGGGCTCAGGTATTTGGAGCTTTCTTAGTAGGTCACAAAAGACCCCCGGAGATAGCAAAGCTTACCTCTGCCACTTTTGTTCTTCACTGTTTTCAGAGATTGAAGAATGTAGATACCAACCATGTTAATCAGGTCTATTTGGGTTGCAAATCACAGAAATCCATCCCAGTATAGGTAAATCAAAGGCAGAAATGATTGGCTCCTATAACTGGAAGCTCAAAAGTTGGATCTAGCTTCAGGGCCTCAAACATCATCAGAGTTCTATCTCCCCATCTCTCAGCTCCCCTTGTTACTGTTTGAGTGGTTCTCTTCCTAGGGCAACAAGATGGGATTTATTGGCAACCAAAGCCAACAACTTCCTTATCCTTGGATCCTTGAGAAAGACGATTTCTTCTGTTACATTTAGCAAAAGTCCCAGGGAAGACTGTGATTGGACAGTCATGGGTCATGTGATTATCTCTTAACCAAACACTGGAGATAATATATTCTGATTGACTGAAACTGGATTATTATCTGCCTTGAGATAGTATATTTGTTTCCTATGGCTACTGTAACAAATTACCACGAACTTGGTGACTTAAAACTGTACACATGTATTCTCTTACAGTTCTGGAGGCTGTAAATCTGAAATTAATTTCACTGGGCTAAAGTCAAGGTGTTGGCAGCTCTGACTCCTTCTGGAGGGTCTAGAGGAGAATTTGTTTCCTTGTCTTTTGCAGTTTACAGAGCCATATTCTTTGCATTCCTTGGCTCCTGGCACCTTCCTCCATCTTCAAAGTCAGGAACATAGGGCTTCAAATCTCTCTTTGCTCCCCTTGTTGTCACATGGCCTTCTCTCTCTTCTATAGTTTAGTCTTCCTTTGCCTCGCTCTTATAAAGATACTTATAATTACATTTAGGGTCCACCAAGAAAATCTAGGATAATCTCTCTGTCTCAAAATCCTTAACTCAAGCACACCTGCAAAGTCCCTTTTGCCATGGAAGGTAATATTCACAGGTTCCAGGGATTAGGACTTGGATATGTGTAGGAGGCTTTATTCTGCCTACCACAGATGGGAATCAGTCCCACCCAAGCACTGGACAGAGAAAGATTATTATAGAACATGTCAGACGTGGCTTTCTAAAGAGAAGGGATTCTTGGCATATAACCAAAGAACATACTACACCAACCAACAAAACCAACGTGTGCTTTGTGGAAGACTGCTAGTTGTTACCCAAAATATACCTTTCCCTTCTTCTGTAATAATAGGGTTTTGTTAGCACACGATAATCCAGAATAAAGACATTTACCAGCCTCCCCTGAAGCTAGATGTGTGCATGTGGCTAAGCTTTTGCCAATACGGTGTGAGTGGAAGTTATGTGTGCAATTTCTACATCACAAGCTTAAAAAAGAAATTGCTTGCCCTCTTTCTTCCCTTCTTGTGGACTGGAACTCAGCTTGGCCTGCAAAGAATATCTTTATTAAATGAGAGCATGTGTTGGGCACCTGCTGTGTTCTAAGCATCATGCCAAGCATGGGACAATACAGTGAGAGGTAAGACAATCCTAGGAATGACAACCACAGCAGTTAGGTTTATCATTCAGCTGCCCATTCCCCACTGCTGTGCAACAAGCCGGTTATAAAAGACGCTCATCCCCACAATGACTGGGGATTGTCCTCCAGGAGACATCTGCTCCAGACCTGCTTCTTTTGAATTCCTTTCAGGAAATGAAGAACAAACCCCATCAATATTTCCTTCTTGTATATGGGGAGTCCTCTTAGGAGGGGGTGATGTATCTCAGAATAGGCTTTGCAAGGAATTCTGGCGATTGGATTGTGAGAGAAAACCACCGTGTCCTAGTTTGAGCTTCCCCAGAAGCAGACCTTGAGGCAAGGATTCAAGTGCAAGTAGTTTATTTGGAAACTGATCCCAGGAAATACCAGTACGTATTTTTGGGGTGATGAAATGTGGTGATGGTTGCATAACTCTGGGAATACTAAAAACCACTGATTTGTATACTTTAAATGGGTGAATTGTATGATTTGTGGATTATAGCTCAATAAAACTGTTACTTAAAAAAGATTACAACTATAATAATGCCAGTTTCATAATTTCAACGTTGTTTGAGTGGGAGAGGACAGGATGGCCTGTTACCCCAGATATGCCCATGAAACTGTGTCATGGGTGGCAAAATCAATACATGTAAAAGTTTAGGAGCCATTGCCGTAGAAAAATAAACATAATTCTCTTGCTCCACCATCTAGATAGGATGGCTTTTCCACTGGGATGTTCCTGTCCCCTCCTTCCTTATTAGGGCAAGGAGAAAAAAGCACAAAGCAGGAGGGAAAGTGAGGTTTGAATAATAAGGGGTTTTCATTTAGCTGCATTGAAAACCGAGGGTCGACGTGTATTAATTTTCATGATCAAATTACTTCATTTTGTCTCTCCTCCAACCGTGAGGGTAATTTTATGCCAGGATTATTTTAGTCATTTTAATTATGCATGCATCAATATTTAGCGAGTGTTTACCTAACCCACAGCACACCCAAATGTTTTCCTCCCTCAGAGACCATGGCAGTACAGTATAATGTAACTAGGTGGTACACAGTACAGAGATGAAGTTCCTTTTATTTCTCCATCTTTGTTTGCAAGGAACATTCACGTGGCGTTTCTTGAAAATCAACATATGTACTATTCAGATGCATCCATAAAACCAAAGGCGGTGTTGTGAATGCTATGGGTTCACTACATGATACTAAATGTAATTCTTGCACAGATGTTTCATTAGGGATTCAGTTATGTAAGACAAATTAAAATTTACCATTTGTTTAGATTTTCCTTCTTTGCAAAGAACCTTCCCTCCCTTGTTGTCAGGCATTGTCACAGACGATATTGCTTATCCTAAACTTTTCCTATAGAATGCCTTCTCCTTTAACTATTTATGTTCTTCTCTGTTCTTCTCTGTCTCCTCCCCTCCCCTCCTCCTCCTTCATCCTTTCCTCTCCATTTTCTTTCTTTGGCTCCTTTGTATTTTCTTCCCAGCTCCTAACTGCGTAAAACCTAAGACTGAACCTTGAGCCTTTTATTCTTTTATGTTTACATCCTTCACTTAAAGGAACATTGCATTTCTCTTCGTCTCAACTCTGAACCCCAAGCTGACGAATCCCAAATACATAAGAATTTGGCACTAGGATGTATTTATGGGGATGGTCCATTTATCTTCACCTGATGTCCAGAAGTGGATCGCTTATCTCCAGCAATAGCTGTCATTGGCCGTACCATTTTTTTCTTTTTTTTGGCCGCTCCATGCAGCATGCGGGATCTTAGCTCTCCACCCAGGGGTTGAACTCGTGCCCCCTTCAGTGGAAGCACAGAGTCTTAACCACTGGACCACCAGGGAAGTCCTGGGCTGTACCATTTTGATACCTCCCTTCTTTTCCTTCATTCGCATATTAGTTTAATTTTGCCTCGCACAGTCTCTTGGACTCATTCTGTCTTTCCATCCCTTCTGCTTCCACTGTGTTTTCCCGATGGCTTCCTAACCAGAGGAACACCCCAGAGTGTCAGCAAGTTAATCTTGGTGGTCTGCAAGGTTTGATCATCTCTTAGGCAATCCATCCTGAAGCCAGACCACAGCGCTGCCTTCTCTCTCTATTCTTCCACTCTCAGGATCGAAAGACACCTGGCCCCTGCACCATTCCCCAAAGTCCTGTGGAACAAGATAAAGCTGAGAGAGAGCCTTAGGTAAGAGAGTAGGATGAAATGGGGCAACACAGGGGAGGGTGTTGGGGACCAAAGGCACAACATGGACCACAGGGTGTTGAGAATGTGGAAGGAGAGAGAAAATACCAGGGGAAAGTCTTCCTGCCTATTAGTGGGATATCCCTGTGGAATGGCTGTTATTCTTCCATTCAGAAGAATCTTGTTTAACTAGGTGTCCTCACAATTGGGTAAATCAAAACAGTGTTCATTTCAACACAAATGCAATCTTGTGAACACAATATTTTTGATAAAATACTTTAACCTTATCATGTGTCTTAAACATATTTTAAAGCAACTCTGTAATTCAAGATTTACCTCATTCAGTTTAGAAAATATTCATCATATATTTGGCAAAGCCATTCCACATTGTGCAATCAATTAGGCAGATCAAAGTATTTGAATTCTTTTTGAGTTGTATGCCCCAAATTGTATTTAATGATCATGTTAGAAAAAATGACTTCATATTTCAGTTTGAATGAACATAACAACATTCTCATGACAACTGTTTCATTTTTGGCAGATAGATAGATAGATAGACAGACTGTAGCCTTTGTTGTTGCCATGAGTTTGTTACTTAGGTTGAGGGGGAAGGCAGTGGGGGCAGGGTGCCTTGAGCAGAAGACCTTGAAGAAGGAATCAGAGAAGGCGAGAGAATTAAGCAAGTAGACAAGAGTATTCCAGGCAGAGGGAAGAGCTGGAGGGAGACTCCAAGGCAGAGGGTCCTGCCCGTGTGTTTGAGGAGCGGCAAGGAGGACCTTGTGACTAGAATGGAATGAATAACAGGATAGAAGTCATAGATTGAGAGCAACAGGGGCCAGATTATCTAGCCTTGGAGCCACTTGAGGATTTTGGCTTTTACTCTGGGTGAGACGGGGAGACCTTGCCAGGTTTTTAGCAGATGAGTGATGCGATAGCACTAAGGTTATGAAAGGATTTCTCCAGTGCTGGGTTGAGAATGGACTGGAGGGAGACAAGGGTGGAATCAGAGGGACCCACTGGGAGGCTGTTGCTGTCATCCAGGAAGGAGGTGATGGTAGCCTGGACCAGGTTAGTAGCAGTGGAGTCGTCAGGTAGTGGATATGTTCTGAAGGTAGAACCAGCAAGATTTCTTGATGGATTAGTTAGGGGTTGAGTCAAAGATCAGAGTCAAGGGGAGTCCAGTGCTTGTATGCTGTGCTACTAGAAGGATGACCTTGCCCTCACTGAGATGGGGAAGGATGCAGGTGAAGCAAGATTGGAACATGTAAATTGGGGCATTAGAGTGAGCTGTGAGCTGAGAAATCTGCAGGATAGAAGGAGAAGTTAAAGTCCATGGGATAATAAGGGAAGGAGGAAGAGGAGGGGGTTAAAAAGACAGTGAGAGAAGCACGAAGAAGCATCTATGAGGTCGGTGACACTCCACAGTGCTGATGGTGGGAGGACATGTAGGCCCTTGTTAAAGCTCCCGGTACTATTACGTGCACTTCGGTGATTGTGTTAGTTTCCTAGGATTGCCATAACAAATTACCACAGACTTGGTGGCTTAACCAACGGAAATTTGTTCTGACAGTTCAAAAGACTAGAAGTCCAAAGTCAAGGTGTCGGCAGGGCCATCCTCCTTCTGAAGGCTCTAAGATACTTCCTTGTCTCTCCCAGCTTCTGGTGGCTCCAGGTGTTCCTTGGTTGTGGCACCATAATTCCAACTTCTCCCTCCATCTTCACGGGGTCTTCACCCCATCTCCCTCTGTTCATGGGAATTAGGGTCCGTCCTAATAATCCATGATGATCTTATCTAGAGAGCCTTATGTTAATTACATCTGCAAAGGTCCCTTCTACCCCAGATAGTGTCACCTTCACAAGTTCATGGATTTAGGACCTGAACATATCCTAGTGGGGCCACTGTTTATGCAACTACAGTGATGCTCCTGCATCCCCTCCATCCCTCCCACCTGAACTTCCAAGCCTCTAAAAGTAGGAGAAACTTCAATAAAGTTGACTTTACTGCTTTACGTTTTGTTTTACAAATGAAAAAGAGAGGTTGGGTTTCACACTGAGCTCAGAATGGTAGTGAGAAGCAGTGACTTACAAGAAGCAGAAGGAGCTGTGAGAAGGTAGATCCCTAGGATCTTGAAGAAATCTTAGTAAGGCTTTGACATCCCCAGGCTGTGGGATTGGGAATTTGAGCCAGTCTTACCTGGATCCCAGAGCTTAGGAAGTTCCTACTGATATCTGGGTTATGAGGACATAAAATATGATCATATCATATCTTCTACTTTATAATCTGCTCTCCTTGCTCAAAAAATATTGCAAAAGTTTTCTCAAGTCATTAAGTATTCTCCAACAACGTGATTTTTAACGGCTGCATAGCAGTCCATCATGTGAAAGTACTGTAATTTATACAACAAATCCTTTATGGTGAGCCATTTAGGATCTTTCTGTGTTTAACATATGAAAAATAACACTGAAATGAACAACTTTTTCTATAAATCATTGTGCACATCTTTGATTATTTTCAAATGGTCTCATTTTAAATAACCACGAACAATTCTGTGATAGCAATTTCTGCTCATTGTTTTCATTATGAACTAAAACTTTTCCTTCAGGCCAAAAAAAAAAAAAATGGAAAAGAAGTTCCTGGAACATCTGGCTTACGGTATAATTTACTTTTGGTATTCAGCTGTGCTCCCAAATTTTGAAATGCCTTCTTTCTAATAGATTCATCCCAGGTTTAATCTCCCTTCTGGAGATACAGATGCCAGCACGTTTCTTTCTGTGGACCTTCAGCCTGGGAGCCATGGCTGCAGGAGAGAAGCCACGTCAAACTGTGCATTGGTTGCCTGCAGCTCCTATTTCTCAATTTGTAAATCCCAAGAAGGGATGGAAACTGACAGAATTATACTGCTGGAGTTTTTGTTGAGGCTGAAAAGATTCCTGTGATAATGGCTGCCATGGAAAACGCTGATAGGCCAGGCCGTTTACATAGATTATCTTTATAACCAATACGAGGTACAAATTATTATCCCACCATTGGTGAACAGCCTGCAGCTCAGAGAAGAGAGGGCAGTTCATACATTCGGGTAAGTAGCAGAGTTGGATTTCTACCCAAGATTTATCTTACTCAGATCCACCACGTTGTATGTTAGAGTGACTCCCATGTTTTTGAATTTTGAACACTGGTAAGATTTCAGATCAAAATCTGGGAGACACGCAGTTTCGCCAACTTTTAATTTTGCCAAGTAAGGGCATCAAAACAGAAACAACAACCAAACTGTGATATCCTATCACCACCATTTCATACATGAAAAGATAGTTTAATGCCAAAAAGAGAGGAAGGCTATACTCTCCAAAGATAATCCTTTAAATTAAATGAATTCAATCGTATGCAGATTCAATACACTGTCCGTACTGATGACCTTCATGTCGCCATGGATCAGTGAAAGGCGAGTGCTATCTCTAGACCCCATTCAAGAACTGCTTTCAGAGGTCCTGTTGTCATCACTGCCTCGATGGAATGGTTTCTCTGCCTTGGCTGACCAACATGGAAGGGGACGCATGGCCTCCCTTCTGCTGCAGGAAGGAGCTGGCAAAACATTCAGCCTAGTGAGAGTGGGGCATTCATGTCATCACCATCCCCCACTTTCAGGGGAGAATTCTTACACTCCAGTCCTTTCCAAGAGTGAGAAAAGGAAGTGGAGACCGGGGTGTAGACTAATTTCAAGACATTTAAGAGGGAGAATAAGAAGAGAGAGAGAGGGCTTCCCTGGTGGCGCAGTGGTTGAGAGTCTGCCTGCCGATGCAGGGGACGCAGGTTCGTGCCCCGGTCCGCGAAGATCCCACATGCCGCAGAACGGCTGGGCCCGTGAGCCATGGCCGCTGAGCCTGCGCGTCCGGAGCCTGTTCTCCGCAACGGGAGAGGCCACAACAGCGAGAGGCCCGCGTACCGCCAAAAAAAAAAAAAAAGAAGAGAGAGAGAAATATTTGGATACATGGGCAGAAATATTTGGGGGCTGATTCCTTAATGTATTCATGAGAAGTAGAGCTATGTGGATGGAGAACCCCTGTCAGTCTCCAAGTGGATAAATCAAAACAGAGCTCATGGATCTTTAAAGCTGTCCCTTTACTAATATGGTTGTTCTGATATACAATGTATGGGAGGGAAGGATGATGGATCACGAGCCCAGCTTTCCACTCCTTTGCTCACACTGGGTCCCTCAAGGACTACGAGGGTTCTTGGCACTGAATGGACACTAGGTAAGTAATTGAGGAACCATGAAATAAGCAAAAACCAGTTATTACGTCAATCTCTTACTGTTTAATTTTAGTAGCTCACTCCATCCCATCCACCCTCATTGCTTCATTATTGGATTTATGGTCATAAGTGGCTAATAAGGGCAAAGTTGGCTTGTGGATGGTCTCCACGGTTGGAAATGTTAGCAAAAAGGTCACGAAAATGAAGGTCAGGATGGTCTCCTGACTCAGGAGTAAGGTCGGCGTCCCTGAAGTCAGCCGTTATTGAGTGAGCACCTTGAACCTGACATCGTACCAACCGCTTAACTGGCCGTGAGCTCACATGATCCTGCTAAGAACACAGTGAGGGAAATACTATTAACATTGTCTCCAGTTTACAGGGTGCAGAGACCACGGAGATGCTTAGGGGCTGGGCTAGAGAGCGGTGATGGAACAAGGATGGAAGCCACATCAGCCTTGCACACACACAGCGCAGGCACACGTACATACACTCACACACAGACACACCCACACACATAACACTCCCACAAATACCCACACACCCACACAAATGTGAACATACACATAATCGCACACCTACACACATATGCACACACATACCCGCAGACACCCACACACATACACACTCATATATATTCACAACTACACACATATAGACACATGCACACACACACGCACACACACACGCACACACACACACACACACACACACACACACAGCAAGAGCCCTGGTTATATACCAAATTCTGATGCTCATTGTTTGTATGACTCTAGTTGAATGTTATCCCCTCTCTGTTCCTCAGGTTCCTCACTGCAAGTTTAGATTAAATCAGAGATCATCTGGTCATGTGTCCAGGAGCCCTTGGGTCCTGTGGCGGTGCCTTGGGGCTGCCTCAGGGGTGAGAGAAAAGCCCGGCAGGACAGCTGCCCGTACCTCACCTCGGCTTCAACCAGGACAGCTAAACTTTCCTTTGTTTCACCCGTTGCTATTCCACTTAATTATTTCATTAGCACAAAAGTACTGGAAGCAAGCAGGGTAGAGTCCCGGGGAGAGGATCAGCCTGAGAAAATGCTCCGGGCCAGGCAGGGCCAAGGGGTTTCACTGAGCAGCGATGGTAAGCAATTGATGCTCGGGTAGTCCTCGAGCAGCCCCCTAGTGGCCATCTCCCACCCTGCAGCTTCCAGGGAAAGTCTGTCACACAGGAGAGCCTTGTCGTGCTGACGCCGCAGGAGATTGTGTGAAAGGGTATTGAACAGAAGTGCAGCCTGTCTCAACTCACCCTCATGCTGAGGACAAACACGGTGATCATTCTGCCGTGTGAAGAGAAGGCTCTGGGCTCAGAGTCCCACGCAGCCGCCTGAAGGGAATCACTGGGGTCCAAGGGAACTGAATTGCTGGTAGGAGCCAGACCCGGACCTGGACCTGCTGGTGGCAGGAAATGCTTTATGAGAAATGTAACTCCCCCCAAATCCTCAGGGATAATGTCGAGTTCTGTATGAGGCATTAGGACTCCAGCCTTATGAGAGAGAAGGAAGGTCCCAGAAAGCCAAAGACTTCGGAATATTCAGGTTTTATATCTATGTGTACCTAAAGCCAAAATTACCATCAGGTTGGCAGAGGAATGTTTAAATCTTTTTTTTAAATCGAGATTACAAACCTACTTGGCAGGAGGAGGACTACCTTGTAATCCGTGCTTAAACATACTTATTGAACTTAAAGGGTGTGTGTATGTGATCCTGTGCGTGCGTTTGTACTTGGCTTTTCCATTTTGGTGCTTGATGTTTATTACCCCTTGCTGTGGTCAGTGCTAAGAGTCAAGAAGGGGAGGGGCCCCCAAACAAGAGCAGAGATAAAAGTATTGGGATTTCACATGCTGCTTCCTATCCACAGAATCCATAACTTGTTCCCTACGTCTCTTGAGCATGAAATTCTGTCGTCTTAAGAACAAGACCTTTTCCATTCTTACACCTCACATTTTGGTTCCCAAGTGGCAATCCATTGCCTGCTGCCAGTTTGGTGACAAAGTTTTTCTTTTCTGGGGTGATACCTGAAAAAGGAGGACAACATAGAAAGTTTCTTATAAAGTTAAAATTAATCAGTATGAGACCACATTTTATTCTGAGACTGTGTCCATCTTTTCAGTTTTAAAATATCTTTTCTTGTGTAGACTGTCGGTAGTTGATTTCTTAATGCATTTTCATTTGGCAAAGCTAAATATTTGTGACTCCATGTGCATCTGTCTCATTTTGAAAATAGTTTACTGGTCTGTGAAGCGAAAAATTTGGGAATTTTTTTATTAAGTTGCAGTCCAATTATTTAGTTACAGTCCCAGGAAAATTATCAGCCAGAATCACAGCAAAGATTTTCTAAGAAAATTACACAGGAAGAGTTTTGCAGCCTACAAACTAAAAATATAAAATGTTACTACACTTAAAGATAGGATACCTTCCTCTGTGAAGCTGAGATCCAGATTTGGATTTTACCTACAAACAACCTTGATGCAATGGGCATAGTCATGGATTAAAATTTTTTCTTCCAGTTTTATTGAGATATAATTGACATACAGCACTATATAAGTTTAAGGTACACAGCATAATGATTTGACTTACAGAAAGAGAAAGACAAATACCATATGATATCACTTCTATGTGGAATCTAAAATATGACACAAATGAACCTATCTATGAAACAGAAACAGACTCATGGACATAGAGAACAGACTTGTGGTGCGGGGGCTGGGAGAGGGATGGAGTAGGAGGTTGGGGTGAGCAGATGTGAGCTTTTATATACGGAATGGATAAACAACAAGGTCCTACTGTACAGCACAGATAACTATATTCAATATCCTATGATAAACCATACTGGAAAAGAACATGAAAAAAGAGTATACATATATATATAACTGAATCACTTTGCTGTACAGCAGAATTTAACACATTGTAGATCAACTATACTTCAATAAAAAATAATAAATTGACTTACATACTTCATGAAATGATTAGCACAATAAGTTTAGTGAACATCCATCATCTTGTATAGATCAAAATTAAAGAAACAGAAAAGAATTTTTTGTGTGTGATGAGAACTCTTAGGACTTAGTCTCTTAACAATCTTCACATATAACATACACAACAGTGTTCATTATACTTACTATGTTGTACTAGTACTTATTTACCTTGTAACTGGAAGTTTTTACCTTTTGACTGCCTTCATCTAATTTGCCCTCCCCTCCACAACCCACCTCTGGAAACCACAAATCTGATCTCTTTTTCTATGAGTTTTTTTGTTTTTGAAGTATAATTGGCCCATAACACTATGTTCGTTCCTGTTATACATAATGATTTGGTCTATCCATGTTCTTTTTTTATAAATTTATTTATTTATTTATTGGCTGCATTGGGTCTTCGTTGCTGCACGTGGGCTTCCTCTAGTTGCGGCGAGCGGGGTCTACTCTTTGTTGCGGTGCATAGGCTTCTCATTGCAGTGGCTTCTCTTGTTGCGGAGATGGGCTCTAGGTGTGCAGGCTTCAGTAGTCGTGGCACACGGGCTCAGTAGTTGTGGCTCACAGGCTCTAGAGCGCAGGCTCAGTAGTTGTGGCACACGGGCTTAGTTGCTCTGCAGCATGTGGGATCTTCCCGGACCAGGGCTCGAACCCGTGTCCCCTGCATTGGCAGGCGGATTCTTAACCACTGCGCCACCAGGGAAGTCCCATGACAACGTTCTTCTTGACCAAGAAGGTGTTATAATTTATTTTCATTTGTTGGAATATATATATATATATAATATAATGTGTAAAATTATATATTATCTCAAATACATAAAACTATATATTATATAATACTTGTTATATTTATATATAATAGATCACTATGTATGCATATATATGTACCATACATGTATATGTACATATAA
Organism: Monodon monoceros; assembly: GCF_005190385.1. NCBI lineage: Eukaryota > Metazoa > Chordata > Mammalia > Artiodactyla > Monodontidae > Monodon > Monodon monoceros. The sequence goes on along the minus strand of NW_021703766.1, from coordinate 6,451,549 downwards.
ATAAAATTCTGTACTATCTTTGTAATTCCCTATAAATTTATTAAGATAAAAAGCTTACTTAGATATATTTATATCTATTGCTACATTTATGATTTATTATAATATAAATAAATAACATTATAATATATTGCATATAATATGTACCATTATATTTATTATAAAATTAATAGTTTTATATTTATATATTACTATATATTTAAGTAAATTTTTTATTTTAGAATAGTTTTAGATTTATAGAAACATTGTGAAGGTAGTATGGAGTTCTGTATACTCACACCCACTTTCCCCTACTGTCAACATCTATTACTGTGGGGCATCTGTCCCAACTAATAAGCCAGTAGTAATACATTATTATTAACTAAAGCCCATACTTTTTACCTGATGTCCTTGTTGTGTTTCTGTTCCAGGATCCCATCTAAGACGCTACAATACATTTACTCATCACGTGTCCTTAGGCTCCTCTAAGCTGTGACCATTTCTCAGAAGTTCCTTGTTTTTGATGACCTTGACAGCTTTGAAGAGTGCTGGTCAGGTGTTTTGTAGAATGTCCTGCAATGATAATGGTGCCACTTTCATCGCATGACTTATCACTGGTCATGTTGACCTTGATCACCTGGCTGAGATGGAGTTTGTCAAGTTTCTCCATGTCAGGTTCCTCTCTTTCTCAGTTTCCAGGCTGTGTGTTTTGGAAGGAAGTCACTATGTGCAGCCCACACTCAAGTGTGAGGTCTGTTTCACCTCCTTGAGTGGGTATATCTACATAAATTATTTGGGAATTTTCTGCATGGGAGATTTGTCTTTTCTCCATTTATTTACTTTTTCAATCATTTATCTATATCAGTATGGACTAATGGATATTTACTTACATTTATATTTTGGATAGTTTCTCCACATTATATTTTACAACAAAGTAAATTTAATGACAAGAAAACTACAAAGATTGGAATTTTACTTGATAGCAAACACAATGGAAGTAAATCATAGGGCACTACTGTCAAAAAAGCAAACGAGTCTTTGGACATATAAGTAAAGATATAACTTCAGGGATAGGGGAGGTGATAATCTTGCTCTATTCTGTGCTGCTTGCACTGTACTGAAAGTATTGTACCGTTGTATTTGTCTCTTCTGGGCTTAACCTTTCGGAGGAGAAGTAAATACTTGGATTCCATTCTAAGAAAGGCCACACTGCTAAGGATCCTTGAAACCCTATACAATAAATTGAGATCTGACCTATTTGGAATTAATGATTTAGACATCTTCACCATAGTTCAGTGACAGAAAAAAGACGCGATCCAACACCACCATCTGGTTGTCTTTTCCGCCTGCCAATGTGAAACAGAGAATAGATATATATTTGCACAATTACTGCTCAACACTTAAAATGTTAGTTATCATCCAAACGCTTGAAAATCATAACAAAACTTGTGCTACCAGCAAGACCACCTTGATGTCCGTGAGATGATCTGTTATGACGTGTACCACCACATCTATATCTTGACGTTTGGGTCATGGTGACGTCAACACATGGTCGTTCTCTGCTTGGTGAATCACGTTGTCACCATGCTACATTCATCATAACAACATATTCTCCAATTATTGCAACAACATGATTTTTTAAATGTTTGAACTCTTAAAAATGTGGCTGCTTCAGGCACTAAGCACCAGATAAAACATTTTCTACCATATATAAGGGGCAATTGAGAGAACTGAGCACCATCCCCCTGGAGAAGGTAAGACACGATAGTAGTCTCCAAATATCTGAACGAAACAGGGACTGAATTGGCCTGTGTGACTCCAAGTGGAAAAGGAAGGACAAGTGACATGATCAAGCTCAGTCTAGAGGAGATCTTTTTTTTTTTTTTAACGTCTTTATTGGGGTATAATTGCTTTACAATGGTGTGTTAGTTTCTGCTTTATAACAAAGTGAATCAGCTATACATATACATATATCCCCATATCTCCTCCCTCATGCATCTCCCTACCACCATCCCTATCCCACCCCTCTAGATGGTCACAAAGCACTGAGCTGATCACCCTGTGCTATGTGGTTGCTTCCCACTAGCTATCTATTTTACATTTGGTAGTGTATATAAGTCCACATCACTCTCTCACTTCGTCCCAGGTTACCCTTCCCCCTCACCCTGTCCTCAAGTCCATTCTTTACATCTGCATCTTTATTCCTGTTCTGCCCCTAGGTTCCTCAGAACCTTTGTTTTTAAGATTCCATATATATGTGTTAGCGTACGGTATTTATTTTTCTCTTTCTGACTTACTTCACTCCGTATGACAGTCTCTAGGTCCCTCCACCTCACTACAAATAACTCAATTTTGTTTCTTTTGGTGGCTGAGTAATATTCCATTGGATATATGTGCCACAGCTTCTTTATCCATTCATCTGTCGATGGACACTTAGGTTGCTTCCATGTCCTGGCTATTGTAAATAGAGCTGCAATGAACATTGGGGTGCATGTGTCTTTTTGAATTATGGTTTTCTCAGGGTATATGCCCAGTAGTGGGATTGCTCGGTCATATGATAGTTCTATTTTTAGTTTTTTAAGGAACCTCCATACTGTTCTCCATAGTGGCTGTATCAATTTACATTCCCACCAACAGTGCAAGAGGGTTCCCTTTTCTCCACACCCTCTCTAGCATTTATTGTTTGTAGATTTTTTGATGATGGCCATTCTGACCATGTGAGCTGATACCTCATTGTAGTTTTGATTTGCATTTCTCTAATGATTAGTGATGTTGAGCATCCTTTCGTGCGTTTGTTGGCAATCTGTATATCCTCTTTGGAGAAATGTCTATTTAGGTCTTCTGCCCATTTTTGTATTGGGTTGTTTGTTTTTTGGATATTGAGCTGCATGAGCTTCTTGTAAATTTTGGAGATTAATCCTTTGCCAGTTGTTTCATTTGCAAATATTTTATCCCATTCTGAGGGTTGGCTTTTCGCCTTGGTTATGGTTTCGTTTGCTGTGCAAAAGCTTTTAAGTTTCACTGGGTCACATTTGCTTACTTTTGTTTTTATTTCCATTCCTCTAGGAGGTGGGTCAAAAAGGATCTTACTGTGATTTATGTCATAGAGTGTTCTGCCTATGTTTTCCTCTAAGAGTTTTATAGTGTCTGGCCTTATATTTAGGTCTTTAATCCATTTTGAGTTTATTTTTATGTATGGTGTTAAGGAGTGTTCTAATTTCATTCTTTTATATGTAGCTGTCCAGTTTTCCCAGCACCACTTATTGAAGAGGCTGTCTTTTCTTCATTGGATATTCTTGCCTCCTTTATCAATAATAAGGTGACCATATGTGCGTGGGTTTATCTCTGGGCTTTCTATCCTGTTCCATTGATCTATATTTCTGTTTTTGTACCAGTACCATACTGTCTTGATTACTGTAGCTCTGTAGTATAGTCTGAAGTCAGGGAGCCTGACTCCTCCAGCTCCATTTTTCTTTCTCAAGATTGCGTGGCTATTTGGGGTCTTTTGTGTTTCCATATAAAATGTGAAATTTTTTGTTCTAGTTCTGTGAAAAATGCCACTGGTAGTTTGAAAGGGATTGCATTGAATTTATAGATTGCTTTGGGTAGTAAAGTCATTTTCACAATGTTGATTCTTCCAATCCAAGAACATGGGATATATCTCCATCTGTTGGTATCATCTTTAATTTCTTTCATCAGTGTCTTATAGTTTTCTGCATACAGGTCTTTTGTCTTCTTAGGTAGGTTTATTCCTAGGTATTTTATTCTTTGTGTTGCAGTGGTAAATGGGAGTGTTTCCTTAATTTCTCTTTCAGATTTTTCATCATTAGTGTATAGGAATGCAAGAGATTTCTGTGCATTAATTTTGTATTCTGCAACTTTACCAAATTCATTGATTAGCTCTAGTAGTTTTCTGGTGGCATCTTTAGGATTCTCTATGTATAGTATCATGTCATCTGCAAACAGTGACAGCTTTACTTCTTTTCCGATTTGGATTCATTTCTTTTTCTTCCCTGATTGCTGTGGGTAAAACTTCCAAAGCTATGTTGAATAATAGTGGTGAGAGTGGACAACCTTGTCTTGTTTCTGATCTTAGAGGAAATGGTTTCAGTTTTTCACCACTGAGAACAATGTTGGCTGTGGGTTTGTCATATATGGCCTGTATTATGTTGAGGTAAGATCCCTCTCTGCCTACTTTCTGGAGGGTTTTTATTATAAATGGGTGTTGAATTTTGTCAAAAGCTTTTTCTGCATCTATTGAGATGATCATATGGTTTTTCTCCTTCAATTTGTTAATATGGTGTATCACGTTGATTGATTTGTGTATATTGAAGAATCCTTGCATTCCTGGGATAAGCCCAGGATGGTGGATGATCCTTTTAATGTGCTGTTGGATTTTGTTTGCTAGTATTTTGTTGAGGATTTTTGCATCTATGCTCATCAGTGACATTGGCCTGTAGTTTTCTTTCTTTGTGACATCTTTGTCTGGTTTTGGTATCAGGGTGATGGTGGCCTCGTAGAATGAGTTTGGGAGTGTTCCTCCCTCTGCTATATTTTGGAAGAGTTTGAGAAGTATAGGTGTTAGCTCTTCTCTAAATGTTTTATAGAATTCGCCTGTGAAGCCATCTGGTCCTGGGCTTTTGTTTGTTGGAAGATTTTTAATCACAGTCTCAATGTCAGTGCTTGTGATTGGTCTGTTTATATTTTCTATTTCTTCCTGGTTCAGTCTCGGAAGGTTGTGCTTTTCTAAGAATTTGTCCATTTCTTCCAGGTTGTCCATTTTATTGGTATATAGTTACCTGTAGTAATCTCTCATGATCCTTCGTATTTCTGTAGTGTCAGTTGTTACTTCTCAAGAGGAGATCTTTCTAATACTCCAAGCTGTCCTGAACTGGAAAGTCACCTTTAAAGGCTTTGCAGTGCCTGTAATGAGAGGCGTACTGGCAGTAGACAAAATGACCACTTGGTGGGGATGCTACAGAGAGAATCCCTGTTTTAGATGGGACGTTACTTCAAATTCCCGTTTCAACTCAAGAGCCATAGATTCTAAGAAAGTATACATTCCAGGATTCTCAGCATTCCCCCCCACCCCCCGCCTCCCCAGGTTGAGAAATCCTCCATTTTGGGTAAGATACGTTGTCTTCAGAAGGCGCCTTCAAAAAGGCACCTCCACTGGCAGAAGGAAGCAACACATTGACTCACTGGCATCATTAATAAGAATGAGTTGATCCAATTGGCTCCTTCCCCCTGTAAAGCTAAGTGCAAGTTTGCCAGAAATGGAACATTGGCCAAGCAAGGATGATCTCAAGGAAAGCTCTAAGACAGAATGATGGGGTTGAAAAGGAGACCCAATTCAACTCAATCAGATGGAAGTAAGTCAGAAAAAGAAAGACAAATATCACATGATATCACTTATATGTGGAATCTAAAATATGACACAAATGAACATATCTATGAAACTGACTTACGGACATAGAGAACAAACTTGTGGTTGACAAAGGGGAGAGGGTTAGGGGAGGGATGGAATGGGAAGCTAGGGTTAGCAGATGTAAGCTATTATATATAGAATGGATAAACAATAGGTCCTACTGTAGAGCACAGAGTACTGTATTCAATAACCTATGATAAACCATAATGGAAAATAATATTTAAAAAAGAATGTATCTATATGTATGTATAACTAAATCACTTTGCTGAACAGCAGAAATTAACACAGCATTGTAAATCAACTATATTCAATGAAAAGATAAAAATAAAAAAATAAAGCTCATGTTCTTAATATAGCATACCATCTTCCCCGTCAGAAGGCAAGGATAATCCTTACCTAGACTTCTACATCTCGGCAGGGTTTGCCTTCTCCTTGGGAGCCCCAGGACTGAGCAGCTGGGAAGCCATGTAGGCTGCCACCAGGAGATTTGCTTCATCCTTGGTGGGCGTGCACCATCAGGAAACCCACATGGGTGTTTGGCCCCAGCCCCAGCATGGGAGCCACTGACAAAGTGCTGAGGCACCCAGCAAAGAGCCATACTATCCCGCATCCAGTTAAGTCATGGGTGTGGGTCTGGACCCACTACTGTCACTTAAGTAACTTATCCTCTTCCAGCCTCAGTTTTCCTCTCTGTAAAATGTGCATAATAACATCCACCTTGAAATACTTCGTGGTTCAAATGAGGCTAAAGTGAAGAAGGGCTAGTACATAATGTACAAACTGTCTTTTGCTTTTTTCCTAAGGCAGGCCGTAGAGTGGTTAGAGCATAAAGCTCTGAAACAAGGCTGATTGTTTCCACTTCTGTGTGATCTTGGGCAAGTCTCTTAACCTCTCTGTGCCTCAGGGTGCTCACCCATAAAATTACTACAGTAATAGAACTTACTTCATAGAGACATAGTGTTCAAAGAGACTGAGCATATTGACTGTTGAGTGCCAGTGCCCGGAGCAGAGCTTGGCAGAGAATAGGGTCTCAGCTGAACATGGCCTCTGGGGCAAATAAGTACCAATAGGTATTGACCATTATTTATATTGTTATTATTGTGTTATCTTTCCCTGGCTTATCTTTCCTCTGGCAAGACCAAAGCACTTCTCATCTGCCAAGAATCTCCTCCTCTACTTCTATATTCTCTTTCCATCTAACCCTTCAGTCTGACTCTAGTGGGGGATGGCAGGAGTCCTGCTGATGTGGGCAAAATCAGTGATGCACACACATACACACACACACACACCCTTGAGTCGGGAAAAGGGCTGCACAGATGGACACACCACAGGCTCCTAAAGCAGAAGAGACTTCCTGCGAGCTAGAGGTTTTGTTATTCACTGTTCAGACAGATTGAATTCTGTCAATTATTACCCAACTAGTTATCTCTCCAGAGGTCATTTAAAAAAAATGCGTGTGTTTGTTGTGGGTGAGTATGCATCTGTGTTGTGTGTGAAGTGGGCGTGCGGGGAACAGTCAAATAGGAAGTGCTCTAGTATTTACATTAAACTGCAGACTGGTTTAAATTACCCACCAGGAAATATGTGGCTGTATGAGTATGCTTAATTCATGCTCATTCAAGGTGTTCCGGTGCTGTTTTCTCCCCCTCCCTTCTTGCCTCTCCGTTCAAATAACCCAGGCTGCCTGCAGCCTGTCTTTGCCCATTTGACTCAACTGGCCCTGAGCACGGAAAGGAGAAGAGAGTCTCTGAGAATGGGCACTTTCTTCTCTGAGCCAGGATGGCTTTGCCTGACTGTCACCGCAGTGCTGGGAGGAACAATTTTTTGCAAACTCAAGAAGAACCAAGGGCAGGTGGGGAGAAAGGTGGTCTGCCTGGCGGGCCTCTGGGGAGGGGCTTGCCTGCTCAGCCTGTCCCTCTTCTGGGGCTTGATCCTCTTCTCCCTGTCATGTTTCCTCGTATATACTTACTTTTCTGGCCAAGAGTTGTTACCTGCGGATCAAAAGGCGGTGCTGATCACAGGTAAGCGGACGGCACTGAGATTCCCCCTCAGGGCGGGAACTGACACTTGCTTTGCCTTAGGGGGACTCTTTCAGATTAGTTTTAAAAAGAAAATACTTGGCATGGAGTAAATGAAAGCACATCCCCAGTGTCTTTCACTACACTGTTTTGGTTTGCTTTCTTTAGGAAGTGCACTTGAGGGGCTGATGGTGAGAGGGACTGGGAAAGGGACGTGCACCTAAGCCACGAGTTTGTTAATTTCCCAGCCTATGTAAGAGTAAGCAAACGCCGTTTGTTTGTTTCATTGTAGCCAGGATTGTCGCCTCGGTTTTTTGAAGCTTAAACCAAATTTCGTTCTGAGATGAATGTTCAGCTGCGTTCTAGACTTGGCCTCTTATTCCCTAGGTGCGCAAAAAAGCTGTCAAATTTATGTTATCCTTGTACTTTGCTTCATTTTTTTAAAGATCGAAGAGACTTACCTGGGCTGGAAATTTTGCGGTTTTCCCCGACTGCTGTCAAGAACCTTGTATCTCATCTGAACCTTTGTCTTCAGATCTGTCATTGGACCACTAATATTTACTAATTGGATCAAGCCGGCAGCGTGTCCAGGAGGCGGCTGCTCGTTGGCTGAGCTGCCAGCTTTTTCCTTCTTTTGTGTTTCTTTTTCTGCTGCAAGTGTGAGGCCAGATTAAATTCCTGGGTGTTGTAAAACTGGTTTGTTTGGTTGTGAAGTTTGATTTTGGATAGGGCTTTAATTAGGATCACCACGGTGTTATCCTAACCTAGAAAGCCCAGCCAAGGTGAGGATACCAGCTGCAGAATCGTTTGCCGGGAGGTCATCACCCCACCCCACCCCCGCCCCCCACCCCCAGGCTGTGACCTGCGGGAGTGAAGGCAAACGGAGTGTGAACAGAAGCAAATCAGGCAGTTGCCCAGTTCAATGAGAAATGGACTAGAAAGTGACTTGTCTATCTTGCCTTTGACTTTAACTCAATAGTGAAATTCTCTCTTAAAATGAGACACAAGTTGGCCCTTGCTGGAGTTGTGAAGCGCTGTAGAAATAAAGCTTCTGCGATGAAAAAAAAATAACCAAAACAGTTCAAAGGTAGAAAATTCAGCTGATCCGTGGGATGCTTATCTCTGTGAATGTCTGGTATCACCTGGAATCATGCACCCAGAAGACTGGCTGTGTTTTCCACTCTTCCACTTGAATTCTCTGGGGCTAGCTGGGTGAAAAGCTATAATAGCAGTGTAGATTTTTCTGTTCTGTGTGTAGTAGCAAGTACCCATGGTCTTCAGGGTAATTCTAGGTCAAATTTGTTTTTTGTACTTTTCCACTTGTACGAAAGAAGACAGAACAATTAAGCATGTTAAAAAAAAATAATAGTGATGCTGTGGTTGACACTAATGGAACATGATCTCCTGGAGGTCCAAATATTCCTGGGAAATCAATTTCAGGGAGCAGCGCTTCTAAGGCTCACAGATAAGAATACTAAAGCTTAGGATAAACAGAGGCAAACTTCAAGGTAACGGAGAAAATAGGAATTATCTCTGGCTTGTTTGTCTTGGCAATGTTCTTTATCCTCTGCTTTTGAAGATGTAGGCATGCAGAAACGCACCAAATACACACCCAATTCAGTTAGTTCACATCAGCCATTGAAATGTCCTGACTTGTGTTCAGTGTCATGGAAAATGACTGATTTAATTAGGCAATTTGAGCCCAATGACTAATCTCTCAATGAAATGCTTAACAATTAGAAAGCTTCGAATTAAGAAAGGAAAGACGTACATTAAGGCTAACTGAAATGTGCCTCTCAGGTTCTTTGTCATTTTCATGAAGAATGTCATAGATTCCACATAATTCCAAAGATGCTTTCAAGACCTTTGTACTAAGTAGGGAAATTTTAAATGACTTCATTTAGTTAGACCAAAACTCATTAAAAAATAAGTCATCGTGACTTGGAATAACCTTTGTTTCAGGTTGGCTTATGTTACAAATTGGTACACATTTTAGTGTCGGGGAATACAGAGAGAAATGTCTCAGTATACATCAAAACCATAAATATTATTCCTTTATCTGATAATTCAAGATTTGGACATTTCTCTTAAAGAAATAATCTGAAATGTAAAAAAAGGGTAGATGCAAACCAAAATGGCACATTCACAAAGTTGTTCAACACAACCTTATTTAAAATTGTGAAATATCAAAAGCAATCAAAATGGTGACAACATTGTAAAATTAGTAAGAAAACAATAAATGTCCTTAAAAATGAAAAAAAAAACAAACCCGAAATGGTGACAAATTACGGTATATCCTCTGGATGTAACAATAGGCAACAATTAAAAATGACAACCACAGGACTGCGTTATAACATGGAAACTGAACTAAGAGAAAACACTCCGGGGATCTAGGTGTTTGGATAAGACTGCCTCTATGTCACATGAAGAGGAAAAAGCACTGGAAGGAAACAGTCTGTGAATGGTTGGATCAGAGTACCTGGATTTGTTTTTCCCTTAGAATTACTCTAATACAGTTATATTACTTATATAACAAAAATATTTAACAAAGAGATTATATTAAGAGGGTGAAGTCCATCTTAGTGCCTAGTTAATTATGGATCCAGGTGTAAGACAATGACAAGAACAATTTCAAAAAAATCTTTTTCTTTGAGTCCCCTACTTCACTTTGCTAAGATAAAGGTCTTTTGTCTCCGAGACATATACTTATAGCAAGAAGAAGAAATAAGCAAGCACTGGGCATTTGAATACACATTTGTCCTCAAGGCCCCTGAAGCCATAGCAGCCATTCAATTTTTTAAATAACTCTAAGATTAGTGAAGAGCAGGTCCACAAGATTGCAATAGCGTCTCAAGCACAATGCAGTGAAAAGAATGTTGAAGTCTGACAGGCTTGGCTTTGAATCTTGCATTTGCTTTGCCTTAGGGTAGGTTCTCCAGGGGCAGGGCTTGAGATGAAGATTTGTGTGAAAGGGATTTATTAGGAAGTTCTCCAAGGAACAGAGGTCCCAGAGTAAGGAAGATGGACAGGGAAGGGGAGGAGGCCAAGCCCGGGCCCAGCATCAAGAGAAGCCTGCTGAGGGTCCCATGTTGGCTTAATCCCCCGGGGCAGATCTGGAGGCACTGGTAGGTCACAGGTGAGAGCCATCCCCATTGTGGGCCAGGGAGCTGTACTCCTTATACCCTCACACCTCAATCATTAGTTAAGGGCTGTCACCCTCATCCTCTTTGGTGGTAGGAGGGGAGGCTTAAACTCCAAGCACTTCTGGCTCTCCATGCTCACTGGCTAAAAGGACCCCAGCATCCTGGGCAGCCCTTGGACAAAGTCGCAGGTGGCTGGGAGTGAAGGTGGTAAGGATTAGAGCACCAAAAAATGGTCAAGGGATCTGGGGCAGCATGACATCTGCTACATACCTCTTACTAGAAGTGTGATCCCTGAAAGTATCCAGTTTTAGGCTTTTGAACTTCTGTTTTCTCCTCTGTAAACTGGAAATGATACACACACACACACACACACACACACACACACACACACACACTGTCTCATAGATGGAGTTAGTAGATGAGAGAGGGAGAGGAAGGGAGGAAGATAGGAGATTCTGTGTGTTGACCAGGTGGGGTTGGGGTTAGGGAGAATAAGAAGAGAACAAAATGAAAAAGGAACAGCTGACAAAGAAATGGAAAGAAGAAACACCCATTTATTCATTCAATTATTGATTGAGTCCTTGGTATGTGCCATGTATTGTCCAGAAGCAGTGGAGGAAGAAAGTTAAAGACCATGCAGTTGTTATGTTGTTAGGTGATGGGATCTGAGTTCCCAGTTGTCCTTAACCTTGGACCACATCCCCTGGGGGTTCCTTCCTCTTCTTCCGAGGTTGTGCATTGTCATTCTCAGCCTACCCTTTGAATTTTGTAGAAGTTACACAAGTAACTTTGATTTTCCACCCTCAGGGCTTTCATCCTGGTCCCTCCAGTGTTTCTTGCCCATCTCGAAAGTTAACTACTGATTTGGCATCTGCTGCGTGCAAGGCAGACACCTGGAGGCTTTCCTAGTCTACTGGGACAGATACGGCCGCAGCTCACTATAGCCATGAGGTGGGGTACAGAGGGTGCCTTCAGGAGGGTTCCCAGAGTGCCATGGGTCCCACTGTTGGGTGCAGGAGGGGCCTCATTAGGAACTGAAAAGTAGCTTTCTACAGAGAAAATGAGGTCTTCCAGGCTAACTGGTTAATCAGGTATGACACACATCCAGCCCTCATTAAAATTTGTTGAGTTGGAGAATTTTAATTGGAATTTTCAAAATTGGGTACAATGGAGGAGAGATCAGGGAGGGGAAGAAAGATATGTTTGATGTGGAAGTCTTTATCTTATGCTCCAAACAAAGTGCCTAGGTTGATGGTGACCCCCTTCTAGGACTTATTAGGTAGTCTAATTAAGGTTCTACAATGGAATACTGTTGGCATCAGCTTGGGATTTGGGCTCCTTTGACTTTAGTCGTAGACTATTGTAATGGATAAACATTGACAGTGGACTAGGGACTAAAGCAAATAACATCTCTGCACTCAGAGCTTTACACACCTTTCATATTTGATCCCTATAACCCTAATAAATAACATGAATGCGGAAACGGTGTCCAAAGTCCCTGAACTACTAAGCAGCAGGCATGGGACTAAACCCAGATCAGACCCATTTGCCATCCAAAGCCTTTTTCTTAACCACAGTTATCATCAGTGTTATAGCTACAGTCACTAGTAGCCTATAAAGGTTTCCAGGGTAGAAAATGTGTCCATTCATCGGCAAGTGAGTGTTGAGCATCTTCTATGTGCACAAGGCTCTGCTTGAGACAGAACTTGGCAATTGATTGGATGCAAGATATGCCCATGAGAGAAGATAAAATGAAGGCACCATGGATGGGGATACCTTTGAAAAGGGTGATTACTGAGGGAGGACATATGGTGAATGTGACTTCGGGTTTGAGTTTGAGGGCAGTGAGGGGGCAGTGCAGGTGAAGAGTCATTGGCAGTTGGAAATACAGACCTAGACCTTGATTAGGTTTGGAGAAGGAGGATGGAGAAACACAAGCAATATAGTGATGGTTAATACTACAAAGGAAGATAAATACAAGGAGAAATACGCCAAGACACATATTAATCAAACTGTCAAAAATTAAATACAAAGAAAGCATATTAAAAGCAGCAAGGGAAAAACAACAAATAACACACAAGGGAATCCCCATAAGGTTAACAGCTGATCTCTCAGCAGAAACCCTACAAGCCAGAAGGGAGTGGCAGGACATACTGAAAGTGATGAAGGAGAAAAACCTGCAACCAAGACTACTCTACCCAGCAAGGATCTCATTCAGATTTGATGGAGAAATTAAAACCTTTACAGGCAAGCAAAAACTGAGAGAGTTCAGCACCACCAAACCAGCTTTACAACAAATGCTAAAGGAACTTCTCTAGACAAGAAACACAAGAGAAGGAAAAGACCTATAATAACGAACCCAAAACAATATAGAAAATGGGAATAGGAATATACATATCGATAATTACCTTAAATGTAAATGGACTAAATGCTCCCACCAAAAGACACAGATTGGCTGAATGGATACAAAAACAAGACCCTTATATATGCTGTCTACAAGAGACCCACTTCAGACCTAGGGACACATACACACTGAAAGTAAGGGGATGGAAAAAGATATTCCATGCAAATGGAAACCAAAAGAAAGCTGGAGTAGCAATTCTCATATCAGACAAAATAGACTTTAAAATAAGGACTATTAAAAGAGACAAAGAAGGACACTACATAATGATCAAGGGATCGATCCAAGAAGAAGATATAACAATTGTAAATATTTATGCACCCAACATAGGAGCACCTCAATACATAAGGCAAATACTAACAGCCATAAAAGGGGAGATCGACAGTAACACATTCATAGTAGGGGACTTTAACACCCCACTTTCACCCATGGACAGATCATCCAAAATGAAAATAAATAAGGAAACACAAGCTTTAAATGATACCTTAAACAAGATGGACTTAATTGATATTTATAGTACACTCCATCCAAAAACAACAGAATACACATTTTTCTCAAGTGCTCATGGAACATTCTCCAGGATAGATCATATCTTGGGTCACAAATCAAGCCTTGGTAAATTTAAGAAAATTGAAATTGTATCAAGTATCTTTTCTGACCACAACGCCATGAGACTAGATATCAATTACAGGAAAAGATCTGTAAAAAATACAAACACATGGAGGCTAAACAATACACTACTTAATAATGAAGTGATCACTGAAGAAATCAAAGAGGAAATAAAAAAATACCTACAAACAAATGACAATGGAGACACAACGACCCAAAACCTATGGGATGCAGCAAAAGCAGTTCTAAGGGGGAAGTTTATAGCAATACAAGCCCAACTTAAGAAGCAGGAAACATCTCGAATAAACAACCTAACCTTGCACCTCAAGCAATTAGAGAAAGAAGAACAAAAAAACCCCAAAGCTAGCAGAAGGAAAGAAATCATAAAGATCAGATCACAAATAAATGAAAAAGAAATGAAGGAAACGATAGCAAAGATCAATAAAACTAAAAGCTGGTTCTTTGAGAGGATAAACAAAATAGATAAACCACTAGCCAGACTCATCAAGAAAAAAAGGGAGAAGACTCAAATCGATAGAATTAGAAATGAAAAAGGAGAAGTAACAACTGACACTGCAGAAATAAAAAAAATCATGAGAGATTACTACAAGCAACTCTATGCCAATAAAATGGACAATCTGGAAGAAATGGACAAATTCTTAGAAATGCACAACCTGCCAAGACTGAATCAGGAAGAAATAGAAAATATGAACAGACCAATCACAAGCACTGAAATTGAAACTGTGATTAAAAATCTTCCAACAAACAAAAGCCCAGGACCAGATGGCTTCACAGGTGAATTCTATCAAACGTTTAGAGAAGAGCTAACACCTATCCTTCTCAAACTCTTCCAAAATATAGCAGAGGGAGGAACACTCCCAAATTCCTTCTACGAGGCCACCATCACCTTGATACCAAAACCAGACAAGGATGTCACAAAGAAAGAAAACTACAGGCCAATATCACTGATGAACATAGATGCAAAAATCCTCAACAAAATACTAGCAAACAGAATCCAACAGCACATTAAAAGGATCATACACCATGATCAAGTGGGGTTTATTCCAGGAATGCAAGGATTCTTCAATATACGCAAATCTATCAATGTGATAAACCATATTAACAAATTGAAGGAGAAAAACCATATGATCATCTCAATAGATGCAGAGAAAGCTTTCGACAAAATTCAACACCCATTTATGATAAAAACCCTGCAGAAAGTAGGCATAGAGGGAACTTTCCTCAACATAATAAAGGCCATATATGACAAGCCCACAGCAAACATCATCCTCAATGGTGAAAAACTGAAAGCATTTCCACTAAGATCAGGAACAAGACAAGGTTGCCCACTCTCACCACTCTTATTCAACATAGTTTTGGAAGTTTTAGCCACAGCAATCAGAGAAGAAAAGGAAATAAAAGGAATCCAAATCGGAAAAGAAGAAGTAAAGCTGTCACTGTTTGCAGATGACATGATACTATACATAGAGAATCCTAAAGATGCTACCAGAAAACTACTAGAGTTAATCAATGAATTTGGTAAAGTAGCAGGATACAAAATTAATGCACAGAAATCTCTGGCATTCCTATACACTAATGATGAAAAATCTGAAAGTGAAATCAAGAAAACACTCCCATTTACCATTGCAACAAAAAGAATAAAATATCTAGGAATAAACCTACCTAAGGAGACGAAATACCTGTATGCAGAAAATTATAAGACACTGATGAAAGAAATTAAAGATGATACAAATAGATGGAGACATATACCATGTTCTTGGATGGGAAGAATCAACATTGTGAAAATGACTTTACTACCCAAAGCAATCTACAGATTCAATGCAATCCCTATCAAACTACCACTGGCATTTTTCACAGAACTAGAACAAAAAATTTCGCAATTTGTATGGAAACACAAAAGACCCCGAACAGCCAAAGCAATCTTGAGAACGAAAAATGGAGCTGGAGGAATCAGGCTCCCTGACTTCAGACTATACTACAAAGCTACAGTAATCAAGACAGTATGGTACTGGCACAAAAACAGAAAGATAGATCAATGGAACAGGATAGAAAGCCCAGAGATAAACCCACGCACATATGGACACCTTATCTTTGATAAAGGTGGCAGGAACGTACAGTGGAGAAAGGACTGCCTCTTCAATAAATGGTGCTGGGAAAACTGGACAGGTACATGTAAAAGTATGAGATTAGAACACTCCCTAACACCATACACAAAAATAAGCTCAAAATGGATTAAAGACCTAAATGTAAGGCCAGAAACTATCAAACTCTTAGAGGAAAACATAGGCAGAACACTCTATGACATAAATCACAGCAATTTCCTTTCTGACCCACCTCCTAGAGTAATGGAAATAAAAACAAAAATAAACAAATGGGACCTAATGAAACTTCAAAGCTTTTGCACAGCAAAGGAAACCATAACCAAGACGAAAAGCCAACCCTCAGCATGGAAGAAAATATTTGCAAATGAAGCAACTGACAAAGGATTAATCTCCAAAATTTACAAGCAGCTCATGCAGCTCAATATCCAAAAAACAAACAACCCAATCCAAAAATGGGCAGAAGACCTAAATAGACATTTCTCCAAAGAAGATATACAGAATGCCAACAAACACATGAAAGAATGCTCAACATCATTAATCATTAGAGAAATGCAAATCAAAACTACAATGAGATATCATCTCACACCAGTCAGAATGGCCATCATCAAAAAATCTAGAAACAATAAATGCTGGAGAGGGTGTGGAGAAAAGGGAACACTCTTGCACTGCTGGTGGGAATGTGAATTGGTTCAGCCACTATGGAGAACAGTATGGAGGTTCCTTAAAAAACTACAAATAGAATTACCATATGACCCAGCAATCCCACTACTGGGCATATACCCTGAGAAAACCAAAATTCAAAAAGAGTCATGTACCAAAATGTTCATTGCAGCTCTATTTACAATAGCCCGGAGATGGAAACAACCTAAGCACCCATCATCGGATGAATGGATAAAGAAGATGTGGCACATATATACAATGGAATATTACTCAGCCTTAAAAAGAAATGAAATTGAGCTATTTGTAATGAGATGGATAGACCTAGAGTCTGTCATACAGAGTAAAGTAAGTCAGAAAGAAAAAGACAAATACCGTATGCTAACACATATATATGGAATTTAAGGGAAAAAAAATGCCATGAAGAACCTAGGGGTAAGACAGGAATAAAGACACAGACCTACTGGAGAACGGACTTGAGGATATGGGGAGGGGGAAGGGTGAGCTTTGACAGGGCGAGAGAGAGTCATGGACATATACACACTAACAAACGTAGTAAGGTAGATAGCTAGGGGGAAGCAGCCGCAAGGCACAGGGATATTTAGCTCTGTGCTTTGTGACAGCCTGGAGGGGTGGGATAGGGAGAGTGGGAGGGAGGGAGACGCAAGAGGGAAGAGATATGGGAACATATGTATATGTATAACTGATTCACTTTGTTATAAAGCAGAAACTAACACACCATTGTAAAGCAATTATACCCCAATAAAGATGTTTAAAAAAAAAAAAACTACAAAGGAAGAGATCATTGGTATATATTGTATGAATCAATACTGTCCTCAGTGAGTCTATAATTCAGTCGGTCTGTCAGATTTTTTTTTTTTATGAGCACATATCCTCTTTTATCATTCAGTTTGAGCTTAACCTTAGCCCTCTACAGAGAGGCATAAAAAAGGTATTGCTGACTTGGGTAATTTCGTAAAGGTTTGAACGGTGACTTCATTAGGCATTTTAGATGGCATGTTTAGGTTGGTGGATACTCTCATGGAATGAAGTCCCCCAAATGTATCGTAAGCTGTTTGATGGCAGGGACCAGATCTTTTTTTATAACCAAGTCCCTCCTCAGTCTCTGAGCACGTTAGATCCAATACAATGTTAATGAGTGAGTGAGCCCTGAGTGAACGAACCAAGCTGGTGAAATGTCCTCCCCTTTTCGTGGTCATTGGTTAGACACAATGGGTTTGTGCCAATCTGCCCACCTGCTTAGGTACTTATCTCTGCCAGTTCTTTTTGCTGGGGTCACCTGTGTAGAAAGGGCAGAGTGACATGGCCGAGCTCTGAAGGCCCCATTGTTCTGCAGTGACTTCACTGTTGGCTTGCTCTGGACAGGGCTTTGTGATGACTTGGTTCTAAGCATCTCACCCAGGAAGTGGCAAGAACAGACTATCCTCTGGTCACGCCCCCAACCCCTCCCACCAGGCTGCTGAAGCTGCTCTCCCAAGGGTCACTGGTGTCCTCCTAGTTCCCAGAGCTTGGTTTCTACTCCAGCACTGCTGAACATATTTTCCTTCTTGACACGGCCTCCTTTGCCTGCTGGGATACTACATTTCCATGCTTCTCCCCCACGTCTCCATCCTTTGACGCCTCTGGGTCCTTCTTCCTACCCTCCCACTAGGTGGCCTCTACGGCTCTGTCCTTAGCCCTCTTCAGAAGGGTTCATGGTACAAACAAGTTCTTACCTCTGAAAGTGATCAAAGATTATCCTTGCTTACCCCCTCATGGCCAAAGCTGCCTTGTCCATTTGTTTATGTCAGTCTGTGAACCTTGATTACCCCACAGATTTTGGCATCCCCTATTTATGCTCCTAAAGATGAACCCTTCCCAGATGCTATTCCTTTGCCTATACCTTCCAGCATTGGGGTTCAATGCTGAGCCTCAGAGTTGGGGATTACACTAGATCATAGGGTGTCAATATGTATCTGCTAGGACATGGTGTGGGCAAAGGTTCTGAAGCAAGACCGGAGATGTCAGGTTAATGGGTAGATGGTTCAGATAGTTCCATTTTGCTGAAACAAATGGAGATAAACAGACACCTGGGGATGACACACGTCAGTAAATCCAGGGGCCAAAGAGGACAAGATGGGGGCAAGGTGAGCAGGGAGCATGAGGAAGTCTTGGGCAGAGACAGAGTGGAATGGAGAAACATGTCTATCTTGGATGATACAGGGACCCCTGGGTCTGTCCCATTCACCACTGTCACAAAGTGGCATCTCCTGTTTAACATGGAATTCACTACATGCAGCACCCTGGTGTTCCCTGACCCCCACCCCCTTGCCCACTAGTCTGCATCATGAGATCCTTCCTCTGTGCTCAGAATTGCCATCTCCCATGGATTGCATGCCATAAACAGGACATTGAAAAGATACATATACTGCTCGCCAGGCAGGGTCTGGTCACATGCAAGGGGTCTCCCTTGGCCTGACTCATTTGTAACAAGCCCGTTGTGATACTGGGTGGAAAAAATAATGAGGAGGAAAGAACATCTCATCTGCCACTTTGGCATTTACACAAGCTACAGATAAACTTCATTTCCACCATGAAAAGGTACTGAAAAACAATTCTAAAATTCAAAAACAGAAGCCATTAGGAACCTTGAATGCCCTTTGTGTGCAGAGGACTCAAGGTCCAGGAGCTGGGCCAGATGAATTTTAATTTGAAACAGTCAGTGGCCAGCATGGTCTTAGGTTGAATAGAACCCAAATTCCACTTTTATGGATCAAAGGCTTTGATAGGGCAGTTGAAACACTGGAAAGGGATCTGGATTTCATTGAACTCTATTTTCTAAAGGCTCACATCTACTGAGGTCTTGGAGCCTGTAGAGTCAAACCAAACCTGGGCATCATTAAGGAGAGGAATAGAAACAAAACCAAAACTATGTTCCTCTCTTGAAACAACACATGTGCATCTAAGTGCAGGTCTGGTCACTGTCATTCAGGGTGGGCAGTAGGTTGCAGTGGTTAACACCAGACACTTAGGACAATGACAGATATGGCTACCAGTTCCTGCCTTGCCACTTACTAGCTTTCTGACCTAGGGCAAATTAATTAACCTGTCTGAACCTCAGTTTCCTTATCTGTAAAATGGAGATAATCATAGTAGTGATCTCACTGGGATTGTTGCCAGTATGGAAAGAAATAACACCCATAAAGGGCTATGTGTAGATGGTAACTCTCATTCTTAGCCAAACAGGGCAGCATGGGGGTGGTGACCACATAGTCAAAGGATAAGGTTGCTGAAAGAGTCCTCCAACTCTGGAAAGAGAAGAATGAGCATGATTGCAATAGGCTCTGGAATATGAGATGGAGGGAATCACTTCTTAGGATCCTCCCACCCAATACCAATACCTTTTCCCACTTAAAGTTTGAGAGAAGCTCCTAGAAGCCACAGAAAGTGGGTGTTCACATACAGATAGTAAACCGATAAGTCATCCTAGGGAAATATCATTGTAGGGACAATGGTGTATTGGCTGGGGTTCCACTGCATCCTGTTCCCCAGGCAGGGTCTGGTCACATGCAAGGGGCCCCTGGCCTGACTCATTTGTGTCAAGCCCGTTGTGATACTGGGTGGAGAAAATCATGAGGAGGAAAGAACATCTCATTCTGCCACTTTGGCATTTACACAAGCTATGGATAAATTTTATTTCCACCAGCCATCTCCCAATGCCTGAATGACCTTTTCAGGATCATCCATTTAATCCACTGGGGTTACCCCTGTAATGGAAAACTCATTACCTTCTCAGGGAAATCACTTCACTTTTATCCAATGCTAATCATTGTAAATATTTTCTTTATAATGAGCCAAAATACGCCTCCCTGAAATATCCAACAGTGCACTCAGTTCTGCCCTTGGAAGTCACGTAATCTGACTAAACCACTCTTTTGCACGGTAGCCCTTGAAAAGTGCGAAGACTGCATCGTATCATAGCCAAATCTGCTTTGAACTAAATCTCATTCGTTTTATCATTCCTCCCATGACCTGGTTTCCAGAACTTTCACCATTCTACTAAGTTTCCTCTGGACCATTTCCAATTTCTTGACATTCCTTTGAGATGTCAACTCATTTTTAACATCAGGTGCCATCTCGGTATGAGCAATACACACCAGACTGGAACTAATGCGGTGAAATTAAATCAGTATACATGCAAGGTTCTTCTTGGACATTGTTGCTTTGTTTGGTGGGGTCAATCCACAACTCCCTTTTTAATATCCCCAGCTGACTGGGGCAAGTGGAAATCAAGATGTCAGCTTTATTCCCAATAGAAGCCTTGGAGAAGGTGTCTTACATGTGTAGGACTAATGGTGCACCCAGTCAAGGCAGGTTGAAAAGACTCAAGCCTTGCCCACAAGGTAGGGCTTGGGTTGGACAGCTAGGCTGTCACAGCCTAATTGCACAGGCGTTTTGCAGGCTGGGCGATGCCGAGGAGGAGAGGAGAGTTTCCATGTGACACTGTGCCTTCTTGAGTTTTCTACTCTATTTCTCAGTCCTGATCATTTGCCCTGAACTGTCCTTTTGGTTCTTCTGTTAGAGAGAGAAAAGACCTTTGCATCCAGTGAAACGGCCTTGTACAGTTCTTTCTGTCAAAACCACCAAGCAGATGCCTTGCTCCACCTCCCGAGGGGGAGGGAGGAGTGAGAGACAGAGGAGGTCCAGTGTCACACTGATAGATATCCCTCTATACTGAAGGAAGCATAGGCAGTGAGGAAGAAGTGTTCGTTCGCCCTAATATTAGGCTCAGGAAGCCGGCTCTCTGGAGGATGCTGTATCTAAACTGTGGCTTATGTGATAGAGGTCCAGGGAGGTTTGACTACAAACTTAAATGGGGTCAATAATGGGCAGTTTGCCCACAACCTACCCCCCTACCCATCCCAACACACACACACATACACACACAATATCTAAAAGGAGGTATTAGACCACCGACTAGCTCTGGCCCCTTGAACAAGTTGCTTCACCTCTCTGAGGTTAGTTTTCCTCCTGTGGAAAAAGGGAATCATGATGGATATCTCTTCTCAGGATTACATAAGATTACAAATATATATGTATGCTACATGGCACATAGTAGATGCTTCCTGAAATATAATAACTTTTACCCTTCCCCGTCTTGTCTGGTTTAGTAATCCCCTTGGCAAAGGAGATAAAAACGAAATAGGAGTTTGGTAATTCTGCCTCCTGTACCACTCATGAACACTACCTCATTGGCCTCCATTTTGCCTGCTCCTTTGTTCTTGTGTATTATGACCATCACTTGAAAGACAAGCCTTCTTTCTGTGGTTAACTCATTTCTGCAGGCCTCAGACTCATCTAGGTTTTCACTTACAGATGCTTTTCTTACATGGGTAGGGCTTCTCCCGTGTCAGGACCCTTAGTTCTGTGCTGTACCTACCTATGGCTCTTGCCCTTTTAAGCCCGGGCCACATCTGAGAGCTCCCTATGTGGTCACTCTAGCCTCTTGAGTTTTCTCCCATGATTCTTCTCAGCCTTGATCCTTTCCTCTGCGTTGTCTTTTTGCTTCTTCTCTCAGAGAGAGAGTCTTTGGAGGGCATTGGATCGGGAGCCCTTGCTCTGGGTGTAGGGCTCAGCTGCTGTCTCTCCTCCTGAGTCTCCGCCTCTATATGAGAATCCTAGGCTGGGAGTGAGGGGTGCCGAGAGTGATGAGGTTGTGGGATTGACTTGAGCTGCGTTGGGAAACACAACTGGTCATTGTCTTCACGTTTCCAATCACCACTTGTCAACGGCCCCCTGAGCACACTTGACATACAATGGGGAGCAAAGACAGACAAGGTCTCTGCCCTCATGAAGCTTAATTCCAGTGGAGAAAAACATAATACAAACCAACCAATAAATAAATAAACTAATCCCGGCATGGCAAGACTTTGATGGCAGGGATAGTGACTTCACCATACTGCTCAGAACCACCTTGTATTGGAGACTTCCTGTGCGTTAGAAACTGCGTCAGGCACTGCGATTAGCATTTTCCATGCCTAATTTCAGTCCGTTTTCACAATGCCTCATAAGATAATTTTTTTAATATATGCAAAGCTTTAAATATATGAAAGTAGGGTAAATAGTCACAACATGCCCAATACCCATATTCTAAAATCATGATGGAGAGATCGATGAGATAATATCTATCATTAATCCCATTCAAAAGTGAAGAAATTGAGGCTTTCGAGGGATTATACAACTTAGGTCATATAACAAAATAAGTAAGTGGCAGTGCCAGAATTTAAATGCAAGTATTCCATCCTTCTTTTAGTTCAAGCAGGTGATAGAGTAGTGCAGACAGGGGAATGGCAGGTGTGCCTCTTCTGGGGGAAAGGGATAAGGATGGTCAAATGTTTCAGACCTGCTAAGCTGTCTCAAGTATCTCTGGCTTCCACATTCAGGCCTAGGGTGTGATGGTAAAGCAGACTCTCAGCAATGGAAGGAGAGCTCTATCACCCAGCAAGGCTCACCTTGGCAGCTCCAGAAGACCTTGAGGACTGAACAAGCAGGGACGTCCCTGGGGTTTCTCTCCAACAGTAGGGTTGTTATGTTTCCCATGAGAAGCCGTTAATGCCCTGTGCAAGGTGACTTCTCACAGGGAGTCAGTTCCTATTTTCCAAATATTTCCAGCTGTGCCCTGGGGCTGTCACTTGGCTGCCTCTAGGTTATTACTTCACACCCACCTTGTGTGCTGTTGACTTTTGTGAAGTTTTCGGTAGTGTGCAAAGGGGATTAGAATCCATTCATTATTTCACCAATAATTATTGGGCACTCTGTGCTGGGTACTGGGAATACAGGGACAAATAGCATGCATTCATTACACTGAATAAACTTACAGTGTAGTTGGGGGGATAGATAAGAAACAGGACATTACAAGGCAATGCAACATGTGAGTGTTCAGAGAAGGGAGAAGAAGTAAGAGGAGATAAGACCCCCTGGGAGTCTGGGGCAGAGGCCAGGAGTTTGGAGAGCAGCAGCTCTTTGGAGGGACCTTGTGATGGGAGAATCAGAGGACTTGCTAGCTCATTGGGTCTAGGTAGAGAAGAGGAGAGAGCCACTGCACATTAGACTTTCCCTACTATAACCCTCAGCAAAGCTCTTGGTGATTTCTTTGGACAATCTATCTTGCTAGACAGACGGTGAGCTCCACGAGGGCAGGCAATATGTAAAGCGTGGTGGCCACGACAAGCTCAAGGAATGAATTCATGAACAAATGAATGTAGACCATGATTCTGAGGCACTGAGAATGATTCTTCCTCCTAAGAGAAACAATAGATTTTGAGAGGCTGAGGGGAAAGAACTGACTTTGAAGAAAAGATAAAGACTTTTGTTTGAGACACTTCAAATCTGAGGTGCCAAGGCTGTATCCAGGTGGAGTGTCCAGATGAATTGGAAAAGTGAGGCTAAAATCCAGAAGGAGCCCAAGACTGGAGATACAGTTAGGTTAGTCTTCCACATAGGTAGGATAAATAAAGCTCTGAAAGCTAAAACAATGCCTGAGAGAAGAGTGTAGATAGAGGTTAGAACAGGGAACTGGGCAGTGAAGGCCACCCAAATCTACAGAAGAGGAGGTAGAAGGTAGATCTGAATGGTGGTGTAGGGTTCCAAGGAAGAGGAAAGTTCCAACGAGGAAAGTTATAAACAACTTCCAGTATGGAGGACAGATTGAGTGGGATGACAAGATACCCCTGGATTCAGTTCTCTGGGGAAACTGATTAGAGAGATTTCAGGAAAGGGTATAAGAAGGAGCCCCAATGCAAGGACAGTGAGGGGATGGTGTTGGTGAGCAACTCTGAAGTTTTGAGAACACTGGTGGAAAAAGGAAGGAGCAAGATGGGAGATTAGCTCTAGGGAATAGTAAGATCAAAAGAACTTTTGGGGAGGGAGAAATTTGGGGCAGTGGTTCTGGAGCCCCAAAAGGAAGGACTCAATGAAGAAGACATTGAAAGTGCAACAAAGATTGTGGTAATTGCTGAAGTGGGAGGCTCTTGCCCAGGGGATGAAGAAGAAGTACAAGCAGTCACTGTCTCAGCTTTCCTTCAATTTACTTTATTTCAATTCACTTATGTAGTGAATCATCAATGGTTTGTGGTGCCAGTTATGGTTATAGGGTAGTTACGAGAATAAAATCATATAAGTCATGCCAGAAGCTTAGTACTGTGCCTGCTGCATAGTACAAAATCAGTGAATGCTATGGCAGGAAACTAGAGAAGACAAAAGACAATAAAGCAATCAGAGAAAGCCTCATGTTGGAAGTAATACCAGCTATTTTTCTGGGCTGGAACAGGTAGTCTCCATGTTGGACTCTTATCTCTCTGTTCCCGCCACGTTAAACAGAATGTCTCCTGTCATCACATTTGCCAACCTTTATGAGTATTTGTTTGATGTCTTCTTCCTTCTAGAGCAATAGCTCTTGACTGGAGCAATTTTGCTTCCCAGAGGACATTTTAGCAATGTCTGAAGATATTTTTGGTTGTCACAACTTGGGGGCATGGGAACAGTCCATTGGTATCTAATGGGTAGAAGCCAGGGATGCTGCTAAACATTGTACAATGCACAGGATGGTCCCCATAACAAAGAGTTACTTGATGTCAGATGTCAATAGTGCTGAGGTTGAGACACCCTGTCCTAAGGTGTGAGATCCCTAGATCACGGGCCATATCACTTTTATTGATCACGGTGTCCCCAAGTGCCAGGTACAGAGCAAGTCACATGATGGGTACCCAATAATAATAAAAGGAAATGAAAGGAAGTGGATAAAGAAGATGTGAGATACACACACACACACACACACACACACACACAAAGGAATATTACTCAGCCATAAAAAAGAATAAAACATTGCCATTTGTGATACGATGGATAGACCTAGAGGGTACTAGGCTAAGTGAAATAAGTCAGACAGAGAAAGACAAATACTGTATGATTTCACTTATATGTGGAATCTAAAAACCAAAACAAATAAACAAACATGATAAAACAGAAGCAGAGTTATAGATACAGAGAACAAACAGAGGGGGGCGGCCGATGAGAGAAATAGGTGAGGGAGATTAAAAGGTACAAAACTTCCAGTTGCAAAATAAATGCATCACGGATATGAAATGTACAGTGTGGGGAACGTAACTATGTAATATCTTTCTATGGTGACATATTATAACTAGACTTGTGGTGATCATTTTGAAATGTATAGAAAGACCAAATCACTATGTTGTGTAACAGGAACTAACATAGTCTTGTAGATCAATTATACTTCAAAAACAAACAAACAAACACATTCATAGAGAAAGAGATCAGATTTGCCGTTACCAGAGGCGGGGAAGGAGGAATTGGATAAAGGCAGTCAAAAGGAAGGAAAAAAAAAAAAGGAAATTGGGGATTGAACTGGAGCTTGAAGAATAGGCCAGGTCTGAATGTATTTTTCTCTGCTTTAAGTACACAGTGGCAGAGGGTGCTGGGAGTTGTTTGGAAAAGAAGTTCACAAAGGAGACTGTAAATATTCTATCCCCAATGGAATGGAAGAGATGAAGCAGCCCTGGGGCTTTACCAGGAGACTGACACTGCTATAAACGAGAGTCTCAGAACAAAGGGTTTGGAACTGAAGGTAACACAAGAACATCCCAGGCTGAGCACTTCATTGTTTTGACAGATAGAATTCAGCCAGCCTCAGAAGCAGCAGAGATAGAATTTTTTTTTTTTTTTGTGGTACGCGGGCCTCCCACTGTTGTGGCTTCTCCCGTTGCGGAGCACAGGCTCCAGACGCGCAGGCTCAGCGGCCATGGCTCAAGGGCCCAGCGGCTCCGCGGCATGTGGGATTCTCCCGGACCGGGGCACGAACCCGTGTCCCCTGCATCGGCAGGTGGGCTCTCAACCACTGCGCCACCAGGGAAGCCCAATCTACCGTTATTTCTTGATTAAATAAACACTTTGCTAAATGACATCTCTTAGTCACGACTTCCGGTTCTCCTTGTTTCTTTGATCCTTCATCTAATCATAACTCATTAACTAAAGTGCTTCCTAAGAACTTTTCCTAGCAGCACAGGCTTTGGCAGAAACATAAGGATCCACAGCGCCCATGCCGATCAGAACCCGTGCAGATCAGGGAGTTAGTGACTTGGACCACAGAGAAAAGAAGCCAAGCCAAAAAGCACTAAGAGCAGGGGAGATTTGGAAGAGGCACGCATTCCAAACAGGCTAAGATTAACATGCCCCTTGTGCAGAGTCTACAGAGGAGACAGAGATCCTTGAAATCGTCACCATTTTTCATTCTCCTGAGTTAAAAACAATGACAGGGATTGCAAACTAAGACAGCAAACACCAACATAACCAATGATAAATTTAGCAGGAATAGGAAAAGTCCATAGTGCCAGCCATGGACTCTGAGTTTCCCACCAGACTGTAAGCCCCTTGAGGGCAGTAACGGGGTCAATCTCGGTCATCATTCAACCCCTAGCATCCAGCCCAGTGTGAGGCAGAGAGAAGCTGAGTGAATTAATGAGTGAGACTCTTTGGTTGGGGCTAGCTTCTAAAGGTGTTATAAATCAACTCTGAGACTATGCACAGAGAAGACTTGACTGTGTGTGTTTTTGTCCCTGAAGGAAGCTTCATCTCTGGTTGCTGCTGGGAACCAACAAAAGGCTGGACGTGGAGAGTCACCCATGGGCAGGGTATCCCCTTGGCACTATGCAAGGAGGTTCTAACCTAGAATATATAACCATAGATAGAAGTTCACGTTTTGGTTTAATCAAGCCAATAATCAGAGTGACTCAGATATCAGGGAGGGTCACCCTGCCCCATTAAGTCAAGATATCGTCTGCTAGAGCCCCTATATGAGGGGCTCACACGCCCTGTGAGAGGTCCATCCATGCTGCGTAAAACGTGTTTGCAAATCCCCAATCTTCCTCCAAGTCAGCTCTGACTCTCATTTCCAGTGAAGGTGAACTCCTGCTCTCCACACTGCTTTCCATCAAAACATTTAAGAGCCCCTTTTCCTTAAATACTCACCCTCAAACCACCTACCAGAAAAAAAAAAAAAAAAAAGCCACAAACACCACACACACAAATCAGCTGAAAGTAGTAAGCTTTCCAGAAAATTCAAGGCTCTTCTGTCATAGCAGACACGGTAGATATTAGACTGCCCTATTATTTTTTATATCTTACTTTTTATTGACTTATAATTCACATACCATAAAATTCACCATTTAAAGTGTACAAGGCAGTGGTTTTTAGTATATTCATAAGGTTATCCAACCATCACCACTAACTAATCCCAAATTTTCATCACCCCCAGAAGACACCTGGAACCATTAGCAGACTGCTCTGTTCTGAAAATGTCACTTAGTCATTTCTGCCAATTCCACTTCTCAACCTCCCGACATGTTGCTTTCCATCCCCACCACCTCCGCTTCACCTCTTTGGGGTGTTACTCATTCTCCCTTTCTATTAGTGTTTTTAGCTGGAAGGGAATAGTACACGGCAGTGCTGTCCAGTGGAAATATAATGCAAGCCACATAAGTAATTTAGATTTTTTTAGTAGTCACATTTTAAAAAAATGAAACAGGTAAAATTAATGTTAATCATATATTTTACTTAATGCAATATATCCAAAATGTTATCACTGCAGTATGTAATTGGTGTAAAACTTATTAATGAGGTATTTTTCCTTGTACTAAATTTTTGGTGATTTGCTTGTATGTTACTTCCTTGGAGAAGTCTTCCACGATCTGCCTCCTCAAGGCTGGTCCCTTCTGCCTCAGCTATTCATCACAGCACTCATTTAGTTCCTCTGTAACACTTAACACAATTCATCATTTTCTTTTTTATATCATACAGGTAATGTCTGTATCCCACACTGGACTGTAAACTTTGTGAAGACGGTGCTATAGTCTGAATTACGTTCTCCCCAGGAATTCCCTGGTGTAGTTAAGACTTCATGCTTCCACTGCAGGGGGCACAGGTTCGACTCCTGATCGGGGAACTAAGATCTCACAAGCTCCGTATGCAGCCAAAAAAAAAAAAAAAAGAATTACATTCTCCCAAAATTCATATATTGAAGCCCTAGCCCTAGCACTCCCCCAAAGTGATGGTATTCAGAGATGGGGCCTTTGGAAGGTGACTGGGTTTAGATGAGCTCATGAGGGTGGGGCCCCCATGATGGGATCAGCATCCTTACAAGAAGAGATACCTCTGTGTCATGTGAGGACACAGTGAGGAGGCCTGCAGTGAGCTTTCTTCACGCAGGGCAGGAAGATAGCTCTCACCAGAACCTGATCATGCTGGCACCCTGGTCTCTGATTTCTGGCCTCCAGAACTGTGGGAGAATGGATTTCTGTTGTCGAAGCCATCCAGTCTACGGTATTTTGTTATGGCAGCCTGAGCTGACTAATACAGATGGGGATCACATTTATCTTCCTCATCAATATATCCCAAGTCCCTACCACAGTGCCTGGCACGCAGTATGATCTCAGTAAAAACTTGGCGAATGAATGAATAAGTAGATACGGATGTCAAAAATTATTAAGATGTAGCGATAGCTACTTAGACAAGTCACCTAGAATAGTATCCATTGGGAACTTTTCTTTCTGGGAATTGTCACCAAACTTGGAGACTGTCCTCCTGGGAATGGCCCACAAAACGCAGATGAGATTTACTCATAGCTGTGGTTCAGGCAACAAATGTTGAAACTCAGTTCTCTTGTCTGTGAAATGGGTATAAGCAGATTGACCCTAGGAGCCATTTATTCACTCAACAAACACAGACTTCCCAGTGTACTCCAGGCACTGTGCTAGGTGCTAGAGATTCAACAGGTCACAAAGCAAAGTTCTTGCCCTCATCAAGTCTGCATTCTACTGGGAGAGACAAATATTTAAAAATTAACGTACCGGGACTTCCCTGGTGGCACAGTGGTTAATAATCTGCCTGCCAATGCAGGGGACACAGGTTCCATCCCTGGTCCGGGAAGATCCCACATGCCACAGAGCAACTAAGCCCGTGTGCCACAACTACTGAGCCTGCATGCCACAACTACTGAAGCCTGCACGCCTAGAGCCCGTGCTCCGCAACAAGAGAAGCCACTGCAGTGAGAAGCCCGTGCACTGCAATGAAGAGTAGCTCCCACTCTCCACAACTAGAGAAAGCCCGTGAGCAGCAACGAAGACCCAACACAACCATAAATAAATAAATAAATTTATTTAAAAAAAATTTAACGTACCAATATGTCATACAATGTCAGGTACTGGTAGGAACAATGAATAAAAATACTGAGATATCCTAGTTAAGGTGTGTAGTACAGTGTCTCAAATATAATAAGGGGCCAATAAATAGTAGCCTTTATATCACTCTTGCTATTCAAGTTATGATTTACTACACGGTATCTAAAGAGATACTTTTAAAATAAAAGTCAGCTCATGTCACTCCTTTGTTCAAAACTTTCTGATGCCATCTCATCACACTTGGAATAAAAGCTGTAGTCATCACCATGGTTGAAAGCAGGGTTTCTCTATCTTGGCACCACTGACATCGGGGCTGGATACTTCCTTGTTGTAGGGCTGCCCTGTGCATCGCAGGATATTAAGCAGCGTCCTTAGACTCTACACACTAGATGCCAGTAGCACCACTCAACCGTGACAACTAAAAATGCCTCCAGGTATTGTTGGATGTCCCCTGGGGTGGGGGCCAAATCGCCCCAGTTAAGAACCATTGGCTTAATGGCCCCACATGAGCTGGCCTTGAACCACTGCTCTGATTTACCTATTATTCCCTTCCTCACCTACTCTGCTCTGGTCAAAATGGCCTCCTTGTTCTTCCTCTAATAATTATGTCCTAAGAGCTCTTCCCTGTGCCTATACAGCCTTCCCTGGGTTATCTGTTCAACTGCTCCTGCACAGAGGTGCCTTCCCTGACCTCCATACAGAACCTGGCATCCTCCTCCCCGGTTGCAGCACTCATCACCTCTTAATATCATATGCATTTGTTTGTGTGTTTAGTGGATGTATCCCATCTCCTTCTACCATGTAAGTTCCATGGGACAGGGACTTGGATGGTTTTGTGTACTTCTGTACCCCCATGATCTACTACGTGCATAGCACATAGTAGGTACTTAATAAATAGCTGTTGAGATGGCCAGCAGGCACATGAAAAGATGCTCAGCATCGCTAATTATTAGAGAAATCAAAACTACAATGAAGTACCACCTCACGCCAGTCAGAATGGCCATCATTAAAAAGTACAAATAACAAATGCTGGAGTGGGTGTGGAGAAGATGGAACCTTCCTACACCGTTGGTGGAAATGTAAGTTGGTGCAGCCACTGTGGAAAATGGTATGGAGGTTCCTCAGAAAATTAAAAATAGAATTACCATATGATCCAGCAATCTCACTCCTGGGCATATACCCAGACAAAACTATAATTCAAAAAGATACATGCACCCCTGTGTTCATAGCAGCACTATTCACAATAGCCAAGACATGGAAACAACCTAAATGTCCATCGACAGAGAATGGATAAAGAAGATGTGGTACATATATACAATGGAATACTACTCAGCCATAAAAAAAGAATGAAATAATGCCATTTGCAGCAACATGGATGCAACTAGAGATTATCATACTAAGTGAAGTAAGTCAGAAAGAGAAAGACAAATACCATATGATATCACTTATATGTGGAATCTAAAATATGACACAACTGAACCTATCTATGAAACAGAAACAGACTCATGTACATGGAGAACAGACTGCTGGTTGCCAAGAGGCAGTGGCGTGGGAGAGGGATGGATTGGGAATTTGGGATTAGCAGATGCAAACTGGTATGTATAGAATGGATAAACAACAATGGAATGAAAGCCTGGATCCAACTAGAAAATTACACAATGTTTTGTGTGTGAGTAGGGATGGCAAATAGCTTCCTCTCTTTGCTGTCTCTGGTTGGTTAGGCATATGTGGGGGAGTGGGTTC
This sequence comes from Monodon monoceros, assembly GCF_005190385.1. Lineage (NCBI taxonomy): Eukaryota > Metazoa > Chordata > Mammalia > Artiodactyla > Monodontidae > Monodon > Monodon monoceros. Next base: position 6,420,201 of record NW_021703766.1, on the reverse strand, counting down.
TAAGGGAGAGAGGGCTTTGATTGAACAACGTCCATGGTGGCATCAGAGGGGTGTGGTGGCAGGGACATCCCAACCCTGCTGGAAGGAACTAAGTCATTGATGGTGATGGTTAATGAAACAGAAAATAGAGAACTTCTGTAAATCGGAGATCTCTCAGATTTCTCGGTAGGATTTTAGTCAACTTTGGCAGGTAGCATCTTGCACCATTATATGTTAGAAGCAGCCAAGTGAGTTTTTGGCTACATGTTGGCAAGAAGGACATCCTGTCAGTCAGGAAACACCTTTCCTGTGCAAAAGATACACAGAGACATTATTAAGGCAGTCCTTTGCAGATGAAACTATAGATAATCATACGGAGGAGGAACTAAGCCACTCTGGGATAATAGGGCAATTTAACGACATGTCCAGGTAGTTTTCCCTTCTTTGTGTTATGTTAGTCTTAAGTAAATTTACTTTTTATGTAGTAGTGTGCTATTTTTTTACGGAGTTGCTTAACATGTTTTTACAAGTATTACTTTGCTTGTAAAGTTTCTTGTGAAATACGGGGTTGGAACCTTTTGAAAAAAAATTCCACTAACCAAACCACGTGAAAACAAAGCATCCTGCAACATACTTGACCAGTACTCTTTAAAACCATCAAAGATATCAAACACAAGGAAAAGTCTAAGAAAATGTCACAGCTGAGAGGAGCCTGAGGAGATAGGACGAATAAATATAATATGGGATCCTGGATGGGATCCTGGAACAGAAAAAGGACGTTAAGTAAAAAGTAAGGAAATCTGAATAAAGGATGGAATTTAGTTCATAATAATGATTCAGTATTGGTTCATTAATTATAGAAAACGTAGCATACTAATGTAAGATGTTAATAATAGGGGAAACTACCTGCAGAGCGTATGGGAACTCTCTATACTCTCTTCCCAATTTTTCTATAAATCTAAAACTGCTTAAAAAATTAAAATCTATTTTTTTAAAAAAGACCCACTTTACCTTGAGATCTTGGGCACGAAATAAGGTAACATCTATAAACATAAGGCTCTCAGACTTTTGGGACCTAGATCCCAGCACTGTTTTAGGCACAGAGGACTGAACAGTGAAGTAGATAACCCAGTAGATTTCCTGCCCTGATGGAGGTGACCTAGTTCTTTCTCTTTCCTGCCTGTATTCTTCTCCAACGGGGTGTTCACTAAAGAAGGGACTCTAAGTTCTCTGTAAACAAAAACTATGGCCTGTACTTCCCAGGACTTTTCTACTTATAACATTCATTACTCTCTGTTTTAATGATTTACCTAATGTCTGTCTTCCCCCAAACCAGGGGTTCTTCACCTCAGCGCTATTGCCGTTTGGATCATTCCTTGTAGTGGGGTCTGCCCTGAGTGCTGTGAGCTGTTGAGCACCATCCCTGGCTTCTACTACTGGAGGCCAACAACACTCTCAGAGTTATGACAACCAGAAATGTCTCCAAACATTGCCATGCATCCAGGGGGACAAATTCACCCGTGATTGAGATCCCTGCCTTAGGTGATTCTCGACCCTGGCTGTACACTGAAATCACTTGGAGAGCTTTAGAAGCTATTGCCAATACTAAGCCCCATCCCAGGCCAACTAATTAAGACTCTCTGGGGATGGGGTCTGGGCACTGACGTTTTTTAGAGTACCTCAGTGATTCTAGTGGGACTCACGATTGAGAACCGCTGTTCTAGGCAGTAAGCTTCATGAAGGCAGGGACATATCTTTCTTTTATGGTGTTATTTCTAGGACCTAACACAGTGATCCCTTAGTGAATGAAAAATGAATAAATGAATGAATGAATAAAGGTGAAGAGAGGCAGGAAGACGTGTCAGAAGCTAAATGTAGCATTTAGGGAAAGCCAGAGTACCACTTTTTTTTTTATGGTCATGGACACCAACTGTTGAATAGATTCTTCCTACTTCTTTTTGAGGAGATGGGCATTTAATAGATTTTTTAAAAAGTATTCTCTACAAAGGCACCCTAGGAGGAAATGGTCTGGGGAGGTTTGACTGAGTCCCCTAGTACTGCCAAGAAGTTTTCACACTCTTGTCTAGATACTTAACTCACCTGTTTCTAATGGCTTCTGGTCTTGGCTGAGGATTTCTGAAATTCTGGCCATCTCAGCTGACTGAACATCACGCCCATCAGCATCAGTTTCCAGGATGTCAGTATTGAGTCTCATGTCTAGTGTTTCTTAACTGGCATACTGTTAACACATGTAATATGAAATCTTGGACAATTATGATGTTATTTTCTGTGGCATTTGAGGATGTATATCCCTAACTTGGTGGCAATCTCATGGGAGGCTGAGCTGAGTTGGCTTTTTTTGCTCATGAAATGCAGAAAAGGAGCTATAGATAGATGTCAATGTCTTAGGATGAAAGGCATGGGAACTGAATGGAGGTGAGGATTGGGAGAGAAGGTTTTGGTCCTAAGTAACTGGAAGGAGGGTGATGCCATTTAGGAGAATAAGAAGTTCCAGAAGGTGAAGCAACTGGGGGCAATTGGTGATGAATTCTGTTTGAATTTGGAATGGCAACAGGTGGAGCTCAGGAGAGGTTTCAGGACTGGACTGTGGTCTGGAAATCCAGCCACTTGCTCAAACCCAGCAGGGCTACTTTTTTTTTTTTTTTTATCTTACCCACAGGATATAATCATTATTTCTTTTTCCTCTAACAATACATTTTATTTTATTTATTTATTTAAACATCTTTATTGGAGTATAATTGCTTCACCATGTTGTGCTGGTTTCTGCTTTATAACAAAGTGAATCAGCTATGTGTATACATATATCCCCATATGTCCTCCCTCTTGAGCCTCCCTCCCACCCTCCCTATCCCACCCCTCTAGGTGGTCACAAAGCACTGAGCTGACCTCCCTGTGCTATGCGGCTGCTTCCCACTAGCTATCTATTTTACGTTTGGTAGTGTATATATGTCCATGCCACTCTCTCACTTTGTCCCAGCTTATCCTTCCCCCTCCCCGTGTCCTCAAGTCCTTTCTCTACATCCAGCAGAGCTACTTTGATTGGTTGCTTATTTTGCTGCACGTCTAGGAGTGGCTCCCTCATGCACCACTGAGAACAAACCCATTGCATTTTTCCTTCTGGAAGAGCCGTTGTAAGTCATTTGCACTGTTGCATGGATGATGGGACTCCATCCTCTGTGAAGGGAGCTGGGACCAGTGATGGGGACCCCTCTCAGGCAGAGAGCTTTCATCTTTGGTGTCCCCACTTTGTGCACCCCTCACCCCCAACAAGTGCTCAAGGAGACGATGAATGAATCATAGCAGTAAAAGAACGTGAAAGAGCAAGTGTGGGTTTGAGAACCAACTCTAGTACATCCCAGCTGTGTAGCCTTGAATAAGTATATAAACTCGTGGCATCTCAGTTACCCATCTTAACATAGGAATATCAATAGTATAGAAGAATTATTCATAAAGGTTACATTCCAGGAAAAATGCATCTATTTTCATTAAAAAAAATTACGTGAGAGAGACCTTCAAGATGGCGGAGGAGTAAGACGCGGAGATCACCTTCCTCCCCACAAATACATCAGAAATACATCTACATGAGGAACAACTCCTACAGAACACCTACTGAACGGTGGCAGAAGACCTCAGACCTCCCAAAAGGCAAGGAACTCCCCACGTACCTGGGTAGGGCAAAAGAAACAAGAAAAAACAGAAACAAAAGAATAGGGACGGGACCTGCACCAGTGGGAGGGAGCTGTGAAGGAGGAAAGGTGTCCACACACTAGAAGCCCCTTCGCGGGCGGAGACTGCGGTTGGCGGAGGGGGAAGCTTCGGAGCCACGGAGGAGAGCGCAGCCACAGGTGTGCGGAGGGCAAAGCAGAGAGATTCCCGCACAGAGGATCGGTGCCGACCGGCATTCACCAGCCCGAGAGGCTTGTCTGCTCACCTGCCGGGGCGGGCGGGGGCTGGGAGCTGAGGCTCGGGCTTTGGTCGGAGCGCAGGGAGAGGACTGGGGTTGGCGGTGTGAACACAGCCTGAAGGGGGCTAGTATGCCACGGCTATATGGGAGGGAGTCCGCGAAAAGGTCTGGACCTGCCTAAGAGGCAAAAGACCATTGTTTCGGGGTGCACGAGGAGAGGGGGTTCAGAGCACCGCCTAAACAAGCTCCAGAGACCGGCGCGAGCCGCGACTATCAGCGTGGACCCCACAGACAGGCATGAGACGCTAAGGCCGCTGCTGCCGCCGCCCAGAAGCCTGTGTGCGAGCACAGGTCAGTATCCACACCTCCCCTCCCGGGAGCCTGTGCAGCCCGCCACTGCCATGGTCCCGTGATCCAGGGACAACTTCCCCGGGGAGAACACACAGCACATCTCAGGCTGGTGCAACGTCATGCCGGCCTCTGCCGCCGCAGCCCCGCCCCGCACGGCGTACCCCTCCCTCCTCCCAGCCTGAGTGAGCCAGAGCCCCCGAATCAGCTGCTCCTTTAACCCCGTCCTGAGTGAAGAACAGACTCCCTCAGGCGACCTACACGCAGAGGCAGGGCCAAATCCAAAGCTGATCCCCGGGCGCTGTGCGAACAAAGAAGAGAAAGGGAAATCTCTCCCAGCAGCCTCAGGAACAGCGGATTAAATCTCCACAATCAACTTGATGTACCTGCATCTGTGGAATACCTGAATGGACAACAAGTCATCCCAAAATTGAGGCGGTGGACTTTGGGAGCAACGATATATATATATACTTTTTTTTTTCTTTTTCTCTTTTTGTGAGAGTGTATGTGTATGCTTCTTTGTGTGATTTTGTCTGTATAGCTTTGCTGTTACCATTTGTCCTAGGGTTTGTCTGTCCGTTTTTATTTTTCTTTTTTGTTTTTGTTGAGTATGGTTTTTAGCGCTTGTTATCATTGGTGGATTTGTTTTTTGGTTTGCTCTCTTCTATCCTTTTTTCTTTTTTAATTTCTTTTTATTTTTTAATAATTATTTTTTATTTTAATAATTTTATTTTATTTTTTTCTTTCTTTCTTTCTTTTTTTCTCCCTTTTCTTCTGAGCCATGAGGCTGACAGAGTATTGATGTTCTGGTCAGGTGTCAGGCCTGTGCCTCTGAGGTTGGAGAGCCGAATTCAGGACATTGGTCCACCAGAGACCTCCTGGCTACACATTATATCAAACAGCGAAAACTCTCCCAGAGATCTCTATCTCAACGATAAGACCCAGCTCCACTCAATGACCAGCAAGCTACAGTGCTGGACACCCTATGCCAAACAACTAGCAAGACAGGAACACATGCCACCCATTAGCAGAGAGGCTGCCTAAAATCATAATGAGGTCACAGACACCCCAAAACACACCACCAGATATGGTCCTGCCCACCAGAAAAACCTCACCCACCAGAACACAGGCACCAGTACCCTCCACCAAGAAGCCTACACAACCCACTGAACCAACCTCAGCCACTGGGGGCAGACACCAAAAACAACGGGAACTATGAACCTGCACCTGTGAAAAGGAGACCCCAAACACAGTAAGTTAAGCAAAATGAGAACACAGAGAAACACACAGCAGATGAAGGAGCAAGGCAAAAACCCACCAGACCAAACAAATGAAGAGGAAATAGGCAGTCTACCTGAAAAAGAATTCAGAGTAATGTTAGTAAAGATGATCCAAAATCTTGGAAATAGAATGGAGAAAATACAAGAAATGTTTAACAAGGACATAGAGAACTAAGAGCAAACAAACAATGATGAACAACACAATGAATGAAATTAAAAGTTGCCTAGAAGGAATCAATAGCAGAATAACTGAGGCAGAAAAATGAATGTGACCTGGAAGATAAAATAGTGGAAATAACTACCACAGAGCAGAATAAAGAAAAAAGAATGAAAAGACTGAAAAGAATTGAGGACAGTCTCAGAGACCCTTGGGACAACATTAAATGCACCAACATTCAAATTATAGGGGTCCCAGAAGAAGAAGAGAAAAAGAAAGCGATTGAGAAAATATTTGAAGAGATTATAGTTGAAAACTTCCCTAATATGGGAAATAGTTAATCAAGTCCAAAAAGTGCAGAGAGCCCCATACCAGATAAATCCAAGGAGAAACACACCAAGACACATATTAATCAAAATACCAAAAATTAAATACAAAGAAAAAATATTAAAAGCAGCAAGGGAAAAACAACAAATAACATACAAGGGAATCCCCATAAGGTTAACAGCTGATCTTTCAGCAGAAACTCTGCAAGCCAGAAGGGAATGGCAGGACATATTTAAAGTGATGAAAGGGAAAAACCTACAACCAAGGTTACTCTACCCAGCAAGGATCTCATTCAGATTTGATGGAGAAATTAAAACCCTTACAGACAAGCTAAGAGAATTCAGCACCATCAAACCCGCTTTACAACAAATGCTAAAGGAACTTCTCTAGGCAGGAAACACAAGAGAAGGAAAAAACCTACAATAACAAACCCAAAACAATTAAGAAAATGGTAATAGAAACATACATATCTATAATTACCTTAAATGTAAATGGATTAAATGCTCCAACCAAAAGACATAGACTGCCTGAATGGATACAAAAACAAGACCCATATATATACTGTCTACAAGAGACCCACTTCAGACCTAGGGACACATACACACTGAAAGTGAGGGGATGGAAAAAGATATTCCATGCAAATGGAAATCAAAAGAAAGCTGGAGTAGCAATTCTCATATCAGACAAAATAGACTTTAAAATAAAGACTATTACAAGAGACAAAGAAGGACACTACATAATGATCACGGGATCAATCCAATAAGAAGATATAACAATTGTATATATTTATGCACCCAACACAGGAGCACATCAATACATAAGGCAAATGCTAACATACATAAAAGGGGAAATTGACAGTAACACAATCATAGGAGGGGACTTTAACATCCCACTTTCACCAGTGGACAAGTCATCCAAAATGAAAATAAATAAGGAAACACAAGCTTTAAATGACACATTAAACAAGATGGACTTAATTGATATTTATAGGACATTCCATCCAAAAACAACAGAATATACTTTCTTCTCAAGTGCTCATGGAACATTCTCCAGGATAGATCATATCTTGGGTCACAAATCAGCCTTGGTAAATTTAAGAAAATTGAAATCATATCAAGTATCTTTTCCGACCACAACGCTATGAGACTACACATCAATTACAGGAAAAAATCTGTAAAAAATCCAAACACATGGAGGATACACAATACACTACTTAATAACCAAGAGATCACTGAAGAAATCACACAGGAAATCAAAAAATACCTAGAAACAAACGATAATGAAAACACGACTACCTAAAACCTATGGAATGCAGCAAAAGCAGTTCTAAGACACAAGTTTATAGCAATACAATCCTACCTCAAGAAATAAGAATCATCTCAAATAAACAACCTAACCTTACAGCTAAAGCAATTAGAGAAAGAAGAACAAAAAACCCCAAAAGTTAGGAGAAGGAAAGAAATAATAAAGATCAGATCAGAAATAAATGAAAAAGAAATGAAGGAAACAATAGCAATGATCAATAAAACTAAAAGCTTTTTCTTTGAGAAGATAAACAAAATTGATAAACCTTTAGCCAGACTCATCCAGGAAAAAAGGGAGAAGACTCAAATCAATAGAATTAGAAATGAAAATGGGGAAGTAACAACTGACATTGCCGAAATACAAAGGATCATGAGAGATTACTACAAGCAACTCTATGCCAATAAAATAGACAACCTGGAAAAAATGGACAAATTCTTAGAAAAGCACAGCCTTCTGAGACTGAACCAGGAAGAAATAGAAAATATAAACAGACCAATCACAAGCACTGACATTGAGACTGTGATTAAAAATCTCCCAACAAACAAAAGCCCAGGACCAGATGGCTTCACAGATGAATTCTATCAAACATTTAGAGAAGAGCTAACACCTATCCTTCTCAAACTCTTCCAAAATATAGCAGAGGGAGGAACACTCCCAAACTCATTCTATGAGACCACCATCACCCTGATACCAAAACCAGACAAAGATGTCACAAAGAAAGAAAACTACAGGCCAATATCTCTGATGAACATAGATGCAAAAATCCTCAACAAAATACTAGCAAACAGAATTCAACAGCACATTAAAAGGATCATACACCATGATCAAGTGGGGTTTATCCCAGGAATGCAAGGATTCTTCAATATACACAAATCAATCAACGTGATACACCATATTAACAAATTGAAGGAGAAAAACCATATGATCATCTCAATAGATGCAGAAAAAGCTTTTGACAAAATTCAACACCCATTTATAATAAAAACCCTCCAGAAACTGGGCAGAGAGGGAACTTACCTCAACATAATAAAGGCTATATATGACAAACCCACAGCCAACATCATTCTCAATGGTGAAAAACTGAAACTATTTCCACTAAGATCAGGAAAAAGACAAGGTTGCCCACTCTCACCACTATTATTCAACATAGCTTTGGAAGTTTTACCCATAGCAATCAGGGAAGAAAAAGAAATAAAAGGAATCCAAATCGGAAAAGAAGAAGTAAAGCTGTCACTGTTTGCAGATGACATGATACTAGACATAGAGAATCCTAAAGATGCCACCAGAAAACTACTAGAGCTAATCAATGAACTTGGTAAAGTTGCAGGATACAAAATTAATGCACAGAAATCTCTTGCATTCCTATACACTAATGATGAAAAATCTGAAAGAGAAATTAAGGAAACACTCCCATTTACCACTGCAACACAAAGAATAAAATACCTAGGAATAAACCTACCTAAGAAGACAAAAGACCTGTATGCAGAAAACTATAAGATACTGATGAAAGAAATTAAAGATGATACAAACAGATGGGGACATATCCCATGTTCTTGGATTGGAAGAATCAACATTGTGAAAATGACTGTACTACCCAAAGCAATCTACAGATTCAATGCACTCCCTATCAAACTACCAATGGTATTTTTCACAGAACTAGAACAAAAAACTTGCACAGTTTGTATGGAAACACAAAAGGTGTCAGTAGTACAACTGTCAAGTATTTTCTCTTCCTGGATTAGGAGCTGAGCCTTGTATGGCTCTCAGGGAAGTCTTAAGTGCACTAGAGTTTTATTCTATTTATCTACCATTTAATTATACCTCAATCTATTTTATAGGGAACAGGCTGTGTCAACATGAGGGTGGCAATCTGATGGATTGCTTAAATCTTAAACAAGGGAGGGGAAAGTCCTTTCCTCCTTAGTTTTCCACAGGTTTCCAGATAAACAGGGCTAGCCCCAGATGACCTTTGTTAAGTAGGACAAAGAATTCCCTGTGTGCTGGGCTGCGGGCAGGGGGGTGGGTGGTGGCGAGTCCCAGTGGTGAGGATGTTGCCCATAGAAATGCACATGTGCATTAGGAAGTGGTGAGTCCTGACCTGAGAGTATGACCCGTGGGAAGAGGCAGCTTTGGGATCCTCAGCTTGAGCTCCTGAGTTCATTGTAGGAACGCAGGCCCGGAGTTGGCCCGTCTCCTGGTTAATCAAGAGAAACCATCGATCTGGCTTTTCAGGTGAAATAGCTGGACTCTAAGTGTTTACTTAAATTTTTTACGAAATACAGTGTGTGGGCCAAGCAAAACACATATTCAGACGGTGTCCTCTTATTTGGTATCGATACATAGCAGGTCCTCAATTTGTGTTTGTCTAAACTGAAATTCCACTATGAGAATGGGCCTTGATACCTCTGAAGACACTCATCCACTGAGAAGCTCTGCTTTAAGCTGCTGTTGTTCAAAGATATTGACAAAGGGAAGACTTGGAGGAGCTTTAGGGACAGGGTCTGGGAGACACGGGACCACTGGCAGAAAGCAGAGGGTAGTCCTTGGCCAATTCATCACTGTGGTTAGAATAGCTGTGATGACCTTCTGAGATAAGAACTGAACTGAAAATCCTTTTGGTTCCAGGAACTAGAAGTAGCCAATGAAAGGAGTAGCATGGATTAACAATTTAAAAAATACCCAGTTGCCATTTACTTAACTAACACCTGGATAGTAACTGCCATGTGCCAGGCTGTGGTCCAATTACTTTAGTATATATAATCATTTAATCCTTCTAACGATCTTATGAGGCAGGTCCTAGTATCACCTCACTTTATAGATGAGGAAACTGAGGCACAGAGAGGTTAACGGGCCAAGGTCACACAGCTGGTAAGTAGCAGAGCGAGGATTTGAACCCAGGTATCCTGGCTCAGGAATCCAGGCTCTCATCATTTCTCTCTCTACTGCATTTTGACAGGGAGAATTTTATCCAATAGTGAAAAATGATGATTTATGGTTTCGTAGACTATGTAGAAATAGCTAAAACTGGTTTATGTAATATTAATTTAAAAATTAGTTGTCAAATCATATGTGTGCTATAACTGTAATTGTTAAAGAACACTGTATAGGAAAAAAAGACTAGAAGAAAAAGTACGAAAGTTATGAAAGTTATGTTAGATTGGTGAGGTTATGGATGGTTTCTTCTTCTTTTCATCTTTTTGTTCTTAAAGTTTTGTTCCTTATATGATGTTTTACTAATGTCTAGAAATTGTTTACAGGCTTGCAAATTCTTCCCCCTTCATCTCTCTTTCTGAATGCAGCTTCCAAGGGACCAGCTTGTGTCCAAGAGCACATGCAGTCTGTCTTTACAGGGTGGGTGTGTTTCATTCAAGGGACCTAGCCCTGAAGAACTTCAGAAGTTGAATTATTCACATCTTGCCTAATTTAAGACTTGACCCAACAAATGACGGGATGTGTTTCTGTTCAACAGCTAATCCGGCGTCCCCATGTGGTAATAGCGTAAATCCACTTACAATCAGCCCACCAGCTCTGGAACTGTACAATTCTTAATTCTTCTGAATTAAAGTGATTCACGTCTTTGTTTTTCACACAAATTGACTTTATTAATATTTTAGAATAAATCACTATTTCACATTCACTCCTATTTTTCAAAAATGGGACTCTAGTACTCGTTGCTTGCTCCAAGCTGATGGATTTCCAGGCCACTAGAGATAGAATGATCTCAAAGGGCATAGCTTAAAACCACCCCCAGCATTTTCCCCACCCTCTCTTGGGGTAGACATCCAACTCAATATGTTTGCTGGGACTCATTTTTGAGTCAGGAGCCCTAGTGCCATAGGACTCTCTCTCTCTGCATTTTTAAGGCATTAAGGCCAATGTCCTTTTTCTTTCTTTTTTTTTTTTTTTAACATTTATTTATTTTGGCTGCACCAGGTCTTAGTTGCAGCACGCAGGATCTTTGTTGTGGCATGCGGGATCTATAGTTGCGGCATGCAGGCTTCTTAGCTGCAGCATGTGAACTCTTAGTTGTGGCATGTGTGTGGGATCTAGTTCCCTGACCAGGGATCAAACTCGGGCCCCCTACACTGGGAGCACAGAGTCTTACCCACTGGACCACCAGGGAAGTCCCAAGGCCAACGCCCTCTTAAATGCCCATTTAGCCAACTCATGCTTTTTTTTGATCACCTACTATATGCTAGGCCCTGTGCTCTGGAAGCTTTGAATATTTTACACTCCAGATGTTTATATGCCAAGCCCTGCCTGGGTTCCAACCTACCTCTGCCACGTGCAGCTGAATGACTTAACCCTTCTGTGTTTCAGTTTCCTCCTCTGTAAAGCGATGATAGTAAAATGACTTATCTCCCAGGGTGGTTGGAGTTAATATGTGTGAGGCTGGCATTAGAGTCATACTAGGTATGATACTTTTCAGAGGTTACTATTGGGTAACTTATGAAATACTTTGCCTTTTCACAAAGGCCCCCACCTTGTCTTTGGGTTTCTGGAGTGCACGAGGGCTACTCTATTTAGACAGGGAGCGGCTCCCCAGACACATACTTTCCCAAGGCCCTCTTAACCCTGCACAGCCCTAAGAAAACCAGGGCTAGCATAGCCTGATCTCTAACAGGAGATCAGAAATGATGTCTGGGTTAGAGCCACGCTACTGATAACAAGTCACATATGACAGGCGGGGCCTTGTGCAGAACATCCTCTGTCTTATTGACTTCCAAGGTCAGCCTAGGAGGGAGGTACTGGTATAACCCCACTTTCCAGATAAGGAAGTGGAGGATCCACATGACTATATGTAACATTTCCCAAGGCTCAGACATGGGAGAGGCAGAATCAAGCAGTCTGAGTCTTAACCAAGATGTTTAGCTGACTGTCAGTAGAGGCAAACTCCCCATCTACCAATATCATGAATGTAAAGGCCTGTAAGTCAAGAAGGATGTCATGTGCCTAGTATTATTTTAAAAAAAAAAAGATCTATTATAGCAATTACAGGGACTGTTAAGCACATCACAAATATCAACTGGTGTAGGCACCATTATCAAGCCTATTTTACAGATGAGGAAGCTGAGGCACAGAGAGGTTAAATAACCTGACCAGGGTTGCACAGGTAGGGATGGTGGGGCCAGGCTCAAAACCAGGCCTCTATGCTACCTTTTCTCACTGGTAAGGACAAACAGATGGCCTCCCGTGAACTTTGGCTTTCTTAATTCACTGTCAAATAAAAAAAACAAATCCAGATTTTGTATGGAAAGACTTTATTCTACAGTATTACTATGGGGCCAGGGGCAGGACTGTTGCAGTGAAGGGAACACTTTGACCACAGCTCTGCAAGTATCTCAAGGGTTAGACAAAAAAGAGTTTTGCTTTCATGGGGAGGGTGAACAAGTCTGAAAAGAACCAGGTGAGGGGAATGGGGATAGGCCAGGAGTGATCAGACGGCAGAGGAGGGACCATCTTCTCTGAGGCCAGCCTGTTCTCAGGAGGGGCTATCTGCTGCCTCAGGCTGATGGTGGGCCAGGACCTGGGGGAAGGAAAGAATCTATACCAAAGTTTGGTTAACGAGCATTTTGTTCCAGTGACTCTCTGGGGACAAACAGTTTAGCTTGTCATTTATGAAGCAAAGGGTTGGAATTTGGAGGGCCTGGGTCTGGCCTTGTCATTGGTAAACTAGGAGGGCATCCCTGAATCCTCTCTAATTCACGTGGAGAAGGTGACTCCTTTGCAGGAAACTATTTCCCAGAACACAAAGAGTGGAAGTGGTTTTTTTGCGGTACGCGGGCCTCTCACTGCTGTGGCCCCTCCTGCCATGGAGCACAGGCTCCAGACGCGCAGGCTCAGCGGCCATGGCTCACGAGCCCAGCTGCTCCGCGGCATGTGGGATCTTCCCGGACCGGGGCACGAACCCGCGCCCCCTGCATCGGTAGGCGGACTCTCAACCACTGCGCCACCAGGGAAGCCCTGGAAGTGTTTTTTAACTTTTGCTGTTTTCCAGGACCACAGGGCTCGGTAAAGTTCAATATGTCATCTCTCATTTTGTGGCTAGCATCTCCCGTAGGCCAGGCTCTTCCTAGGAACTTTCCGAAGGGAGTTAGATCCTGGATTCACGAAGCTGCTTAAGCTGGTCTAAGGCATTACCTTGGAAACTGTCTTTGGATCATTCTCTACTCAGAGAAAATGGGGTCAGGATCAAAGTGTCTCTTCCTTCTTTAACTTAGCATAATGTTTTCAAGATTCATCCTTGTTGTAGCGTGTATCAAAACTCCATTCCCTTCTACAGCTGAATAATATTCCACTGTACGGCTAGACCACGTTTTGTTTATCCACCCGGCCACTGATAGATGACCCTTTCTCGCCTTCCTTGGTAGGCACCCTGGCTGAGTTCATTCGCTGCGTGGAGGTGAAGGCCACAGCCTGCATCTCCGCACCACAGGATGATTCTCTCTGCGCAGAGGCAACATGCTGGCATCCTGATATGACACAAACCTTTCAGGGGAACTGGGAGCTCTACAACCCATGGCCCCAATATGCCCAGCCACACCACCCAGGAGGCAGAAGCACAGGGTGTGGTGCGTCGCAAATGGGAGGGGCCTTCTGTGAACACCTGCTCTCACCCAGCAGAGGGTGTATCATCTGGCTCCAGGGTCACGCTTCACTCCAGTCTGGCTCTGAGTTAGTTATTTCCAGGTTAATTCCTATCCTTCCTTGCTGGGCCACAAGAGGCTCATTCAGAGGCTGGCTTCCCCAGACCTTCCTTCTCTGCTTTCACAGATAAAGGAGAAGGTGGTCCAGGATAATGAAGAGTCATGCACTGGGATTCAGGTCCATCCCTTCTATCTCTGTGACCTTGGTCTCTCTCATTTTCACTTTCCCCATCTGTAAAATGGGAATGATAATCTCTACTGGAGACATGGGGAGAATAATTTTACAAGACAGATTTGACCACCAGTGACATTTGGTGGTTTCCAGGGAGAGGCCACATGCATTGCAGCCGCCACCTGGTGAACTCGCCACTGTCAAAGATCTGGCCTCAGATCTTTTTTATTTTTTCCTCTAAAATACTTAGCTTTATTAGAGAAATGGTACTAAAAATAACAAAGATTCAAACAACATTTGCTCTATTCTACTTACATATCATAAATAAGAAGCTTTGATGCAAGACACACACTCCTTCACAATCTTTCCACGCAGACCCTGAAGCTGGATTTGTCCAACGTCAGGTCCATTTCTACAGGGCAAAGCTACATTTGCAGGGCTCGCAAAATTGTTATACGCATGTAGTATTATATTTTAAAACCAGAATTCTAATGTGCTAATTTATAGCACAGCAGAGATCTGTCACGTGGCCCAGACGCTTAGGTCTGCCTCGATTGGTACGGTCTCCTCCTCTGACCAGGACCAGGCAGGAAACCATGCACACACAGGTAGATGTGGACATACAAGAAACAAAGTAAAGTGCAATCAACTATGGTAACCAGACGCCTACATCTTGTGTTAGGAGGGGCAGAAGTGCCCGCGTCTTCTGTCTGAGGGGCAGAAGTGCCCGCGTCTTCTGTCTGAGGGGCAGAAGTGCCCGCGTCTTCTGTCTGAGGGGCAGAAGTGCCCGCACCTCTTCCTAAGGCTGCGCTCTCTTGGGCAGTGTTTGCAGACACCACCTGCAACGGCCTTTTGGTGATACCTTTTCCTATACTTACAGGGCCCATCTTCGTTCTAATTGGCACGACCTTTAAAAGAAGAGAAATTACACAAGAAAAATCAGTACTCTCTTGCAGCAAAAATGGAAAACATTGTAAAACAAAGCTCTGTCCATTCTGCCTCTCCTCCTAGAGGCAACTACTATTATCATCTTGGTGTCCCTCCTTCCAAATCTTTCCTTTTATATTTGCATGCATAGGTAGGTAGAGCATTAGTTTCTTCCACCCCTGTTTTGGGTCATAAATTGGATTCTTTATAATAATTGCTGTACTGTAACATTTTATTTCACTTAACAAAGTATCTTGGAGCAGTATCTATTCCAGTTTATATAGTTCTACCCTATCTTTTAAAATCACTGTGTCATATTCCATCATGGGTACCATAATTTATGCAACCATTCTCCAATTCATGGATGTTAAGGTTAATTCCTTCTTTTGCTATTACATACAGTCCTGTAAAGAACATCCTTTGTCTCTGAATATATGTGAGTTTTTCCTCTAGGATAGATACTGAGACTTTTTGGGTCTCAGTATCTAAAATGGTCATAGATTTCACCCCTTCACATTTATCAGCAATATCTGTGAATGCCTGTTTCTCTGTCCTTTTCCCTTTTGATGGTGATTATCTTCTCTCTGGAGACAGTAACACTTCTGGTCAGATTCCAGGCAGGTCTTGTTAGCTTCGAAGTCAGACATCTTTTCTGATCACTGACATACTGAACCTTGAGTTGACTGTCAGCATGCTGATTTCCTGAATTTTCTGATTCTTAGGGGGATGCCTGACTGTAACCCCCAACTGCTGACAAGACAGATTCCCTAAAGGTTTACAGGAAAGACTGCCTCACACAGCCGATGTGAAGATGATCTCTCGTCTTTAGAGCTGTAGAAACATATTAATTGTTACACGTTTATTCTGGTATGGCTCAAAGGGTAATTTTATGTCCACGTTGTCTTCATCTTCGGAATTTCAGGTATCTACGTTTGTACTTGTGGGCGTGAAACAATTTCTCTAGGGTCCGTAATATCCTCCAGAGTGGGTTGGGTAAACTCCCATCTCAAATTCTGGTAGGCTTGACATGTATTTTACATATGATCTTATCCTTTGGTTTCACAAAGCAGTGCACTTAGGGATTTCTATCTGGTTTCTGTTGCAGGTGTCTTCCTAGGATTGATGTCTATTCAGTGGTTTGGGAGAAGGCCATGGCTAGGGAAAAAGTTCTGAAGAGGTGAGAAGGGCAGGTGGCTATGAGCCTTCATCTTTCATAATCCAGAAGGAGGTGGCCCCTGTGGGCAGCCTCTGCTATTGTCCTGGGTCCACTATGAAGCAGGACACGACACTTTGCTACATCTTTAAAATGAAGAAAACAACTGCAAAGTACTAGTTTGTAATGAATGTTTTACCGAAGATTTTATGCAGTGATGGAGGTTATTACATAAAATACTACATGCGGAGATTAATAAAAAAGCTTCCATTAGATGTCTTAGTTTTCCCTCCTACGTTCTTTGGCCACCAGCCACTCCTGGACCCCTCCCCCTCATCAGCATTTCTCCTCCCACTTATGCCCCCACCTCAAATTCTACCTCACCTCCTTTCTTTTAAAAAATCAAACTTCCTCAAGACCTACTCTCTCCAGAGAACATGGACCATCATAAATAGCATGCAGTGATTTTTTTCTTCAATGATTTTTCCTGCCATTGTGGTTTGAGCCCACTTTGTATTGCCTTGACCCCTTGCAGGTGGCGATTCTGGGATTGGCCATGCTTTGTCCAAGTATCTGGACGAGTTGGGCTTCACGGTATTTGCTGGAGTTCTGGATGAAAAGGGATCTGGAGCAGAGGAATTACGAAGAACCTGCTCCAAGCGTCTCTCCGTGCTCCAGCTGGACATTACCGACCCGCAACAGATAAAAGATGCCCACAGCAAAGTGAAGGAAAAGCTGCAGAACAGAGGTACTGCCTTCAGCCACCCGCGCCCTCGAGTGCCCTCCACCCTCCTTGAAGACGCCCAACACTGGTTCCGGCCTCTAATTACCATTGTCCTCTAGTCTGTTCTGGCACCTGGAGACCCCTGTACTGAGCACCTGCCACATGCTGGCACCTTTTGCAGACATGAAGACATTAGGAATGAGTCAGGTGTGGTCCGTCCTCAGAACTTACAGAATTCTCCATCCCATTCCCTCCAGCATCTGCTTGGCCACGCTCCCATTAATTACTGCCCCTCCTCATTTCTTTCCTCTCACCGATATTAACTTGTATTAGACTTAAGAAAATAGCGTCATAATCACGGTCTTCCCTTAGCCACTGCCTTTCTCTTCCTCTTCCTTTACATCCAAGCTCCTTCGAACCCTGCCACCCTGTTCTCACTTCTCACCATGCCTCCTAAGTGGTCTGGCCAAGCGAATCAGTATTATCCTAAACACCAAGCTCTTAATTTCTCTGCTGTGTTTCAGTGTGTTGATTATCCTCCCCTGCTTGGGCTTTGGGGTCTCCAGCCCCCTCTTGCCCTCCTAGTTCTCTGCTCATTCTTTCTGCTTCTCCTGTATGAACCTCTTCCTCTGCCCCTCCCCCCATTCCCCTAAATGTGAATGTTACTGAGGGCTCCATCCCCAAACTTCCCACTCCATGTTTCCCGGGATGTACTGTTCTCTCCTTACACCAGGAATTCTCACCTGGGAAGTGTTTTAAAATACCTGTGCTTGGGCCCAGGATGGGCTATGTAACTTGGGGGGGCCCAGGGCAAAATGCAAATTATGTGGTGCTCCTTGTTTACAAAATGTTTAAGATGTTTAGGTGGTGCCAGCAGAAAATTAAACCAAACATGAGACCTTTCTGAAACACAGGTCACACACCCGTGATACCCACCCAACCTGGGACCTTCCCCCAACAGGTTAAATCAGTATCTACAGACAATAACTCAGCTAATACTTCCACAGCGAGGCCAGTACTGTTGTTCTCCTTTTGCTGAGAATGTCCACTGTAAAGAAGATCCCATTTGGGGGTCCCAGGCATCAGTACATTTGAAAGCTCCCCAGGTGATGCTAATATTCTGCCAGAGTTGAGAAACACTGCGATTTAATACGATAACTTCTGAATGTGTATTACCAACCTAGCTCTCCTCTAAACGTCAGGACCTATATGCATATAAAATTGGTTAGCAGACATCCCACCTCAATTTGTCAAAAACCGACCTCATTATCTTTTTCTCTGCTGCCGGTCTGCAAATCAGTTTACCCTCCTGCATCCGACGGCTCAGACATTGGCTCAAACACCAGCACTGCCACCTTATCTGTCATTCAAGTCAGCAGCTGGGTGGGTCACTTAGACCTGCCGCTTACCCTCGATTTCTGCATCCTATTGGTCCAGAGTCCTGTCAATTCTACGTCCTACATCTTTATCATCCCACCCCTTCCTATCATCCCCAGGCAGCTGTGGCTTGACTGGGGCCCTCATCTCCCTCCTGAACTCCCACAATGGTCTCCTTGCAACCAGGCTTTCCTTCCCCATTCCAAATGGAGAGTGGTCTTTACAATGTGCACATCTTATAGTGTCATCCATTTCCTGAAAACCTTTTTTTTTTTTTTGCCGTACGCGGGCCTCTCACTGTTGTGGCCTCTCCCTTTGCGAAGCACAGGCTCCGGACTCGCAGGCCCAGCGGCCACGGCCCACGGGCCCAGCCGCTCCGCGGCACGCGGGACCCCCCTGGACCGGGGCACGAACCCGCGACCCCCGCATCGGCAGGCGGACTCCCAACCACTGCGCCACCAGGGAAGCCCATCCTGAAAACCTTTTGATAATCAGAGCTTCCATGTCTTGCATTCCTCCCATGAGCAAGGCCTATGCTTTGCCTCATTGAATGGTTCTGTGGTTCTCCATCCACCACCAAACACCTTAACAAGGATCCGAAGGTCCTTCAGGAAAATGGCGTTTGCCAAACCCTTAGTCTGCAATACCTGCTGGTCCACTCAGTAAATTCTGGAATGGTTTCCAGAACAGAATGTACTAGTTTACATCTTTGCACGTCCAGCTTCCTCTTACCCAAATTCCCCTCTTGCCTCACTCCATTCCTCTAGACTTTTGCTTTTGTCCAGCTGCAGACTCTACTCTCAAAGGAGACCTAGCTCAAACATCTCTTGCATGACCCTCCTGGTAATCCAGGTAACATCATTCACTTCCTGTTCTAGACCTTCACCTGATATCCGTTGCACACACTGGTATTACCAATTATACAAATCTGTCCATCTCTCATTCCTCACCACAAGGTTCCTTGAGAACCAGAACCATGTCTCCAACAGGATCCTTTCAGAGGCAAGTGACACAACCCAATTCAAAATTGCTAAAGCATAAAGGGAATGTATTTTGCTTATATAATTAAAAAGGCCCATTGATTTCAGGCATGTCTGGATCCAGGCACTTAAGCAACGTCATCAGCACCCAGTCTCTGTTTCTTAGCTCTGCTTTCTCCTGTTTTGCCCTCACTTGGGGGTTTTCCGTGGAGGCCTCAAGCACTTCCTGCTTACATCCTCTTTACAGCTGACTTTCCCAGCAAAAAGAGAGTAATATTATCTGCTTCATTTGGTAGTTGAAGGAGTTATTATATACAGAGCACTTACAAGAGTCCCTGACATGAGGCAAGCAGTCAGTAAGAACCCCTATTTTCCATTCATTCAACATTAAGCACAGCCCCTGGCATATAGTAAGTGCCCAATATACATCTGAGAAATGAGATGTACATCACTCAAGATACAGAACTGTTCCGTCACCACCAGGCTTTCTCATGCTACCTTTTTAGAGCCCTATTCTCATCCTTAACCTGTTCTCTATCTCTTTAACTTTGTCATTTAAAGAATATTCTATAGATCTGCCACCTGTTTTTGTGTAGCCTGTGAGCTCAGGATGGTTTTTACATTTTTAAATGGTTAAAAGAAATCAGAAGATTTTTTTGACGCATGAGAACTATGTGGAATACGAATGTCAATGTCCATAATGTTTTATTGGAACACAGCCACTCCCATTCATTTACAGATTGTCTGTAATGGCAGAGTTCAGTGAGTAGGACGTGCAGTGCTAAATATTTACTATCCACCCTTTTGTAGAAAATGTTTGCTGGCCCCTGTTTTAGGGCATTCTCGAGCTGCCACCTGCATGTGGACTGGTCAAAGGTGTGCATCAGGCTGAGTGAGTTAAAACCATCATTTGGAGGTGGGAGTGGAGGCATCCTCTCCTCCCATCACCATCCTTGTAATAGCTGTTGAGCTCTTACTACATGCCAGGCATCATCTCACTTAATGCTCCCAATCACTATTACATGTAAATGTCAGACCACCAACTCAGGTGTGCAAGAATTGTAATTTTATTTTCTATAAGTCAGCGCAGTTTCTATTTTGAGCCATCTTTCTGCCACGTGGCGAAAACTGTTTCAGTCATTTTGAGCTTTATCCCATTTCCCCAGGGTAGCATCTTAAATTCCTGGGGATGGGACATTTCATCTTCAATGGTCAGTGCCTCATGCTGGACTCTGCTGAGATGTCCAGTGCTCTGTCCAGTCCTCATGCAGGTTGGCTGCTACCTACTTCTTGGAAGCCATCAGAAAGGCACTGTTAGGGTTGGTGCCTCCCGCCATTTCTGTGCTTTTGCTAGCACTGAGGCTCGTTCTGCTCCTCTGCATAGCCCACTGGTTCTCACACTTGGGTGTGCATCAGGATTACCTCGAGGGCACGTTATATCACAGTGCTGAGCTTCAACAACAATTTCTGATCATCAGTTTCTGATCCAGCTGGTCTGAGGTGGGGCTCCAGAATGTGCATTTCTAACAAGTTCTCAGTTGATGCTGATGCTGCTGGTTTTGGGCCACACCTTGAGAAACAGCTGGTCTAAACCATGCCGAGGCTCAGGGAACTCAGAGAATCTGCTTCAGGTCTATCTAGCTGAACATACCCCGGATGTTGCTCCTCTGTAAAGAGGACCCAGGGACTTCGCTGGTGGCGCAGTGGTTAAGAATCCGCCTGCCAATGCAGGGGACGCAGGTTCAAGCCCGAGTCCGGGAAGATCCCACATGCTGCGGAGCAACTAAGCCCGTGCGCCACAACTACTGAAGCCTGTGCACCTAGAGCCCGTGCTGCGCAACAAGAGAAGCCTCCGCAACGAGAAGCCCGCGCACCGCAACGAAGAGTAGCCCCCACTTGCTGCAACTAGAGAAAGCCCGTGCACAGCAACGAAGACCCAACGCAGCCAAAAATATATAAATTAATTTTTTTGAAAAGCCCAGAAATTAGAAAATCAAGAGGACCCAGGTCACTCACTTCTGCTCCAGATCCCCCTCCCCCAAAACATCTGGAGTTTTTGTATTACCTGTCTGCTACCGTTTAGGGCGATGATTCCAAAGCTTGGTTGTACATTGGAATCACCTAGGTAGGGACTTAAAAACTACTAATGCCAAGGTCCCCTTTCTTCACCACCCCACAATTTCTGATCTAATTGGCTCGGGTGTGGCCTGGGCATTGGGGTTTTAAAAAGCTCCCCAGGTGATTTTAATGTGAAGTCAAAGATGAAAAATCACTAGTTGTGGACAGCGGTTCTCCAAGTGTGGTCCAGGCCTGCAGCATCAGCATCACCTGGGAACTTGTTAGAGATGCAGATTCTCAGGCCCTACCCCAGACACCCCCAATCAGATTCTCTGGAGGTGGGGCCTGGCGACCTGTGTGTGAACAAGACCTCTTGGTGATCCTGGTCAGTCAAGGGGATCAGGCTGGCTGGGGAAGGGCCTAGAGCTCAGGGACTCTGCAATCTTTTTCGCTCTTGGCAATTCTGCTCTAGTTTTCCCGGACCAAGGAATCTTTTCTAGTCGAAGGAAAAGGGAAGACAGGATCTTATATCATTGCACTGCATATAAGATATATCGTCTTATATCTGCATGTCCGAAAGGTATCATTCTGTCTCCACACACTCCTTTGAGGGAGAAACATGAGGTAGACTTTGATTAAATCTCCTCCTTGCTGTGTCATCCCTCCACAGGTATAACAAATATCTAGCTGCTCGGATGTAGGAAAGGGCTTTGAGGCAAAAGAATATTCCTGCAAAAAACCATTGCTTAATATTTCACAAGTAATCAAGGAGATTAAGGTTTGAGAGTTGAAGTGATCTGCCTAGATCCTAAATCTCAAAGGGACCCTTTTGACTTCAGAGCTTGAAGGGTTAAAAATCTTCCCACTCTCCCATCTTGCCTGGCCTCAGAGTTGTTCCCTTCTGTCCTCAGGACTGTGGGCTGTGGTCAACAATGCTGGGATCCTTGGCCTCCCAACTGACGGGGAGCTCATTCCCATGACCGAATACAAACGATGCATGGCCGTGAACTTCTTCGGGGCCGTGGAAGTCACAAAGGCATTTTTGCCTCTTCTTAGGAAATCCAAGGGGAGGCTGGTGAACATCAGCAGCATGGCAGGTGAGTTGACCTTTCCCCACAAGGTCGTGGGTGCTGGTCATGCAAGATGTGACCCTCAGTGCTCCCTGGGGGCTGAACGAGAAAGCAGGGCACTCTCACGCAGGGCTGGGTGAAGAATAGTCAAATCGTGTGTTTACCGTTGATCTGAGTACAATAAAACCTTTCTTTCCTTTCAAATCCTTCCATGTACTGACTCTTACCTACCTTCTAACTCATCTATTCATCACTGGGGATTTAGGGCTCTCACACATCTTCACAGTGCGACCGCTAATGCACAAGCTTCCTAGATTTGGAAAGGAAACCCTGCATACACTTCACGTCATCGTGACAGGGAACCTGTTTTCAACCCTCCCTGAATTCTGCACACTCTGTTGTTCCCTGTGAGATGAATAGCAAATGTCTTCACTCTGTTGGCACTGTCAGAGCCCTGTGTCTCAGTTGGCTGCCTGCTAGGATTTTCCATAAGACAATTCCCATCGTTCTGCAATCTCAAGGCAGTTGGGGCAGGGTGTGACATTTGATAACTCATCTCTCTCCATTTCAGAGAACAGATAGTCAACAAGTCAAGGGTTTAACGATCTCCCTTCCATAAAAAATGCCCATGCATGTGATGTTCCTCTAGAACAGATATTTCCAAACTGGGGTTCCTCAGAGCCTTACTCAGCTTTGAGTGGTGTCCATGGGGTTGTCTTTTGGGCCACTGCACGGGTGAGAGGGAAGCCAAGAGGGTGGGCTCTGGACTCCAGGATCCTGCCTTCACATTGAGGAATACCACTCTTCACTGTTGGATCAGTTGGTTCTGAGTGATATATTTTTTTTTTAAATAAAGGATCCAACTATTTGGTTGGTTGGTTTGGTTTCTTTGTATTTTTTTTTTAAGGGAGTCATTTTTGTGTATTTTCTAGACAATCATTGTTGTCCCTCATATTTTCTTCCCTGGTTCTAACTTAGCAACTTCTTCTAACTTACTAGCTATGTGAGTGTGTCACTAGTGTTGCTGGTTGGCCTGAGGAAGGAAGGAAGGAAAGAAGGAAGGGAGGGAGGGAGGGAGGGAGGGATGGAGGGAGGGAGGGATGGAGGGAGGGAAGGAGGAAGGAAGGGAAGGGAAGGGAAGGAAAAGAGGGAGGGAGGAGGAGAAAGGATGGAGAGAGAGACGTCTAAGATGGTTAAGAGCAATGAGTACTGTATTTCAAATTTTATGAGAACCCCAAAATATTTCCAATTATTTTGCTACCTTGCTAAAGCAAACAAATCCTGAGAAAATACATTTGCAATATTTCACCCTTAACTTTCTTCTGAACTTAGCCTTTACAGTTTTGACCTCTGTAGAAACCTCACTTTTCTCAGTTCCCTGGTACAATCTGGTACATCTGGAAAAGTCTCACATGCTCCTTTGCCTCACTCATTCAACAAATATTTACTGAAAAGACTTATCATTGCCTTCTCCTTGACACAGCGACAAGGAAGTTTTTTCTCTTCCTCTCTTGGTTCTCAACTTTGAGCATAAGATTCGTTCATAAGATTTTACTTATGTATCACTGATATGCACACTACCTGCTATAGGCCCAGTGTCTGGCGTGAAGTAGAAGCTCAATTAATAAATGAAAAAATGCAAGTGTGCAGATGAATGAATGGGCAAGTGACGAATTTACGCTACAGAGGATGCCCATTCATACACCTTCAACTTGACCTCTAAAACTTCTTCTAAGCCAAGACTTTGAATGGACTTGTCACATATTTCCACTGGAGGAAAATGTTTGAACGTTAAAATAAATCACACATCTCACTCCTATTCTCACCACTGGACATGCATAATCTTTTATACTCAGCCTTACTAGTTCCATTCCAGTATCTTACCATCGTCACCAAGTCAACATGTCTGAAGCTAAACTTTCTATCAGCCATTCAGAGCTTCCTCTCTTGACTTCTTTCTGTTCATCTCCTAGTCTTTTAGGTTTCAGAGCTTTGAGCCTTCTTGGATTTGTTTCTCCCTGTGCCTTTCTCTCCTTTTCTCCCACCCAGTCAGTCACCAAGATGTATGGAGTCTTCCTTCATCACATCCAGCTTTGAATCCTTATGTTTCAAGGAAACTCTAGAAATAGGTTCATTTGCGGGACTCAGAAACCACTCAGGGAATTTTATAAAGTTGTTAAAACAATAGCATGAAAGCAGAACAGAAAGGAAGCGTATGTACTCGACAGGGCAGGTGTTTGTAAGAGGACAGGAGCCAAAGATCTTAAATCATGCTTATAGTTTCCCTCATGGATGAGGGGCAGAGGAGTTCAGCAGAATCCCTAGCATTTTGCTGATGAGCATTTTGCAAAACAATGGACAAGATTTTTGAGCAAGCGGATAAGAAGCTAGACTGTAACACAAGAATCAGAAAAGTCATGGCATGTGTAAAAGACACTATATAACCAACCACCAATCCACAAAATTCACATCCAATGTGATGCCAACTTGATGATGTGTCTCTTGGCAAAGCTAATGTAATAGTAATTTTGGAAAACGTACTTATTTGGGAGTTCACCCTGGTCTTTTTCTAATTTTGAAGATGGAGGTATGGAGAGAGAGGGAGACAGCCAGTAAGTGTTCTCCAAAAGGAGTTCATGGTTGCCCTGACCCACAGGTTGTCTTGAGTCTGGCACCTCGGCCACCCTCTGCATGACAAGAATTTCAGTGGTGTAGATTTATCGTGGAAGTTTGCATGAGCCAGGAGGAGCTGAGATGGAACTGATGACTCTGTTCAAGTTATCCACTGCTGTGCAGTAAATAACCGCAAAGCACGTGTCTCAGGATACTGTGAGTAGGCAACTGGTCTGGTAGAATTGTGGTTTCTCAAATACATGCATGACCTAAAACCTGGAACCTGGAATATGTGCCCTTACTTGGCAAAAGGGACTTTGCAGGTATGACTGAGTTAAGGATCTGAAAGGCAGAGATGATCCTAGATTATCTAGGTGGGTCTGATGCGGTTACAAGAATCCTTATAAGAGGGAGGCAGGAAGGTCAGACTCAAAGAGAGGTTGGAAGATGGAGGAAGAAGCCATGAGCCAAAGAATGCAGGTAACTTCCAGAGGCTGGAAAATTCGGGGGGGATAAACTGCCTAGGTTTTGATCCTGTCTTTACCACTGACAATGGAGTGACCTAGGACAAAGTCCTGAACTTCTGAGTTGCAGCTTCTGCATTTTCCGATGGGGATAATAATGATCGTTTCTTCTTAGGGCCGTGGTGAGATGAGATGAAATGACACGGTTTTAAGCATCAGCCTTGCACCTGGCATGTGGTAGAGTTAGAGACCCAAAAGCCATCTGCCATGAAGAGGCTGGCTCTGTGTGCACCTGTGGCTTTTTATCCTGCCAACTGCTGGCATTGCCACCTGGGACTGTTCCATCCTGCTGCTGTCACACACTAGCTCCTGGGCAAATAAGCCCAACAGGTCACTACTTCCACATTTGACCACATCTCCTCTGGGAGGATTTTCCACCCCCCTGTAATCATGTTTATCATCCCTCCCACAGAAATAGAATAGCTCTTTAACCTAAATCCTGGCAAGGAAGTTTGATAAATATTTAACCAAGGATTGTAGGAAGTGGGAGATGACTCTTTGATTGATTGTACGAAGGGCACTTGAAAAATCTTTATGTTTGAGAGGTCTAAAAGTCTTTTCTGGCCAGTTTTCTTCTTAAGAAATTGCAGAGTAAATACCCATGTTATGTCATAAGCTGTGATTGAATGAGAACAGCTGAAAGCAAACCTTATAAAACGACTAAGGCCTCAGGGATTTTGGCCGTTGTGCTTTGAATCGTGCTCCTGTATTACTAGCTGGGTGATCTGGGGCAAGTAGCCCCACTTGTCTGTGTCCATTTCATCTTCTGTCGTGATAGGGTGACACAGCTCCTGAGTCTAAGGCAGCATTTCTCAACCTGAACATTATCGATATCTGGGGGAGGCTAATTCTTTCTGTGGGGGGCTGTCCAATGCATTGTAGGATGTTTAGCAACATCTGTGTTCTTGACCCATTAGATGCAAGTAGCACCCAGCGCTGACCTTCAGGTATTACCACGTGTCCACTGGGGTGGGGGTGGGATGCAAAATCAGCCCCAGTTGAGAACTTCTGGTCTCAACCGTAGATCTAAATGCATTGTGGATTCTGAGTGTTTAGCACAGTTACTGGTACACAGAAAGTACCCTAGTAACAGGGACCTCTCTACTGAGAGACAGTAATGGTTGCCCATCACATCGAGCTATTTAAAATGCATGAAAATTACTTGACACCAAAGTAAGTGGCCTCAGAGAGTCTTACAAGTCTACAGATTTTAGGTATCCGGCAGATTTCACAGTTCCAAACTTGAGCCTGGTCTTACTTAGTCCGGAGGAGTTGACAAGGGGATCATTCCTGGATTTTTTTTCTTGCCGAGTTGGCTGCCTTAAGGGAATCATCTGGTAAATCATTCAGCCAGTCTCAGCTGCTCAGTGACGTGAGAGGAAGCCAAAGCTGAGATTTGTTTCCTTAAAACTCGCACACTAGCCAGGGCTTAGCGTAGGGTAAGGGGGAGAGGGGAGAGCAAGATGGAGTGAACGTCTTCATGCTGAGCTGAATTTGACGCTTACACCCCTGAAGTCGTTCAGTTCTAACGTGTGCAGGGTGCTGATACTGATTCCTTTTTAGATCAAGCACACTCTAGCCCAGGATCATCCAACTGGTAAACAATGAAGTCAGTGCTGGTAACTGGGTCTATTTAACTCCAAATTCTGGGTTCCTCTCACTTTTCCAGATTACCAAGCAAGAACACACCAGGGAAATGGGGGGCGGGGGGGAGGGCAAAAAAAACACAGACCCTAACGCTAGTACGTTCAAGCAATGATTAGGAAGTGTAGGCAATTTAGGGCTGCCTCCTACACCAGTGCTTCAAACATTAATGTGTATGGTGATCAGCTGGGGGTCTTGTTAACATGCAGAATTTGACTGAGTTGGTCTGAGGGGGGCCCAAGACTCTGTATTTCTATAACTAGTTCCTAAGTGACTGCTACTGGTCCCTGGACAATTTTTTCAAACTTCAGATGCATTTGATACACCAGGAGGCTACTTAATAACGACTGCAGGAAGTCAAAACTTCAATGAGATAACATTTCACACCCACCAGGATGGCTATAATCAAAAAACCAGAAAACAGCACTTGATGGCAAGGGTCTGGAGAAACTGGAACTCTCCTGAGTTGCTGGTGGGAACGTACAATGGTGCAACCTCTTTGGAAAACACTTGGCAGTTCCTCGATAAATTAAACACAGAGTTACGACTCAGCAGTTCTACTCATAAGTGTATGCTCAAGAGAACAGAAAACAGGTGCTCCAACAAACACTTGTACATAGGTATTCATAGCATTATTTATAATAGCCAGAGAAGGAAACAACCCAAATGTCCATCAACTGATGAATAAATAAACAAAATGTGGTCTATCCATACAATGGAATATTATTAATCCATAAAAAGGAATGAGGCACTGATACTCTGAAGGGTGAATCTTGAAAAGATTGTGCTAAGTGACAGAAGCCAGACACAAAAGGCCATACCTTGGGACAATCCTATTTATGTGAAATGTCCAAAACAGGCAAACCCATAGAGACAGAAAGCATTTTAGTGGTTGTCAAGGGCTGGGGTATGGGGGTTCCTTTTGTGGCATTGAAAATACAGAATTAGATAGATAGTGCTATTGGTTGTACAACATTGTAAATGTACTAAAAGCCACTGAATTGTACACCTTAAAAGGGTTAAATGGTGAATTTTATGTTTTATGTATTTTACCACAATAAGAAAAAAATTCTGCCCTACCCCGAGAATTTCTGATTCAGGGGTCTGGAGTGCGACCTGAGGGCTTGCACTTCTAACAGATTCCCAGCTGCTGCTTCTCAATCACACTTTGAACAAGGTCCCAGACATTGATCTTGATACCAAACAGTTGTCGAATCCCCAGAGATTGTCAAATTACAAGGAAACAACCAGATGCTATTAGTCTCCAATTTCTGCTAACCATGCCTAAAGTTTTTGTTTTTGTTTTGGCTGCACCACGCGGCATGTAGAACTTCCCCAACCAGGGATCAAACCCACGCCCCCTGAAGTGGAAGCGTGGAATCTTAACCACCTGACCACCAGGTGGTGGTTACTCTTTTTTTTTTTTTTGGCCGCGCTGCATGGCTTGTGGGATCTTAGTTCCCGGACCAGGGATTGAACCCGGGCCCTCGGCAGGGAAAGCTCGGAGTCCTAACCACTGGACCGCCAGGGAATTCCCGGGACTTTGTTACTTGAGTTGAGTCCAGATGACCTTGGAGGAGGCAGAAACCAGCTGGGAGCCCTCATTACTTTCTCCTGAGACAAGGTCATGGGTGTTCTGGCTTGCAAAGGTATTAGAAAATGAGAAAGCTGCTGTGGGCATGGGACCCTGGTACCCCTATAAAAGTGTCCTGCACCTGGTTCCATATTGGAGAGAGGAGTTACCCCAACACCAACAAGCAATGCTCAGATACCAGCAGGGTGTCCTACAATTCAACTCAATTCTGAAGCTCTCTACCTCTCTACCTGGAGATAGCATTAGATCCCACAGGTTAGGGCTCAGTCCTACAAAACTGCCCCCCATCCCCACTTTGGATGCCAGTGGCAAGCTCAGGTTATCACCTGTGCTTCTGACCGATTTGCTATAGATCAGAGGTACCAACTGCCCCCTCCTTGGGTTCGCTTAATTTGCTAGAGCAGCTCACAGAACTCAGGAAACCTGCTTACTCACTGGATTACTCACTGGTTTATTACAAAGGATATTAAAGGATACAAATCAACAGCCAGATGAAGAGATACATAGGGCAAGGCACAGGGAAAAGGTGTGATGCTTCCACGCTCTCTGAACTCCCTACTCTCCCCAAATCTCCCTGCTCAGCAACCTGGAAGCTCTCCCAACCCCGTCCTTTGGGGTTTTTATGGAGGCTTCCTTATAGCATGTGATTGACTAAATCATTAGTCATTGGTGATTGATCTCAATCTTTCTGCCCTCCCGGGGGAGAGACTGAAAGTTCCACCCCTCTAATTGGATCCTGAACCAGCCCTCCGCCTGTCCTTAGGAGAGGTTCGCGTTCCATTAACATAACAAAAGTCCTCCTTAACCTTTGCCACTCTCATCTCTTAGGAAATTCCCAGGGTTTTAGAAGCCCTGTGCCAGAAACAGCAACCATGACCAAATACATATTTATTATAAATCAAAAAATCACACCTTACCTATACAGCCTCAGGCTGAAAAGCTGCAATATTTCTGCCCTGTTAATAGAGCACTCGCTTGGAAAGCCCTTTCTTTTCTGTAATTCCTATATGGTCATATGTTAGCTTTAGGTCAGGAACAAGAGGATCTCCTGGTAGGTGCTGATCATTATGGCTAGGAGGAGTGTTTTGAGGCCCTGTGTTACCTCAGAGGACATCAAGAATATTTGAATGCTAGAACCTTGGGAAATGTTACTAACTTGTTGCTTATGTCACACCAAAGGAGTCAGGCAAAGACCAGGACCGAGTCCCCTGAGGGGGCTGTGGGGAAAGGGCCTCACAATTCTGTAAGCTCCAGGATTGTAATTTCAAGTTTCCCTCCGTGTTAGCCACGGCCAACAGTATGCCATAAGGTCAAAACAAGGACCACCAGAAAGACAAGGACCACCAGAGTGATCAGAAACATGAATGCTGAGTTTATTCTTGCCAGGGAACACATTCACTGAGTAGTTCCCCGAGGCAGAAAAGCTGGGTGGGGGGGGACTGGTATGTTCTAGAAAAGGGGGGGATGCTGCCTTCATGGTAGCTACACCAAGTAGGGCTAGATGGTTTGCAGTTATGAAGGATGGAAAGAGTCCATAGGTCTGTACGTGGTTGGTTAAAACACGTCCCATTGTTGACTGGGTGTTCCATTAAGTCGCTGAATAACAAGGTCACCCCATCTTCTGAGCCATTTACCGGCACTGGCTACTTAGAATCGATTGGAGGGAACCCCAGCATTCAGTTTTGGTACCTCCTAAGCGAGTACTGCTCTAAGGGCAAAGTTTTGCCTTTGCATTAGCCACGTCCATCAGTGATGGGGGTGAGCGTGGAATGGAGTGAGGAAGAAGTATATTGTCACTTTAAATTTGGTTGCAGCCTTGGCAGAAAATGTTTCAAAAGCTCTAGCTTGCTTAGGGTGCTTCTCTCATGTTTTAACATTTCAAGTTAGCCAGGCCTTGATTTTTGGGCCTCCCATGCCAAACTTCAATAAACTTAATTTTTTAGTTTTATTTACCAAAATGTTAGGAGCCCATATGATCTTGGTATGGCCGAAGACCTACATGGGAGCTAGGCAGTTCTCCTGACCTAGGCGTGTCTTTTAATTTTAATTTTTCTTTTAAAAAAAATTTTTGGCTGCATTGGTGCTGCGCGCGGGCTTTCTCTAGTTGCGGCGAGTGGGGGCGACTCTTCGTTGCAGTGCGTAGGCTTCTCATTGCGGTGGCTTCTCCTGTTGCGGAGCACGGGCTCTAGGTGCGTGGGCTTAGTAGTTGTGGCTCACGGGCTCAGTAGTTGTGGCTCACGGGCTCAGTCACTCCGCGGCATGTGGGATCTTCCTGGACCAGGGCTCGAACCCATGTCCCCTGCGTTGGCAGGTGGATTCTTAACCACTGCACCACTAGGGAAGCCACCTAAGCGTGTCTTAAAGGGAGTATGCATTTTTAAATTTTTTATTTGGAAATAATTATAGACTCACAGGAAGCTGCAAGGAAATGTACAGGGAAGTCCTGTTCGCCCTTCATCCAGACTCCCCTAATGATAACATTTTACATAACTACAGTACAATGTCAAAGCCATTGGTACCATGCACAGAACTTATTCAGATTTCACCAGTTATATCTGCACCCATTTATGTGTGTGTGTTTATAGGTCTGTGCAGTTTTATCCTATGTATAGCTTCCTGTAACTATGAACACAATCAAATACAGAATGGTTCCAGCACCATAACGATCCTGAGATACCCCTTTTATGGCCACATCCACACACTCACCCCATCCCCAACTCCTGGCAACCACGAATCTGTTCTCCATCTCTGTAAGTTTCTTTCAAGAATATTATATAAATGGAATCATACAGTATGCAACCTTTTGAAACCGGCTTTCGCTCAACATAATTTAAAGGAAATATATTTTGACCAAGGCATATGTAGCTCAAAAACAAACAAGCAAAACCAAACATATAAGCAGAAAATCTTTCTTCCAGCATAGCACTAGAAAGTCTCTTTTAATTTCAGTCTCTTGAAACACAACATACCTTATGCCCCACATCTGTGAGACTTGGATCAAGGATCAAACAGCACTGCCAGGTTACTATCCAACTTCTGAGATCACAACTTCCACAACCAAAACAGAGATCTCAGTTTTTCCAGAGCCCAAGCTGTATTAATATTTACATGTCCAGAGGACAGAAATAAATGGAAAAAAATCATAGATGTTCTCTCGAAGTGTTTAACAACCCTATCTGCCCGTTGGAATCACCTGGGGGAGCCTTTAAAAATCCCAGTGCCTTGGCAAATAATAGGAAGGTCTAATAGGGAGCTTACTTTGTGCCAAACACTGTTTTAATATATTAATTCACTTAACTTTCACAACAACCCTGTGATACATGTATTATCATTATTCTTAATTTACAGATTAAAAGACAGGCACATAAACATAAACTGGTTTTCTAACTTTAACTGCCTTTCCTAATCAATGGCAGAGCTGGGATTTGAACACAGGCAGTGTTGGCTCCAGAAGCTGGCTCTTTACCTGCTGCCCTCTGCTAACCTTCCTTCCAACTGGCCAAGCTCACCTCACCTCTAAAAACCGTGGAGAAATGAGCATAGTCTAACCGCACAGACTGGGTTGAAACTTTGAACAAGTTGCTGCAACTTCTTTGGCCCTTCTCCCCAGTCAAAGGAAGGAATTGGATTTTGAACTAAGATTTGGTGAAACTAAAGATCACTTAAACAAGCATCAGCTAGTTATACGTGACAAGATGGGAACAGAGCTGAATGTTTGATGGCAGATACTATACTGAAATTTCAGCAGTTAAGCCTCAGGACTCTTCCTTTTAAGTGACAGGGCCAAACCTCAGACTGACTTAAAGAAGGGAGAAGGAGTTGATTAGCTCATCGACTGTTTGGAACCAAGTTTCGAGTCATCGTGACTCTCCCCCACCTCCACTCCCCGTTTCCGTCCTCAACCCCTACCTCCAGCTTTCTGAACTCCCTTCTCGCTCCTCTGCTTCCCTTTGCTTCCCTTCTCCTGTGTGGGGGCAGAAATGGCCCCTGGGAGTGCCGGTGTTGCACCATTATCACACTTAAGTAGTCAGGAATAAACCATAAAAGCATCTCCCTTCCATGATCTAGATCAGGACTCTGGCTCAGCTGAGGTCACGTGCCCAGCCCCAAACCAATCTCCAGGTCCAGGGGATGGGGTATTATGATCGGTCAGGCTGCCTCTCTGAATGAGGACAGAACTGTTGACTGACAGCCTTCCTACAAAGACAGGGAGGTAAGGATGAGTTTTTCTCAAAAGGAAGTTATGTGAGCCAGACCAAAGCTTTTTTTT
The DNA here is from genome assembly GCF_005190385.1 of Monodon monoceros. Taxonomy (NCBI): domain Eukaryota; kingdom Metazoa; phylum Chordata; class Mammalia; order Artiodactyla; family Monodontidae; genus Monodon; species Monodon monoceros. The sequence continues at coordinate 6,387,127 of NW_021703766.1, read as the reverse complement.
TTTTTTCATTTTGGCCACACCGCACGCGGCATGTGAGATCTTAGTTCCCCCACCAGGGATGAAACCCGCGCCCACTGTATTGGACCGCCAGGGAAGTCCCAGACCAAAGCTTTAATAATCATGTAAGAATAATGATGATAATTGACATTAGCTATTCTAGGTATCTCTACTTCAATGCCTATATTCCCTTCCCCCAGTTTTATTGGGCTATAATTGGCATATAACATTGTATTAGTTTCAGGTGTACCGCATGATTTGCTATATGTATACGTTGCGAAATGATTACCACAATAAGGTTAGTTAACATCCATCACCTCACAGTTACAATTTTTTTTCTTGGGATAAGAGCTTTTAAGATTTACTATCTTGGACTTCCCTGGTGGCGCAGTGGTTAAGAATCCGCCTGCCAATGCAGGGGACACGGGGTCCGAGCCCTGGTCTGGGAAGATCCCACATGCCACGGAGCAACTAAGCCCGTGCGCCACAACTACTGAGCCTGGCGCTAGAGCCCGCGAGCCACAGCTACTGAAGCCCGTGCACCTAGAGCCCGTGCTCCTCAGCGAGAGAAGCCACCGCAATGAGAAGCCCGCACACCACAATAAAGAGTAGCCCCCGCTCACCACAACTAGAGAAAGCCCACGTGCAGCAACAAAGACCCAACACAGTCAAAAATAAAAAAATAAGTAAATTTATAAAAAAAAATTTACTGTTAACAGCTTTCAAATATACAACACAGTACTGTTAACTATAGTCAGTATGTTGCACATTACATTCCCAGAATGTATTTGTTATAACTGGACGTTTGTACCTTTTGACCTCCTTCATGCATTTCCCCAGCACCCCACCCCTCACCTCTGGTAATCACCAGTCTGTTCTCTGTATCCATGAATTAGCGTTTTTTGTAGTTTTTTTTTTTTTAAAGATTCCACATATAAGGGAGATCCCATGGTATTTGTCTTTCTCCGTCTGACTTACTTTACTTAGCATAATGCCCTCAAGGTCCATAGATATGTATCTAGGAATCCATCACCACAATCAAGATAGTGAACATGACCTTCATTCCCCAGACTTCCTTGTCCCCCATTCTAACCCATACCCTGGCCCCCCAGCAGGTAACCACTGATCCATTCTATCACTATAGATTTGTTTGCATTTTCTAGAATTATAAATAAATTGAATCATACAATACATACTGTTTTCTTGTCCAGCTCTTTCTTTCACCATAATTATTTTGAGACTCATCCATGCTGTTGTGTGTATCAAGTTCATTCCTTCTAGTGACTGAGTTGTATTCCATTGTACGGCTGTATCACAGTTTATTCATCAATTCAGCCAGTGGATGCTTCTTTGACCAGGGAAATCTTTGCCAAACCTGGGACCCTTAATGTCATGGGCTCAGTCATCCTGGGTTCCCCATGAGGTCTCCTGGGTGCTCTGAACCCCTTCATAATCTCGTGTCTTCCAGTGAAAGAACACCAGGAACACACCCGTATTCATTTCCTAGGGCCGCCGTAACAAATTAGTGGCTTAAAACGACAGGAATCTATACTGTCACAGTTCTGGTGGCCAGAAGTTCTGAAATCAAAGTGCTGGCAGGGCCACCTCCCTCTGAAGGCTGTAAGGGAGAATGCCTCCTTGCCTGTCCCAGCATCTGTAGTCCCAGGCATTCCTAGGTCTGTGGCAGCGTCACTCAAATCTGTCTCCATCTTGACATGGTCTGCTCCTTCGTTTCTCTGTGTCTTCTCTTTCTCTGTCTCTTACAAGGACAGCCATCATTGGATTTAGGACCCATCCTAATCCAGGATGGTCTCATCTTGAGATTTGTACCTTAATTACATCTGCAGAGAACCTTATTCCAAGTAAGGTCACACCACTTTTCTGGCTTCCTTTGTTTCTGCCTTCCATAGCTCATCCCTCACAGCTGGTCCAATGAGAGACGCAGTTTAAGGCTCAATCTCTCTCAGCTTCTAAAAGAAATGTGATTCAAGTGGAATAAAGAGCATCTGCCCCCAGCCCTAGCCAGCCCTCCTAGAATAAGTCCTTTCTCACACCCTCTTTTTTTTAACCCCCAATTTATTATTTTACAGTTCTACAGGCCAGAAGTCTGAAATGAGTCTCATTGGGCTAAAACCAACGTTTTGGCAGGGCTGAATTCCTTCTGGAGGCTCTACGAGCAAATCCATTTCCTTGTCTTTTCTAGGTTCTAGAGGCTGCCTGCATTTTTGGTTCATGGCCCCATTTCTCTGTTTTTAAAGCAGCAACATCGGGCCATCTCTCTCATTCCAATGCCCTTCTCTCCTCTCTTTCACTTATAAGGACCCTTGTGATTACATTGGGCCCACCTGGATAATCCAGGCTAAGCTCATGATCAAGGTTGATTAGCAACCTCAGTCCCCCCTTTTCCATATAATCTAACATATTCATAGGTTCCAGAGACATCTCTGGACATCTTTGAGGGACCATTATTCTGCCTACCATACCTCTCTTTCCTATTTTCCACTTTCTCTGTCTCCCTAGTGATTTCCTCAGATCTAGCTTTTAGGTAACAAATTCTCAACTGTGTTTGAACTACCATCTAATTTTTCTACTGAGTTTTTTTTTTTAAAGTTTAGTTGATTTACAATATTGTGTTAGTTTCAGGTATACATCAAAGTAATTCATATATATATTTCAGATTATTTTTCATTGTAGGTTATTACAAGATATTGAATATAGTTCTCTGTGCTATACAATAAACCCTTGTTGCTTATCTAGTTTATGTATAGTAGCTTGTAACTGTTAATCCCATACTTCTAATTTATTCTCCCCCCGCTTTCCCCTTTGATAACCATGTTTGTTTTCTATGTCTGTCAGTCTGTTTCTGTTTTGTATATCGATTCATTTGTAGTATTTTTTAGATCCCACATATAAGTGATATCATATAATTTTGTCTTTGTCTGACTTACTTCACTAATAGTCTCAGGTCCATCCATACTGCTGCAAATGGCAATATTTCATTACTTTTTATGGCTGAGTACTGTTCCATTTCATATATATGGTATATGTATATACCACAGCTTCTTAAGCCAACTCTCTGTTGATGGGCACTTGGGTTGTTTCCATGTCTTGGCTATTGTAAATAGTGCTACTATGAACATTGGGGTGTATGATGTATCTTTTCAAAGTAGAATTTTCATCTTTTCTGGATACATATGCAGGAGTGGGATACCTGGATCATATGGTAGCTCTATTTTTAGTTTTTAAAGTAATCTCCATACTGTTTTCTATAGTGGCTGCACCAATTTACATTCCCATCAACAGTGTAATAGGGTTCCCTTTTTGCCACACTCTCTCCAGCATTTATTACTTATAGACTTTTGATGACAGCCATTCTGACTGCTCATACCCTCCTACAGGGATGCCCCACGGTTCCCTATGGCCTGAGTTACTCCTCGTTGCAACAAGTATTAAACCCAATTTGTTCAACTACAAGTTCTATAATGGAGAGAACAGTGCCCACTCTGTCCCCACTTCCCCAAAGATATGTCTACCCAGAATCTCAGAATGTAGGTTGGCCAAACTGGAAGGTCAGAGGCTGGGGCAGATGCTCTTTATCCCACCTAAACCACATTTAGCTTAGAAGCTGGGAGAGATTGAGCCTTATGGTTGGTTTGCCATTGGACCAGCTGTGATGAAGCCGACATGGGAAGCAAAAGCAAAAGCAAAGGAAGCCAGACAATGATGTGACCAAGAATATGCATTCACCTGCATACAGAGGGCGTCTGTCTTCCTTCCTCTGCCTTAGTCACCACTGATACCAGTTCCTGGCATGACATAGGTGCCATCTAAATACTTAGTGGATGAACAAATGAAAACATCAGACCTGATTTTTTTTTCTCCCATTGTTCCCATAGGAGGGGTTCCAATGGAGAAGTTGGCAGCCTATAGCTCATCCAAGGCAGCTCTGACCATGTTTTCAGCAGTCATGAGACAAGAGCTCTCCAAATGGGGAGTTAAAGTCTCTGTCATCCAGCCTGGAGGCTTCCGAACAAGTAGGTGTCTGAGGCCAAGAGCCCTGCAATATTCATTCTGGAAGGGATGCTGAAGGTCCTTTGTTTTGACAGAGTTCAAGCCAAACCCCTCAGTGGTGGACCAAAGAGGGGTTGGGATGGGTGGCCTTCTTCTAAGTATAGAGGGGCAGGTGCCAGGTTTTGCAGTGTACGGTTGCTCTCCTGCCGCCTTTCACCAAGGAATTAAGTTTTGATGTTATATATTTTTCAAACACAACCTCCTCCCCTCTGAAGGACATGACCCACATCCTTCTACCCCGGGAGGAGATGGCCATCCTCTCCTCTCCGCTCCCTGAATTTCTGGACTCTGAGCAGATGTAGACGACCCCCATGGCTCAGTTCTTAGTTCTGGGTCATCAACCATGTAATCGGTGATCTAAATGAAGGTGTAAAAGAGCATATCTAATAAAAGGCCACACACTGGGAGGGATGCCTAACACACTAAAGAACAAACCCTAGAGGTCTGAATATTAACCCAAATGCACCAGATAAAAATCTAAAAGAAAAGCAGAACTTTGTCTTGAAGCATTTAGCAGCCAGGATCTCCCAGAGCTGTCCAGGAGGAGCACGAAGACTCGGTGAACGGGCTCATCTGGGAAGGAAACCGAGGGAACGAGACCTGGGCCACTCAGGTTGAGAGGCGGGACCAGGGCAGCAGGAATGGAGGGAAGGTGAAGTCTTGAGAGGAGTTTCCAACTTGGGGACTCCCTGGGCAGGTGGGAGAGTTGAGGGGAGTTGATGGAGAAGGAGGGTGGGTCCAAGATGATGCCGAATATGGCAGCCTGAGAGACAGAGCACAGAAAGCTGCCTGACAGCTAGTGGAAGGGGAGAATGATGAATTTGAATTTGAACCTGGCAGGAGGATTGAGAGTTTGGTGACACAGCCAACGAAAACTTCCAACACACAGATGCAAGATTCCCTTTGGACCGGAGAGCAACCCTGCAGTTAAGTTACAGTTTCAAGGGCTCGCTGAAATTGTCATAGCTAGCATTTTGGGCAGCTGTTCTTATCAGGCACTAGCCATTTTCCGTACATTCTTTCCTGATATTGTTGATCTTATTTTTTTAATTGAGAAATATATCATATACACACATAGTTTAATAAATTATCAATATTATAAAAATTCATGTACTTAACATCAAGATCAAAAAATAAAACATTGCCAGCTCTCAGAAGCCCTCACATGGTCCTCTCCAGTTTTAGCCCTCTCCTCCCTGCAGCAGGTAACCTGTCATACTTTTTGTAACATTCGTTTATTTGCTGTTCTTGACAATGTTCCATGCATACAGGCATCCCCAAACAATAGTTTGGCTTTACTGGTTTTTGAACTTTAAATGGAATCAATGTGTATGTATTTTTTTTGCGTCTGGCTTCTTTCACCAAACATTATGCTTTCACAATTCATTTATATTGTGTGTAGCTGTAGTTCATTCATTTTCATTGCTAGTATTCTGTGAATATGCCACAATTTTTCTACTATCGATGGGATATTTGGGTCACTTTTGGACAACTGTGAACAATTCAGCTGTGGACCTTCTGGCACACCTACTGTGGCGTATGTGTGTGTGATTTTTCCTATGACACATACCCAGGAATGGGATGACTGGATCATAGATTTTAATTATCTTCAACTTTATTGGATAATTCCATATTGTTTCCTTAATTATCATTCCAGTTTTACTCCCATCCTTTCCATATATGTCTTAATCTGCATCACAGCCCTGGGGAGTAGGTTTAATTGACATCATTCACCAGGTGAGGACACTGAAGTAGGATGGGTAATATATAGCTCAGCATGGACATCTGTGACACCACGATGGTGGGGAATTTGAAACCAGATCCCTAGGTGCAGAGCCTGGTTCTTTCTTTTATATCAGGATGTCCTCAGTTTAAAGCTGTTATTTGATGGTCTCTCTAAAGGCAAGAGGCCAGACAGTGGAGGGCTGAGGACTTAAGTTTGGAGAATGACATTTGAAGTGGGGGATGAGGAAAGGAATCTTTAGGGACACAAAGAGCTCCTGAAGACATTCAGGGAAACATATCAGATTTTTTAGGTACCCTGCAATAAAAACTAGCTCAAGCATATTGCACGCTTCGCAGATTTTAAGACTTTATGTGTACAATCTCACTTAATCCTCACCTATGAGGTAGGCATCATAATATTCCCATCTTATGGGTAGAAAACCAAGGCTCAGAGAAGTTAAGGAATTTCTCAAGCCACAGTGCTGATATGAGGCAGAGATGGGATTTGGATCCACGTCATGTTACCAGTTTTATTGTGTGTAGCCCCAAAGTGGCAGGGGATGGGCAAGTGTGTATCAAAAGTGGCAGATGGGGCTTCCCTGGTGGCGCAGTGGTTGAGAGTCTGCCTGCCGATGCAGGGGGCGCGGGTTCATGCCCCGGTCGGGGAGGATCCCACATGCCGCGGAGTGGCTGGGCCCGTGAGCCATGGCCGCTGAGCCTGCGTGTCCGGAGCCTGTGCTTCACAATGGGAGAGGCCACAACGGTGAGAGGCCTGCGTACCACAGAAAAAAAAAAAAAAAAGTGGCAGATGAAGGTTAACAAAAGGGTGGTGGCTTTGTCATCAATAAAGAGAGTTTTGGGGATTTTGGACAGGGTAGGCACAAGAGTGATTTGAAAGTCCATGAAGTGTTTAAAGAGGGAGGAAGTGGAGAGGAAAAGGAATCCCCTGTGAGAGTAGAGACTGGGGCAGAAGTAGCTGGAGGAACAATAGTTCATGCGAACATGTTTTTTAAGATGCAGAAGCCTCTGGAGTAGTAACTGTCAGGGTAATCATTTCTTTGAGTATGGTCGTGCCTTCATGAAGAGAAATGAGCAATTGAAACTCCGTTTGCGTTTCCATGAGTATAATTGGATTTCACTGGCTTACATTTCATAGTGAGGCTCCCCTGCAGTCCTGGTATCCAGGAGTCACCCAAGCTAGCAAAGATTCATCCCCACAGCAATCCCTGAGCAATCACACACTTTGTGGGAGGGAGTGTGGGTTGCTGCAACCTTTCTGGAAAGTAATCTGGCACTAGCTGTTAAAATTCAAAATGAATGTGTTTTTTGACCAGACAGCCACCCTTTGGGGACTGTAGCCTAAAGAAGTGAATGCCGAAAAACAAAAGGATACATTGTGCAAAGCTGGTGACGGCAGCGTTCCCTGAAATGGTGAAACCTAGGAACGACTGGCAAGTCCTTTGATAGAGAAATGGTGACTAAAAGCTGCTCAATGGAAACTTCTGCTGCTTTGGTTTCAAACTATAGCCATTGACCAGGAGGCGTCTGTGATTCATTACTTAGCAAACAAACAAAAATCAAAACCCACAAACAAACAAAAAAGCAAATTCCTGGAAAATACGTATAGTATGATCCTTTTTGTGTTTTGTTTGTTTCTGGTAAAATAAAATTAAGCCAAAGCCAAACATATCTATATGTTTGTACGAGCAAGAAGGGAGTGTAGAATGACACACAATACTGTAAGTTTCCTCAGAGGAGATTAATTTTTAAAACATATGCATCTCCTTATTATTCATTATTTATATAATGAGCAGCCATTGCTACTATATTTTAAAGTAACTATATAGATACTATTAGATTTTATATAATAAGCAAGAATTTACTTCTATATTAAATATATGGTTATATATTTAATCACATATAATTTATGTTAAAATTTAATGTATTATTTAAAATGAAATTAAAATTATATTTGTTAAATAGATAACATGAGGGACTTCCCTGGTGGTCCAGTGGTTAAGACTTCGCCTTCCAGTGCTGGAGCGGGGTTGGGGGGGATGGGAGGGGTGGGGTATGGGTTCGATCCCTGGTCAGGGAGTTAGGATCCCACATGCCTTGGGGCCAAAAAACCAAAAACATAAAATATAAGCAACACTGTAACAAATTCAAGAAAGACTTTAAAAAAAATAGATAGCATGATACTCAACATTACATATTTTTTTAACCTTTTTTTTTTTTTTTTTGGCCGCGTGGCTTGCAGGAACTTCCCTGACCAGGGATTGAACCCAGGCCACGGCAGTGGAAACCCAGAATACCAACCACTAGGCCACCAGGGAACTCCCAACATTATATATTTAATTTTATACACAGAAGCAGGCGTTACTGCTATATTTTAAAAAATTATATGTGTACATATATATGTAGGTATATACATATTGTGTAGATAATATATATTATATACATTATATTTTATATTGTATATAATAGTCATGAAAAGATATGTACTAGAATGTTTGTGGCAGCACTATTCGTAAAAGCCTCAACTTGAAAACAACCCAAACGCCCATCATAGTATAATAGATAAATAATTTATGGCATATTTACAGAATGGAAAGCTACTGACTACACAATACATGCATCCATGTATTCATATGTCTAAAGTCAGGCAAAGCTACTCTACTCTGTTCATCTGACAGTGGCTCCTGGAAAGGTGGCCGAGGCTGGTTTGTCCTTTTCTTGGTCTGGTTGCTGGTTACATGAGCTATTCAGTTTGTGGAAACCTATTCATCTGTGCACTGTTCTGTATATATGTTTAAAAGAATAGAATTGCCATTATAAAGCACATACTTTAAAAGGCATTTGGGAATATCCTTCCCAACAGAGGCCAATTCACAAGGGCCTTCTTCCCAATTAGGGGTAGGACATGCCTGTTTTAGCCTTCCCAGCATCTGAGCCTCTCTTTTTCTTGCACCTCAGACATCGCAGGCACGAGTGACATGTGGGACAAGCTGGAGAAAAACATCCTGGACCACCTCACCCCTGACGTGCAAGAGGACTACGGCCAGGACTATATCCTTAGGGAACGCAATTTTCTCATGTTCATGCAAACCTACTCTGTAATGGACGTCTCCCCAGTCCTCTTGGACGTCCAGCATGCCATCTCTGCTAAGAGCCCCTTTGCATTTTATGCACCCGGGAAAATGTCTTATCTGTGGCTCTGTTTTGTTTCCTTTAGCCCTACTGGCATATTTGATTATTTTAGCAAAAAAATGAACAGCCATAGAAAGAGCATGCCCAGAGCGTTAAGCATGCCTAACTGGAAGAATGAGGCCATGTAGGCAAATCAGTGGGAAATGTTAAGAGTCTTGGAATGAAAGGGAATCTCGAGCTTCCCATTAAAGCTGTGGTTTCCTACCTTGCAGCCCCTGTGAACTCTGTTGATTGAATAGTGAGACAGCAGGGAAGAGGGCAGGGCACAAACTTGAAAAGAATGACATAGACATTGAGCATATGACATAAAACTGGTTAGAACCGACTAGGCCCAAGATGGCAGAAGATTGAACTTCCAGTAGACCTTCAGCCTCATTATACGCACATTATAAGCTAAATGACACACCCATTGGCGCCATAATAGTTCTGAGGCAGACCATAAAAAGCCAAAAACTGGGCGGTGGCCCAATTCCTGGAAATCCCCACCCCTTCCCTGAAATAGTTGGAATAATCCTCCCACTCGTTAGCCTATGAAATCACCCAGCCCATAAAAACTAACCACCCCATATTTTGGGGTGCTCTCAAGCCTTTTGAGATGGACCAAATTCTGTCTATGGGGTGTGTATCTCTCTCAGTAGATCTACTTCTTACCTATCACTTTGTCTCTCACTGAATTCCTTCTGTGATGAGACATAAAGAACCTGAGCTTCATTAAGTCGTGAGACCAGGTGTGCGATTTCAGTTAAAAGACAGCGGGTTTGAGTCTCAGTCTGGGTTGTGAGGTTTCAGTAGGACTTACTGCAGGGTGGAAATGATCACCATGGAGAGCATTAATTGGGTGTTTACACTGAATACATTTCAGATATTCTCTCATCTAGTTCTCATTTGAGAATGGAGGTAGGAATCTTCACCCCTACTTCATAGGTAAGGGAATTAAGGATCAGAGAAGTTAAGTTCCTAGTTCGTTGTCACACAGCCAACAAAAGGCAGAGCTAGAATTGAAATCCAGGTTGGACTCCACTGCTTGCCAGGAGAGGCAGAAGAGAAAGAGAGATGAAGAGGGAAAAGAGAGAGGAAAGGGAGGAAAGGAGGAGGAAATGGTAAGGACCACAGTCAAATCAAGTCTTTCTCACTGTACATTGATATCCTCTTGTAACTACTGCTTCCAAGGTATTGGATTCATTGTATGTAACCAGCGCTCCATGCCCCTCTTCTCCCTTCCTCTACCAGGAGCCCTGGGGATAATAGGATGAGGTCTCCCATCTCAAGCAGTGCCCCTGAGGTCTTTTGGCAGACATGGGGCATGTGACTGTCTGGGTTTGGTGTCCATAGTAACCATCCCTGTGGCCTCCATCTGAGCATCCAGGATGGAAAAGGCAGCATTATCACTTGGAGAAAGCCAGCTGAAAGGAGCAACGTCAGATACTAAGGGAGGTGTAGCCAAGTTCACCTGGTAGAGGCAAAAGGGGAGGAGCTGGTGAACAGAGAGGCCATGAAAGTAACCAGAAAAAAACCCAGCTTGACATGAGGGAAGCAGAGGTCCAGATATCTTGCTCATTGCAAACCTCCCTGTGTCCCATATCCTTTCTAGAATGTGCAGGTTTTCCATTTTCCAACCCCATGGAGGTTTGGGTAGATAAACTGACAGTAGATAAACTGACAATGCTCTGTGATTTTACCCCAAAGAAAATAATAAAAAAAGATATAGTGAGATAAATAGTTATAAAATACTGATACTTTTTTTTTTTTTCTCCTGCGGTACGTGGGCCTCTCACCGCTGAGGCCTCTCCCATTGCGGAGCACAGGCTCCGGACGCGCAGGCTCAGCGGCCATGGCTCACGGGCCCAGCCGCTCCGCGGCACGTGGGATCTTCCCGGACCGGGGCAGGAACCCGCGTCCCCTGCATCGGCAGGCGGACTCTCAACCACTGTGCCACCAGGGAAGCCCTATGATACATTTTTAATGGCTGGTCATGCTGACTGTCCATTGGTTCTACACCATTGTTTTAGGGTAGAACAGAAAAAAAAAAAGAAAAAAAAATCAAGTGTTAAGTGTTGATTTCCAAAATAGGCACTTTTTGTAGATAAGAGTTACGAAGCCCAAGGCTTCCATCTGCATGATTTGGATGTTGAGAGAACAAAGTTTTTATACAACCTGCTGCCCAAGGTTTGGAGGACTGAGGGTTGCGTGCTTCACTCTAACCCAGTGGTTCTCAGAGTGCGGTCCTTGGACCTGCAGCGTCAGCGTCACCTGAGAACAGTTGACCTAAAATAATAAAACAGCCAGTTATTATTTTACCAGCAAAATGAGTTTATTCGAAACAGCACAGAATTGCAACTTGGGACAGGCAATCTATGGCAAACCACAGGCAAGTCTAGAGAACAGAGAGGTATTTTATAGAGGAGAAGGCGGAGTTGGGAGGAGCTGTTATAAACAGAGTCCATTGGAGGAAACTGGGAGTTCAAAGTGTAGTGGCTTTTCATTGGCTGAGCTGTGACAGTCTCTCATTAGCTGGAATGTTGCCCAGCAAGGAGTTCTTCCTCCTGCTGGGTAATAAAGTAATAACCTTCTTCCTATTGGAGATGCAAAGTACCTCTCTTTCTGATGGGTCTGCAATTCCTCTAGTGGTCGGGCATGAGAGCACCCCCTTCTGGCCTCCTGACTCCATTTAAAATGAGGTTTCTCTTTATTAATTTCCAGAGAACCTAGTAGAAATGCAGGTTCTCAGGAGCCAACCCAATCGTACTTTAGGTTCCTACGGCTGCTGTAACAAATCACAAAAAAACTTAGCAGCTTAAGACAACAGACATTTATTATTTTACAGTTCTGGAGGTCAGAATTCTGAAACGGGTCCTAAAAGGGTAAAGTCAGCAGAGCTGTGTTCCTTCTGGAGGCTCAAGGGGAGATTCATTTTCTGCCTTTTCCAGCTTCCAAAGGTCTTCTGTATTTCTTTGCTTGTGGCTGCATCACTCTGACCTCTGCCTCCTTCATCTCATCTCCTTTGACTCTTACCCTCCTGACTCACTGTTTTAAGGAACTTGTGATGACATTGGACAGGATCATCCAGGTAATCCAGGATCATCTCCCATCTCAAGATCCTTAACTTAATCATGTCTGCAAGGTCCCTTTTGCCATGTGAGGGTCACATATTCACAGGCTCCAGGAATTCTTTTGCCATTATCATTAGCCATACATCAGACCATTATTCTACCGACCATACCTACTAAATCAGAAATTCTGGGGGTGGGCCCAGCAACTTGTGTTGTAATGAGCCCTCCAGGAGATGCACACCCGAGTTTGAGAACCATTGCTCTAAGCCATAGCGTAAGCAAGCTGCGGGATTTGTGGTCAGGTCACAGAAGGAGAGGGAATCTCTTTGAGGACAGTGGGAGAGAGCTGGAGACATCAAACAGGGTCTACTTTCTGTTCCGCAGCCTCCCAGGGGTTGAAATCACTGTGAGGCATGGGGAGAAGGTGCTGAATACAGACCCAGGGGGTTCTGAGAATCCTGGATCAGAGAAGCTACTAGCTGGTTTCCCATAGGAGTGCTTCCACACTACCTTCGGGTTACCTTGATAGAGAGAGAGAGTAGTGAAGAGAGTACTACTGGAGAGAGTAGCGAAGAGCTCCAGAATGAAGACCCAGTGCACCTGTGGGGTGGTTCAGGGGAATACTGTAGCAGAGGCCACTTGAGCTAGGGGCTAAAGCGAGGATGAGAAATGCAACCAGAGACCAATGAAGATGAGACAACGCTGCTTTCCTGGTGCCAGGAAAATACACCAGCTCCTACGAACCCAGATTCTTAGGATTAGGGCAAGGAAAAGAAGAAGAGATGGCAGGGGAGGGGATCTTGAATTCCACTGCACATTCATCTGGAAGACCCTGTTTTAAACCAGAAGAGACTAAGTTACCTGAAAGTATTAATAAGCTTTAAAATATATTTCAGTTTTAGCACAATACCTATAGGTTCTCAGAAAACAAGAGACAAGTATTACATATGAAATCCAGGCCCTGACCATGTCTGCACAGTAAATGATGTCCCTGGTTTACTGTAAGAAACCAGTAAGAGCTAATGGCAGAGGGAAGCCCCCAATATATCCACAATTCGTCGTATTCTTGGCGGAAGGCATGATGAACAGGTAATTCAACAACAGGACTCCTGGCAAAAAGTATTTTATCTTCCCCAGTCCTGCTTTCTGCTCAAGGGCAGGATACAAGGTACATTTAATACCTGGCCACACAGCATCACATGCAAATTGCATGCAAACCCTCACCCACTCCCCTTTATCTCTTCCCTTTCTGTATTTTCCCAATGCTGGCAGAGGCAAGTGGGCCATCCTCACAACCCAGGATAAGAGGAAGGAATTAGAAAAAAGCATCCAGGGAAAATATGATTTCTTTTATTACATAGGGAGCTGATAAAGGCCTACAAATAAACTTTACTATTGAATGGAACATTAAATTTCATCAGTTTCATTATACTGGTGATAAAGACCATGTTTTGGAATGCCATTCTGGATGGTGTAATTCTGAGGAAGAGTAATTCCATGCAAACAGCTCTGACGAGGTGCTGGTATCTCCTGCCTAGTAAAATTTCCCAGTCCAACTCACACATAGTCGTCCACTCAGGGACCTAGGACCCCTGAACACCTGCTCTGGAGTGGCTCCAAATAATGTTTCTCTACTGATTTATCTTATAAGCCAATATTTCCCTCTGGGATCTCACGTGTAGTGGTGTCCATGGCAGGACCAGGTGGGTGTTTCAGAGTCTCAGCTTAATACCCAGCTCAGAATTCCACAGCAAGAAATAAGAAGCAAAAGGAAGGGAGAGAGTTTGGGAACTAATGTAAAGGTTGAAGATATGTTTGTAGTCTGAAGTTGCTTACTCTTGCCTGCCCAGCATTCCTTTGGGGGAGGATTTTAGTGAGACTGTCACTCAACGGACTCTACATCCCCATCATAGGGGTGGGCATGTGACCCAGGCTGGCCAATCAACTCATACCCTTGGCTCCAGTGACTGGTTCGGGGCGGGGGGGCACATGACCCAAGAAGAACCAGTCGTGGCTCCCGATGGTGGGAGGATTGCTAATGGGCTCTGGGAGAAAAAGGGTATCCTTTTCCATTATAATGTCCATGTTAAACTGAAGCCTCTAGAGCCCACAAAGAGGAGAGCCTGGTAGAGAATGAAGCCAGGATAGAGGAAAGTGGGTCAGAATGATGAGGAAAAACCAAAGTTTGATGACATAGTTTGAGTCCCTTGATCTAGCTATACCTGCTGATCTACTGTTTGGACTGATTTCCAAATTGTGTGAGCGGATACATTTCCTTTAAACTATTTTGAGTTGGGTTTCTATCTTTTGCAACAGAATTAATTTCTGACAAATATACACTTTACGGAAGGATTCAGTGAAGAATGAAAAGTAAAATAATGCTTGATGGAGAAAATAGGCAATGCCACAATATCCTAGGAGAGGAAGAAAGATGAGACTAAAGAAAAAAATAAAGGAGGTTAGGGTGGGTGATATTACTGTTTAGTGGCCCTCTTCCATAGAAAAGCAACTTTTCTGTTAAAATTTCCTTTGGGGTTTTATCCCCAAAGTCTGTGAGCATCGTCCCTCTGGAAAAAGGTGACACAAAATCCTTGCTGAGCCCCATGGTGGAAATCAAAGATTTCAGCTGATCACTGGCAATTCTAGACTATTGAAATCACACTTGGCTAAAAGAACAGTGGTAGGTACAGTGCGTCTAGTGTGGTAAGACACCCTGTCCTGGATCATCACAAAACTTATTTACCATATTGCAAAACATGAAGATGACGAAAGTGAGAATCCCAGCTTACCATGGGAAGCAGGAAGATCAACAAAGAAACTCAAGACTTTTGTTCTAAGTTATTTGTTCTTCTCAGGTTATTCCATCCGCGTGAGAGTGTTCTGGCCACCAGGGAATTGCCCTGGGAATTTTACCAGAGAGATAATTTTGTTTAGCTCTACTTTCTGTTCTTCCTCCTATTTTGATAATAGGTAATGATTCACTGCTGGATATCATGTAACCTCTTTCTTTGACTTTGTCCTGTGCTCTCTCTCCTAACTATCCAAGATGAACTCATTCCATATAGAGAAGGTCTTAACTGGAAACATGCTATTTTTTAGACTGGGTATGATTTTTAGGTAAGACAAATGTTTGCGCAAGACATTTTCATTGATGATCACAAAAGTTACACTTTCGTCTTGAATATTCATGGTATTCAGGCAAACTGGGACTGGAAAAGATCCTAAAAGGGCTACTGATATTAATACGTGTCATTGCTATTGCAATGGCTGGAATTTTTTGGCAGGAGTGGGGGTAAGGGGGACGTTCTGTGGTTCAGCATCCACTTACCTTCCTATTTGGAAGTCATTCCCCAGGTGTGAGATCTTGGTGGAAAGCAATGCTTTTCCTCCAACTATGGAAGCCAGAGATCTAAAGCCTGCCTCTCCCAGAATCTTAACCTCTAGGACTTGGGCATCGTGAACAAATGTATGACCTTCCTAGGACATGGAATGTCGACTGAGGGATATGAAGAGTGATGATGGCAGTCTCCCACAAATGATAGTTGTTGCGTTTCCTGTTTCTTGACCCTTTGGAGGCACTTGGTCCCATCAATTCTATTTTTCAAACCTAGTCTTCCAGACTTGCCTTGATTGAGTGAATCTCATATATATATATATATATATATATATATATATGAGATTGCACAAATTGCACAAATTCAACTTAAAAAGCTCAACTCTTGAATAAGAGTTGAACAAGTTGCACAAATTCAACTTAAAAAGCTCAACTCTTGGGATGATGAAAAAGTGCCAGAGATGGAGAGTCGTTATAGTTGCATAGCACTGTGAATGTACTTTTTATGCCACTGCGTTACATACTTAAAAGTGGTTAAAATGATAAATTCGTATGGTATGTATATTTTACCACAATTTTTAAAGAACTCAGTTCTACTACATACTAGCTGTGTGACTTTGGGCAAATTAACCTTCTAAGCTGATTTCTTATCTAAAAAGGGAGATGATAACAGTACGAGCGTCATGGGGTTGCTGTAAGGATCGAATTCAGCGTCATGGGGTTGCTGTAAGGATGGAATTCGTTAATTCAAGTAAATTGCTCAACAGAGTTCCTGGCACATAGGAAGACAGAAATGATTGTTAGCTTAATAAATAAATAAATAAAGGCAGTAAAGATTCTTATCAGGAAGAATAGGAGGTGTGATCTTCATTGTTTGTCCATGAAAGACTACCTTGTACTCTTGTGGGAGGAAGAAGCATTAGCCAATCATCAGCCATCCCACCATCCAGCCTCAACCTAGAAAGGACACACCAAGGACACACTTCAACAACAAACATTTATTTCTCACAGTTCTGGAGTGTGGCAAGTCCAAGATCAATGTGCCAGCAGATATGGTGTCTGGAGAAGACCCACTTCCTGGTTTGCAGATGGCCATCTTCTTGGACACACCAAGGTAACCTCATCTCCACAGCAAATGTGCTCAGATACAAAGAAGAAAAAACCAACTACTATTATCCTATGTTTGGGGGCCCTTATTAACTGCTAGGCACCAGCTAAACCCTTTGCATTATCATCCTGTTATCATGGTAACTGTATGAAATCAGCATTATCACCTGCATTAGAGGAAGAAGAAGAAAATCCCTAAGATGCAGAGAAGTTAAACAGCTTGCTTAAGGTCACCCAGCTGCTGAACAACAGACCCAAGATTTGAGACCCAGTCTATGCATCTTAGTCAGTTCTGACTGTTATAACAAATCACCATACACGAAATGGCTTCAACAACAAACATTTATTTCTCACAGTTCAGGAGTGTGGCAAGTTCAAGATCAATGTGCCGGCAGATACGGTGTCTGGAGAAGACCCACTTCCTGGTTTGCAGATGGCCATCTTCTTGCATCTTCATGTGGCAGAGAGAGAGAAAAGCAAGCTCTTTCCTTTCTTATCTTCTAAGGGCACTAATCCCATCATGAGGGCTCTACCCTCATGAACTAATTACCTCCCAAAAGTTCCACTCCTAATACCGTCACATTGTGGGGTAGGTTTTCAACATATGAATTTGGAGGGGATGCATTCAGCTCATAACACTCTCTAAAAATAATTCCAAAATACCCATATTATACCACCATGCTGCTTTGCTACCAAGAGTGTGACGTGTTTGGAGCAATATTAACCAGAATTCAAAACACAAAACAAAACGAACCACTGTGCAGGAGGAGGAGAGAGTTCTCCTTTGATCTTAAAATGGGAGAGACTAGTAGAGTCTCCCCAGTTCTTCTTATAAGCTTCCCTGGAAAAGTGTTCCCTCAAACACCAGTCTCCCTTTCCTCTCCCAACATGCCCAGGTCAAATCTTAGTCTCACCCCTTACATTATAGCCTGAAGCCTTCCGTCCACGGGAGGCCACCTAATGACTTGGGATTATGAAGTTGTTTCTCAGTAGAAACCAAAAAAGAAGAGATGGGCATCCAGGGCCTGCCTGGGTCCCCATGCTACTGCGTCCCTGCAGGTGAGGCAGAGTCCTAGACACAGCGAGAGGAGGAGTGGGCTTTTGGGATGGTACACAAGGGGAAATGCACACTCTGTCCCTCTTTGTAGAGGGTGCATCCTTCTGGAGCCATTCACATGAAATTGTGGGGCTGTGTTTTGGGAGTGGGCCTTTGAAAACACTGTGGCGATGAGGAGGAGATAATTAAAATACTTGTGGTTGTAAGCAATGGAAACTGAGTTCTGACTCTGAACAAAATGGGAGTTGTTTATATATATATAAAATCTCAAACAAATGCAGAGTGAGCATGCACCAAAGTTTTATTTAACTCATAATGAGAGAACCAGTGGGATGGCAGAGCTGGCTTCAAAGAGGATATGAGAACTGATATATAAAATATAGCGCTCTTAAAATAATAGAAGGATGCTAGAATTAGACTGCTAAATGCAATACAAAACTGCAAGACTGGTTAAGGTTCTACAAACAATATGTTCATACTGTTTGGGTCTATATTCTCGGCTGATCAGAAACCATCTGCGTCTCTACTGCATAAAAATATTGTAATCTGCAACCTCCAAGTTTTTTCCAAGTTACTATCTACCATTGCAGAACTGGGTCCCTGGTCAATATGTAAGTTCACACTTCCTTGGAGGGTCAGGTGGTTCTTAGAGGGCTTTTAGACAATGCTCTGGCCTGATACTAGAAAGATCACAGATGTCGTTGTGCCTTATTTCCAAGTTTTGGGTGACATTTTTCATAATAATAACCAAGGTAGGGATTGATGAGCAATCAGAAATTGTTTTCCACCAAGCCTTAGATAAGGCCTCAGATGCTTCTCCAGAACTGTGCTCCATGCAGCCACTACCAGTTGATGGGAACTAGTGCAAGGGACGAAATTGACTTGCCATCCACCTTGATGATGACAGTGGCTTGGTTTAGAAGTTCCAGATAGCTTCTCCCACAGCTGGCTGGGGCTATTCCTATGACTCAGTCAAAGCTCTGGCTTAGCCACGAGGAAAGACCTAAACAAGCATCATCTCTCAATGAAAGAAGGTGAGAGGCCAAAGGAAGTGGGAGGTCAAAGGAAACTATTATTTTCATCCTAGATGAATGTTCACTTGCTCTTCCTAAAGTCAGGATTTCATAGATAAGCTACATCGCTTCAGAGCCATTTACGTCAGGCTGATGGGATGCTTTGATTGTTCCTAGTGTAGAGAGTTGTGTGTTAATGGGTGAGGAGCTTGGAAGGGGATGGGAGATTTGCTCTTAGTTACATTGGGTGCTGCTAATGACCTTACAGAGCGTATGGTCCATCCATCCAGTCAACGGACTTGTTGTAATCAAGAGAAATGGGAAGATTAGGTCCCTGAGGAGAAGCAATCATCCTTCATTCATTCCAAGGCATCCCCTGGCACCTACTATGTGCCAAGCTTTATTGAAGTACATTGGAAGCTGTCAGTGAGTCTCTCCCCTAGAAAGACCATGAGATGCTACCATAGAACAAGTTTCCTTTGTGAGCTACACCAAGGCCCACGTGCTTCTGGTCTATTTGCAGCTAGAGGGAAGACTTAAGTACTGTGTCAGTGTCCTTCCTTGGAGTGTTCTTTCTTATAATGACACAGTGTTTAAATTGTCAACAAAAACTCCTGCTTGAAAATTACACTTGACATTTATATTTCTATGCAAAATTGGGAAGAAGGTGGTTCATCAATGTTTCAAATAAGGTAAGAGAACACTAATTCAGTGTCATCATAGGTCTTTCATTTCTGTCCTGAGTGAAATGATAAAAAGGGACAGGAAATTTCCCCTCCCAGGACAGCTGTGAATGGTCAGGTGAAGAACAGCACAAGGAGGCAGAGGCTGGAAGCTGAGCAGGTGATACCTGGCATTGTGATTTTTATGCAGTAAAGGGAAAGTGGAAGATGTGACCCATCTCTGTGTCTTGGTGTCCTGTGACTTCTGCTTCACTGTTCATTACGAGTGAAATGCCTACCTTGTTGAGAGATGGGAGACAACCCCACTTTGGTAGACCATGAAGCAACTGCACTGGGTGAGAAGCTATGGGAGGGTGGGGTGGGTCCAAAGCAAAGAAGACAGCCCCTGCCCTCCCAGAACTCACCATGTAGGAGACAGAAATATACCAAGACTATCAGCCTTCTGAAGGTCAACGTCCACAAGGACATTGAAACTAGAGGGTGTCAACAAGAGAAACATCCTAAGATAGTAGGTAAGAAGATTAATTATACCATGCAAATACTAATCAAAAAAAAGTTGGCATAACTATACCAATGCCAGACAAAGTAGACTCTAGGGGAAAGAGTGTTTCATACATTTTATATCCTGCACACCCCAACTGGAGCCGAAATGTTTCTGCTCTGTGACTTCTGGCCACTCTGCCTTCTCTGGTCTGCCCTGGGGTGTGAATGTCAAGCCAGATCGTGGCTGTCCGCTTTGCCCATCCGTCCTACACCGTTAAAAGGAGGGAGTTCTGCCTCAACCCTGAACCTTAGGTTTTCGCTTTCATCTCTCACCCACTGCATTACCAACTCCTTCTCCTGCTCAACAAGTTTTTCTTGAGTTCCCACGCTGTTCCAGGTACATCTGGGGACGAGATAGATGGATCCCTGCTCTCCTGGGAATTGACAGTATAATGAGGAAGACAAACAAATAGCGACTAAAGAGTCTGAGGTAAACGTGTGGTCATTGCTATTACTTTTGAGTGCACAGGGAGCTCTACTGACCTATGACAAGGGGTTCCTGATTTTAGCTGTTTCCCACCAGGGCTCCAACCACCAAGCCAATTACCACTGGCTCTTCTGAAAAGATGCCAGTAGAGGATGAAACCCTTGACAATCAGCCCCAGGAGGTGTAAGAAGGATAATAGCCCTCTCCTGAATAAGTGCTTGATGTTTCAGGCTGCTCAGGTCAACTCTAACTCAGATGTCTGCTGCTCCTAGACTCTTGAGAAGTGACCACCATCCCCATCTGACACCTGTGGGGAACGCTTGGCTCTGCTCAGGGGGCTGATTGTAAAGTTAGCCCCAATGTGGGGCCTCAGCACCCAGGTCTGCAGGCCCTGGGCCACAAGGAGGAAACTGTGTTCTGGCTTGAGGTGACAAACTGCAGAGTCAGTTTGATCTGGTAACGGATTTTGAAACACCTGGGTACAGGCCAGGTGGTGGAGGCCCATGAGGGAGTAAGGGCCTCTCTAGCCAAAGCTGAGTGGATGGATGGAAATTGTCGGGCAGGGGTTGTGGCTGATTTTACATCATGTAACTTGCTTAACATCAGATAACAGGCCTCATTGAAAACTGGCTCATGCCTTTAGGCGGTTTCTTTCATACCTTCTCAGAAAATCCTGTAAATCAGGGCCCTGAATGGCTGCAGGGCTTCTGAATTCAGCCAAAGTCAGTTCCCTTCCTGTCTTCCCCAGGCTAGGTTTCAGGGTGGATGCTAGACTCTTTAGTACCTTTTGCAAATTAGTACACAATTTTACTAATTGTCCACTAGACAGACACAGTCCCAAGGATGTATGGCTTGTTAAGGGGAGTGAAGGCTGGGTTTCAGGTCCCTCTTACTGCCTTAGCAGGATGTGCTGTGAAATGTACAACCTGTGTAACCCTGCATGTCAGCCTTGCTGAGCTTTATGATGTCCAAGGACAGTTTCTATCATCCCTCCTTAAAATATGCACCTTGGGGGCTTCCCTGGTGGTGCAGTGGTTGAGAGTCCGCCTGCCGATGCAGGGTACATGGGTTCGTGCCCTGGTCCGGGAAGATCCCACATGCCGCGGAGCGGCTGGGCCCATGAGCCATGGCCGCTGAGCCTGCGCGTCTGGAGCCTGTGCTCCGCAACGGGAGAGGTCACAGCAGTGAGAGGCCCGCGTACCGCAAAAAAAAAAAAAAAATGCACCTTGCAAGGACAGAGTTAGCATCAGACCCAAGGGGATGAGCAAGTAGCAATCAGAGAACAAAAGGTAGTAATCCAGCTTCAATTCCACTTCCCTGGCGAAGCCTTCAGTTTTAGGGGCACCAGAAATGATTCTGGATCCTGAACAGGTACCGAAAAATCACAGAGACTCTGATAGGACACCCAGAAGGCAGGGCAAGTTTGGGGTTTCAAAGTCCAAACTAACAATCAGGTGTGTTGTTATTACCTCTTACTTTGTGATCCTCAACATCTTGGAGGAGGCAGCCTGGAAAGCATTTCTAGGGGAAGAAGATGAGGAGACTGGGATGGGAAAGCAAGGAGATGATGGGTGGAGCAGAGGCTGGAGGTGGTGGGAGGGAATGGAGCAAACATATAGGGGAAGGGGCGCAACAAGAAAAAGAAGAGAGGGTAAGCGGGGGGCGGGGGGGACGGAGGTCGGTTGTAGAGCAGGGGGATGAGGAATCTTGGCTGGATAACATTCTATCTTTCTCAGGTTGAAGTCAGTACAATCCAGAATGCTGAAGGGGCTGAAGGTCTAGAGTGGTAATGGAGGACCTCTCTGAGAAGGTTACATTTAGGCTAAGAGCAAAGGTTGAGAGGAATTAGTGGACATAATCATTTCAAACAGAGATTTTTAAAATTGAGTATTATTTCATGTATGAGAGACACACACACACACACACACCCCTTAAGCACATGGCTCAAAGAGTTTTGAGAAATGAATAGAGCTGTGTAGCCCACGCTGGTGGGAGTAGAGATCAAGGTTCACTTTCGTCCATACAGACATCCAGGTGTTCCTGAACCATTTGTTGAAAAGACTTTACCTTCCTCACTGAGTTGCTGTCATACTTCGTAAAAAATTTACCGGTCATACAGTTATGGGTCTATTTCTGGATTCTCCTCTATTCCATTGATATATTTGTCTATCTTATGCCAATACCATGTGCTTTTTCTTTTCTCCCCCTCTTTTTCTGTCTTTTATTTTTGACCTCCTTTTTTCAACTTGACTATATTCTACTTCAATTCCTTTGGTGGTTACTCAAAATTTTAACAGGTACACTTAAGGGTTTTTTCTAATAAATTTATTTATTTATTTTTGGCTGCATTGGGTCTTTGTTGCTGCGCACGGTCTTTCTCTAGTTGCGGTGAGCGGGGGCTACTCTTCGTTGCGGTGCACGGGCTTCTCACTGCTGTGGCTTCTCTTGTTGCGGAGCACAGGCTCTAGGTGTGCAGGCTTCAGCAGTTGTGGCACGTGGGCTTAGTAGTTGTCGCTTGCGGGCTCTAGAGCACAGGCTCAGTAGTTGTGGCACACGGGCTTAGTTGCTCCACGGCATATGGAATCTTCCAGGACCAGGGATTGAACCCGTGTCCCCTGCATTGGCAGGCGGATTCTTAACCACTGTGCCACCAGGGAAGCCCCGGGTGTTATTTTTTAAACCAGATAATTAGACTATTTACAATCAATGCATATTTAAAAATTTTAAATAATTACACAACTTACAATCAATGCACACGTAGGCTGTCCAATCAATTTTTGCTGATTTCTGTCCTCACTAATTCTTCTTACATGACACAACATTTGTCTTTATTTTCCTAGTTCCATTTTTTAATACTTTTTTCAGGGAGGGTCTGTGAAGAATAATAGCTCTTGATCTCTGCGTTTCTGAAAATGAATTTCAATCCAGAGTTCTATGCTCAAATGAGTTATCATCACGAGTGATTCCATTTCTGGGCATGAGTTCAAGGTCTAGTTCCCAAAGGATTTATCTTATAGACAGCCTCACATGAGTCACACAGCTGTTTTCTTCTTTTTTTTAAGACAATTTTTTAGAAAGAAGTTTTAGGTTCATAGCAAAGTTCAGGGGAGAGTACAGAGATTTGTAATATAACCACTGTCCCCACACATACATAGCCTCCCCCACTATCCATATCCCCCACCACAGTGGTACATTTGTTACAAATGATGAACCTACGTTGACTCGTCATAATCACCCAAAGTACAGAATTTGCCTCAGGTTTTACTGACGTCATACATTCTACGGGTTTGGATAAGTGTGTAATGACATGTATCCACCACTGTAGTAACGTACAGATAGTTTCACGGCCCGAAAAATCCTCTGTGCCCTGCCTATTCATCCACCCTTCCTCCCTCCCCTGGCAACCACTGATCTTTGGACTGTCTCCATAGTTTTGCCTTTCCCAGAATGTCACAGAATTGGAATCATCCAGTATGTAGCCTTTTCAGATTGATTTCTTTCACACAGTAACGTACATTTACGTTTCCTCCCTATCTCTTCATGGCTTGATAGCTCATTTCTTCTTAGCACTGAATAACATTCCATTGTCTGGATGGACCAGTTTATTTATCCCTTCATCTACTGAAGGACATCTTGGTTGCTGCCAAGTTTGGGGAATTATGAATAAAGCTGCCGTAAACATCTGTGTGCAGGTTTTTGTGTGGACATATTTTCAACACCCTTGGGTAAATACCAAGGAGCGTGATTGCTGGATCAGATGGTAAGAATGTGTTTTAGTTTTGTAAGAAACTGCCGAATTGTTTTCCGAAGTGGCTGCACCATTTTGCATTCCCGGGCCACACGGTTCTGATTTCTGCTTGTTGCTGGGGCTAAGTTCCTCTGGTGGCCACGGGAACATTTTGTCTTTTGTTTTCAGGTTTGGCTATATGTTTTTAAACTTGGGGCGTAGTCGTCTGTATCTGTTTAGTCCTCCATCTTGGGCAGACTTGTTTACACTCAGGAACAAGCACTACCGAGACAGAGGACAAAGCAAGTGTACAAACCCTACTGAGGAGAGAGGTTTGGAGAGAAGGCCGTCTGATTGTATGGTCATAAGAGACTGAGAGCTAGTAAGGTGAGATTACAAAGGCAGGTCTGAACCACACAGGGCCAGGGTAAGGAGTCTTGAATTTATTCCCAGTGTGGTGGAAAACCATAGAAACATTTTAAGTAGAGAAAGTGACATGATTGATTTCGAGATTTAAAAAGTAATTTGGCATTTATTGCTGGCTTTCTCATTCTCTTTACTTATCTAGCTTCTGAGAGCTCCTGATTTTACTTTCATATACATATGGCTGTTTCCACAGCCTCCAAGCATTTACATTTTGAGAATGCCTTCCAAAATATAAATAAAAGTTTCCAACATTAGTCTGCAGAAAAGAAGAAATCATGGTAAAGAACTGGACTAATACTGGGTTATAAACTGCATGACTCAAAGGAAGCAAAAATGTAATTTGCATTAGTTTTAGCCAAATCTTAGTAAATTAAAATATATCAAGTAATTATTTAATAAATGCAGTGCAAGAAAAAGAGTGAGATGGAGTAGGGAAACTATAGATTAAAAGACACTTGAGAGAAATATCAATGAGTGATTATGTGGAGAACTTATTTGGATCTTGAATTAAGCAAACCGTAAAAAAAAAAATATGACATTTGTTAGATAGTTGAATTGGATATTTTATGATATTAAGAAAATGTTACTTTACATGTAATAATAGTTATTTTAAAAGCCCTTATCTTTTAGACATATATACTAAAATATTTTCAGATGAAATGGTATGACATGATATTTCATTCAAAATAATATAGAGTGGGGTAAGTGGATGGAAGTATAAATGTAACAAGATGGCTGTAAGTAAGTTGTTGAAGCTGGAAAATGGGTACATGGAAACTTATGATACTATTCAGTCTACTTTTTTGTATAGATTTGAAATTCCGTAATAAAAATCTTTGAAAGAAATGTGCCATTTTTAAACATTCAGTAAGAAATATGAATGTAATCAATACAAATTTTCTAGGTAAAAGTCTGTGATCCTTCTCCTTTCCAATCATCCTTTCCTTGATTTTATGTATTATCTATCTATCTATCTACCTATCTATCATCTATCTGTCTGCCTGCCAATCTACCCATACATTGTCAATAACAATTGTTCCAAAGTCTGACTCAGAGTTGCTGTCTCCATTTGGGTTCCCCCAGAAGCAGACCCTGAAATGAAGGTTCAAGTGCAAGCAGTTTATTTTGGAAGTGCAGGAAACATGCAAACAACATGGATAAATCTCAAAACATTATGCTGAGCAAAAGAACCTGGGTACAAAAAAATATGTACTATAAGATTCCACTTATATGAAATTTTAGAACAGGCAAAACTAACATAATGTGGCAGAAACAGATCAGTGGTTGCCTAAGACAGGAGATCAGGAATTGACCACAGGGAGGAATGAGGGAATTTCTAGGGTGGATGGAAGCAGTCTACATCTCCATTGTGGTGATGGTTACCCAGGTGAATACTTTTGTCAAAAGTCATCAAACCATAGATTTAAAATGGGTGCATCTTATCACATACACATTATACCTCAACGTTGACTAAAAACAGAAATTCCTTTTACCAGTTGATAGAGTGTCAAAATAAAAGAGACACATAAAATGACCTGACCTTTAAAAAGAGTTACTTTTAAAATCTTCAGCTTGAAGCCAATCTCTTCCTTGGCCCCTTCTCAGGGAAGTTCAGTGAAGAAACAGCTTTCCATACTTCCTCCACCTCTTCATTTTCTTCCTAAGGAAGAAAGTATTTATTCCTCATCAAGGAAATGAAGAGTGAATTTATATTCGATTTTTTACATTCAGAGTTGATTTAATACGAATTAGAATTTTTGGAATAAGACAGTACTAGTTCTAACACTTTTAAGTATTAAAGCCAATAAGCTTCCAACACGCATAATTCAAATTCACGAGACGGCTTTTCTTAGCTTCATAATTATTACTTCCTCACACCTTTGGAATCACTGGCATCTATTTCTCATTTTTTTGTAATCTCTTCATCTGGGAGAAGTAAGCTCAGGGAGACTTCAGGCATTTCTTAGTTTTGCTCTTCTGCTCCCAGCTATAAACACTTGGAAACACACCGTTTCTGATTTGAAAATTACTGACTGTCAATCCATGGATGCTGGAGGGTGTTTTGAAACCCTCTGCCGCCACCCAGCTGTCTGCCTCACCATGAGGACACGTGTTTCAGCCTCACTTTCTTTCACCAGCGAGCCTTCTGGCCCCATGGTTTCCTACTCGATTCCTGCTGGAAGCTCTAGGTCTTCTGCTACTTTATACAGAGGATAGAATTCACCTCAGAATTGTACATTTGGCCATATGGATTGTAATGTCTAAGAATCCAGATGCCAGCTTTCCCAGAATCAAGGGCATAGAGGCCATAATCTGTTGAACAGTTCTGAAATCAGCTACAGTCTTACCACAAGCATGTGCAATAACTACCATCCTGCGTAATAACTGGCCAGCCAGCAACCTAACATTCTGGGATTATTTGCTTCCCTTCAAATTTCTCTCCAGCAATACCTGCACTGCAGTTTATCCCACAGAGTTGATTTCTCCTGGCTAATTCGGAGAAACATGTTTTTTCCCTTTCCAAACCTTATTATCCAATTTACAGTGGTAGGAGGTATTCACAGGGATTCAAGAAAAGATTCCCAACCCTCTCACACTGCTGGTGGGAATGTAAATTGATACAGCTACTATTGAGAACAGTGTGGAGGTTCCTTAAAAAACTAAAAATAGAGCTACCATATGACCCAGCAATCCCACTCCTGGGCATATACCCAGAAAACATGAAAACTCTAATTTGAAAAGATACACGCACCCCAATGCATGTATGGCAGCGCCATTTACAATAGCCAAGATAGAGAAGCAACCTAAATGTCCATCGACAAATGAATGGATAAAGAAGATATGGTATCTATATACAACGGAATACTACCGAGCCATAAAAAAGAATGAACTAATGCCATTTGCAGCAACATGGATGGACCTAGAACAGGGGTCCCCAACCCCTAGGCCGAGGACCGGTACTGGTCCACGGCCTGTTAGGAACAGGGCCACACAGCAGGAGGTGAGCCGCAGGCGAGCGAGCGAAGCTTCATCTGCTCCCCATCGTTCCTGATCACTCGCATTACTGCCTGAACCATTGCTCCTATTACTGCCTGAACCATCCCCCCTCCCATCCCTGGAAAAACTGTCTTCCACACAACCAGTCCCTGGTACCAAAAAGGTTTGGGACTGCTGACCTAGAGATTATCATACTAAGTGAAGTAAGTCAGACAGAGAAAGACAAATAACATATGATAACACTTACACGTGGAATCTAAAAAAATGATACAAATGAACTTATTTACAAAACAGAAATAGACTCACAAACATAGGAAAAATACTTATGGCTACCAAAGGGGAAAGGGGTGGGGGGAAGGATAAATTAGGAGTTAGGGATTAGCAGATGCATACTACTATATATAAAACAGATAAACAACAAGAACCTACCGTATAGCACAGGCAACTACATTCAATATCTTGTAATAACCTATAATGAAAAAGAATATATATATTGATATATATAAAATATATATAATTGAATCACTTTTCTCTACACCTGAAACTAACACAACGTTGTAAATCAACTGTAATTCAATTAAAAAAAAAAAAGATTTCCAGGACTTCCCTGATGGTCCAGTGGGTAAGACTCCACGCTCCCAATGCAGGAGGCCCGGGTTCGACCCCTGGTCAGGGACCTAGATCCTGCATGAATGCTGCAACTAAGGGTCCGCATGCCTCAATTAAAGATCCTGTGTGCCACAACTAAAACCCGGAGCAGCCTAAATAAATAAATAATAATTAAAAAAAAAGATTCCCGAACTCACTAGCAGCCGGGGAAATGCAGATGAAAGAAACAAAGTGCCACGCCTTGTACAGATAAGATTGGCAAACGTTTTAAAGTTGGTATTTTCATTAGGTATTGCTGCATAACAAAGTGCCCCCCCTTAAGATTCTTGGAATCTCTCTTACATAACAAAGAAGATCTAGGAGACATACCTTTAAATCTGACATCTCAAAATCAGAAAATGGTCTACAGCTGCATCCTTGACTTTGACGATTTACCTGAAAATTATTCTAAGACCAAATTTTATTGACAACACTCCAGATTTGATCTTTGCGTTTTCTTACTTTGAGGACCTTTTGCTTACTAGAAAGACCACCCTTGTCCCTCACATTTCCTCTAAATTCTGCTACAAAACTAAACAGTTCCTTCTGTAGTTCATCTCTCTGGCTTTTTAAAACCATATTTACCTATTTTACCATAGGCAGCCAGAAGAAGCCATTTGTTGCTTGTAACTTTCTACCTGGGAATTTCCCCAGCCAGATCTTACCAGATGGGGTGGGCCCTGGAGTTAATTTCTGGGAAGAATCAGCCTGAGATGCCTTGCATATTCTGTTTGACAGAGAGAGTAGAATCTGGTGCCTGGAATAAATCAGAAGGGAGAAGTAAATCCCAAACTAAGAATTTTATAATTCTAACCTCCTGGGGAAGGTACTGAAATTCTACTCCATTACTCTTGAAACTTCAACTAAAGACTTTGAATTTGTGAATATATGCCTGCAGATAGAATATTCTCACAAAACAGTGAAGTATGCAAAATCTCTGAGGAGCCAATATTTATTAAATAAATTCACAGAGAGTCACTAAAAACATTTATGTGAGGCTAGGTAAACAGAAAAAAATTTTTTTTCCCATTCAATTCACTATTATCTTTAAATACCTACTTCTTTACAAAGCCCTACATGAGGGACTTGGTTTGGAACCAAAGAACAGTGAGGCATAATCCCTGCTTTGAAATTAGGTAATATATCATAGAATATGACCTAAATGAATATGTGATGACACAGTTATACTCCAAGTGAGCACTCATCAAATAATTGCTTTTCCAATTTTTTTGTTACCATAGATTGACATGTGAAATCTTTCTTAATACGGGATCGCTAATATAGAGAATACCCTATTTATGAAATTAATCGTTTATGTTGAAAACAGATTATTAATGTGAATTTAACCCATACCATCTGGAAAAAGTAAATTTAGAAAAAAGGAAATATTAAAAAAATACCAGGTAGTACAATATAATTCTGTGAGATTCTGTTTGGGAACAATTAGGGTCTTATGGGGCTAGGTTGTTTTATGCCTGTTTCCCAATTCTAGTCTTTTGCTTTCCCCTGTAGTGTGACACGAGAGAAAGAGTGTGGGCTTTGAGTTCAGTAAATCTGGGCTCATATACTGCTCTATCACTTAAAAGCTGTGTGACATCAGATGAGTTACAGAATGTCTTTGTACCTCAGTTTCTTCATGGATAAAATGGAGGCAATAACTTATATCTCCAGTCCACAAGTCAGTGGCTGGCTGAGCGTCAGAACTCAACATTTGTTTAACAAACAAACAGTCGAATAATATCAGAAATATTCCCTGCACTTGGCTGACATTTAATGACAAATCTTCGCATGCCTGTTGCAGTGGTATGAGTAACTGCTTCTACCTTGCTTCATTTTCCTCCAGGTAACATCTGGGTCCTCCATTACCAGCTCCCTTCTTGGTTAAATACCTGCTAGGGTTTCTGATGATCAAGTGTGGGTTTCTGCTTTGTACTCCTGACGTAGCTCAGGTTTTCTGTTACCATGGACTCCAGAATCTGGTCTATGGCTCAAACAGCACACTTGTTATTATCCATTTTTAAGTTGCTCCCATCCCAATGAGGTTAAATGAGAATCTGAAGTAGGAGTAGCAAAGGTTCAAGGACCCATCCACTTGAAGTGGGTGTCATATGTGGTAAAGCGACATCAGGAACAATGATCAGAGCAGAGGTCGGAGATGGGGACGTGGGTGTAAGGGCTTGCCATGAGTGGGAGAGGAGAAAGACAAGTCGCCGGGAATCGTAATCTGCCAATATTTGTCAGGTTGTCATCTTCATTACCTGATGGTCTTGTTTGATCCTGCTGCAATTTTGCAACAACACACGATTACCCCTGCTACTCATGGGCAGACAGGCTTTTCTCCCATCCAGACAATGCGGATGGAAGAGAAATTAGCAAGGGACAGCAACCAGATTAAATACGTCTTATGGAGAACAGTGTGATTTTGCATCTTTTTTCCTGGGGCAAGTGAAAACACAGGGCCACGTGAAAACACAGGGCCACATGGAAAACAAGCTAAATATGTTGGAGGGAAACTCCAGGATATAAAATTGAGCTGCTGGCTTGGAAAGTAGTATCCTCTCTGTGTAAATAGTTTCTTTGTCCAAAGAGGGCTAAACAGGGCCCATTTATGGATTAATGACTTTCATAATGATTAAAATTAAAATTAGAACTTACCGTGTAGTGAGAAGCTTATAGCTCTATAAAAACTTACAGAGACACCAAATAATTTTAGTAAACTGCTTATGGAAGGCTATGCCTACAGGGAGAGGGGAAGTCAGACCACAGACTCTCTTTTAAGAAGCTGCCAATACACCTTGGACTCAAATGATAAGGCACCTACGTGTTCTCTGAAGCCAGGATTGGGAAAATGTAAGAGTGTTTTGGTAGGCAAGTGGAGAAACTGGTATCTTCATAAAAGACATTATACACGGGAAGTTCTCTGGAGATTTTCTTGCCATTACTGTTATAGCTATATCTTCTCTCCCTCCCCAAATAGCCCACTTTGATAAAGTTCGTCAACCAACTTGAATGTTGGCGAATGGCTGGTTGTATATGAGTGAAATGATGATTATCTTTTAAATTGAATTTTGTATCCATTAGCCAGTGGTATTCAGTTTTCTTCCCCAAGATCTGGGAGGGCAAAAAGTTTCAGTCGCCTGATTTGGTGGCTTTGTCCCTGTGGCATTAACCACTGAAGGGTCTGCTTCCAGCACAGACAGCTCCCTTAATGGCTGGAGCACAAACATCCCTGATCCCACTGGTGGCATCCTCTTCTTAAATTGGGTGCAGCCTTCCTCAGAGACATGATCAAATGGTTGTATTTTATAGTACGATTAGAAATAAACCTGAGCATTTTGAGACTGAATACACAAATGGACAATGGCCAGACCACATATAAAAACAGAATTTTGATTCATAACCTGCAGCAACCTGCCCAAGGAATCAAACCTTCATAATAAACAACTCAGGAAGCCAGCCTGCTACAAGCCAGACTTGGCAGGAAGTCAGATGGCTATCTCCAGGGACAATCCAGGAAGCTAAAAAATAACTTTGTAACAATCAGCCCCAAATGGTCAGGACTTGGTTAATAACTGACAACTTGCTTAATTTTTCTCCCTATTTCCAATTTGGGACCAACCAGAGAAAGTAAAATACAAGACCCTAACCAATGACTTAGGATGCCCTGCTGCTAGTTGGCCGCCTATAACTTTCCCATGCCCAACAGCCTCCAATCAAGGCACGCCTAACCCTTCCCTTTTTCCCACTGTAAAGCTTTCCCACTGTCTGCCTGCCTGCCTGCCTGAGTCTGCTAAGGCACAAGTGATGGTGGCTGACTCCCTAGCTATACAGCAAGCTCAGAAAAAAGTCTTTGCTTTTTCTCATTTGGTTGGTCATTACTTCCATAGCAGTGTGGTTTAAACATGCTCTGTAGGTCAATTGGTTCCCAAATCCATTCACTTAAGAAACATTTATCAAAGCCTTTAATATGAGCCATATCCCTTGCTAGGTGCAGGAGTAAATAAAAAAAAGGTAAGATATAGTTCCTGCCCTAGAGGACAGTAAGTAGCTTGACAACTAAGGGGATGAACATGAATGACTCAGCAACCAAGCCGATGGGTATTACTGTGCTGGGCAGTGTTCTCCAAAAAGTGGTCTGCTGACTTCTGGTTACACGAGATAACTTCCAGGAAGTGGAAAGGGTTGAACGCCTTTACTTTAATAGTTGTAAACTTGAATGCAGATTAGAAAAAGCAGGGTTTCAAGCCGTACCGAGCCCATGATTTCAGATATTACTGCTGTAGGATGAGTCTGTATCTGTCAAAATCTAGTCAGGAGATAAAAGCCATCCTTATTTTAACAGGGGAAATCTAATATAAAAAATTGTTAATGGGGTACTAAAAAGCTAAAAAGGCAAAAAGAGAACGTTTAAGGTTATCATGCAGGAAGCTGCCACTCTTAGGGAAGAGGCTGAAATTGTTCAATTTTAGAAGCTTGGAGGGCCCTGGAGAGCTGAAATTCAAGACCTCTGACAAGAAGTTGCTGCTCAGGGTCTCGCCTGGCGGTCCAGTGGTTAAGACTTCGCCTTCCAGTTCAGGGGGTGCGGGTTTGATCCCTAGTGGGGAGCTGAGATCCCACATGCTTTGAGGCCAAAAAACCAAAACATAAAACAAAAGCAACACTGTAATAAATTCAATAAAAGCTTCAAAAATGGTCCACATTAAAAAAAAAACAAGAACAACTTAAAAAAGCTGCTGCTCACGTAAAACCAGTGTCTCTGAGCTGAGTGGGGGGCCCTGTGGGCCAGGGTACCAGGCAGACATCTGAGGGACACCAAGTGTTATCAACAACTGTGGCTGGAACGCCATCCTTTGCTGGGGTGAAGAGGTATTGTTTGGGGGGGTGGGGGGTGGGCAAAGGAAGAGGAAGCAGACAGGAAGGACCAAGCCCTTTCTTCCCCCTCTAGCTTTGCTGTCTCCTTCTGGGCTCCATCGGCTGATCCTAGTAAGGAGGCAGCTGGCGAATGAGAAACGGGGTTTGCCTAGTGCCAGCCCAGCATCAGAAGCTGAGTATAGAAGAGTGTTTGAATCTGAGAAACAACAGGT
The DNA here is from genome assembly GCF_005190385.1 of Monodon monoceros. Classification (NCBI taxonomy): domain Eukaryota; kingdom Metazoa; phylum Chordata; class Mammalia; order Artiodactyla; family Monodontidae; genus Monodon; species Monodon monoceros. Next base: position 6,354,028 of record NW_021703766.1, on the reverse strand, counting down.
TAATATTTGCAAGAGTCTGTCCCTTGGGCCATTCAGCATACACGTGCGTGTGAACACATGTACGCACACACACTTCTAAACGTGATTAAACTTCCCAGAAGAAAAACTCCATTTCTACCTAACAAATTGCAAACATCCTTTGTACAAAAGATGTTCTCACTCGTTCTCCAAAATCCCAGCAGACATTTTATCCGTTTCTGGGAAACAGTTACACTATTCATCTTATCTCCTGTCAGTTACACCTGGACTTTAGTCATAGACCCATCTGAATATTCTATTATCTCAAGGCTAGGAGCAAAGTTAACCCTCTTTAAAAAAATGTACACAATAATAAGAGGACAGAGGAGAAAGAAGTTAGTACACACACACACCAAGGAAGAAAAGATGTGAAGCTGCTCCGTAATTTGTTCCTGTAATTGGTCGCAAGGCTGTAAGGGTCGCAAGTTAATAAACTTCATTCTTTCCCTACACACTCCATGTTTCCTCTTTCCTCAGCCAGCATCTCAACTGCTCAGGGTTGACGCCTGCTAGGGTGACCCAAGACTTCATAACCTAAAGGGTTGAAATAGTTCCCACCTCTGAGGTTGTAGTTTTTCATTAAAATTTGTCATTGGACAGGGAAGTGCTAAGAAAGATGCCCTGGAGAATGCTCTGGGCATTCTTCATCACCCATTGTGTAGGAACAAAACACATGTCCCTTTGTTCCCAAGATCACATGCACCAGCCAGGAGAGTAAACTTCTTGGCCCACTGATTTACTGGTAAAATGACCAGATTGTTTCAATTTCTGTCTTAATGGGACCACTGTTGTCCTCCCTGGTGGGAGCACACCTTCCTTGGGAACCCAGATCTCCAAACAATGGAGGTCAAAATTGAGGGACAGGAAGCAAAATGCCTAAGTGGGTTATTGGGTGTAACAGTGAGAGGAGCCACTCCCTCTGCCTCTGTTGATCCCAGACCATACATTCTGACCATGATGAAAGCAACAGCCCCATCTGAGAGGTCAGTGGTTCAAAACATAAATTACATTTTGTAAGATGGAGTGTTGTACCCCACCTAGGGCCATGACTGAATCTTCAGTAGACCATTCCACCATCCTATTACACCCACTGCTCCTGGGTGTTGGGGTATGTGCTAAGACCAGTGAATTCCAGAGGCACAAGCCCACTGCTCCACTTCTTCTATTGGGAAATGGGTTCAGCTATTGGAAGTAAGGCTGTGCAGAATATCTTGAGGGATTCCACAAATCCATGGATTGTGGTGCCAGCGAAGCACTGTGAAAAACTTCGAGCTTCTGCCCCAGGATGTAGGGAGCCAGAAGGTGCACTGTCCTCACCTTCACAATGAATTAGAGTCAGATTAACTTCAAAGTCACAACCTCTTCATAACTCACCAGAGAACTGAGGTCACAGAGCAATCTGAATCTAAGGAGATTCAGAGAGAGAGGAGAAATGCACCTCATTTAATTGCTGGGAACATAATTAGATGAAATCAGTATTTCTTAGATGTCCTAGGTACATATCTCCAGACGGACAGACACACCTACACACTTAATTCCATGGGCTTCTGTATTTACTACTTAGAATAAGGTTCAGATTAGGAGATGGTCTGCTTGGCGGTAAATTCTACTGGGCTGAACTATCAAAAATCGATAATTGTTTTTGACCCATGAAAGGCAATTTCTTTTTTTTTTTTTTTTTTTGCGGTATGCGGGCCTCTCACTGTTGTGGCCTCTCCCGTTGCGGAGCACAGGCTCCGGACGCACAGGCTCAGCGGCCATTGCTCACGGGCCCAGCCGCTCCGCGGCATGTGGGATCTTCCCGGACCGGGGCACGAACCCGTGTCCCCTGCATCGGCACGTGGACTCTCAACCACTGTGCCACCAGGGAGGCCCAAGGCAATTTCTTACGGTTCAACCTAATACATCACCATATTCTAAATTAATGGCTGTTTTTTAAAAGTTACTAATTGGACAAAAGCTCCAATACTGAATTAGACTAAAATTATTATTTGAAAGTATAAGAGAATGAAAAAGTACATGAAAACAGGTATTTATTACAGAACAATTTTTTTTCTTAATTAATTAAAGGCTTTAAACAAAAAAACATAACTCCACACACTGACATTGACTTGGTAGCATGGAAATATTTCAGCCTGGAGAGGCATGTTTGTTCTTGATGAATTTACATATAATAAATTCTCATGACATTTGATTCCGAAGTATATGTATGAACTGACTTGACATGATTATAAACATAAGGGCAATTTAAACACTGGTATCAGTTTACATGAGTCAATTCAAGGTCAGTGACTGGAGAACTATATTAAAAAAATCTGACATAAAAAATTTTTTACGAAGCAACCACGTACCTATGTACAGTTGAAGATCAAGGGTTAAAAATCCACTCTTGATGAATACCATTAAGCAAAGGATGTATAACATCCAACACACATCTGTTCCAAAAACAGCATGTTTCCAAAGTTATACATTTCTTTACAAATAAACATTACAGCATTAATAACTATAGAGGAACCAACAGAATGAGTTCCAAAATGTGCTAATTCTCACAAGGCATCCCTGAGCCATATCTTAAGCCATCAGTTTTAATCTTGGGGTTTTAAGAACATCTTCTTTGTTTTAATTGGTTTTATGTCTCCATTTTCATCTTCTTCATAATTGGCACGGTCTCTTTTTTTGGCAAACTTTTTCCCAATTGTCCCCACCAAGGTCTCGTATCTGTTAAGATGATATACACAACAAGTTTAGTTTCAAATAAAAAAGGTAGGATTCAAGACTTGTCAAGAATATCAAACCAAGTACGTAACAAAGAATAAGAAAAATCAAAACTTTGATTAAAAGAAACCATCTGATTTAAAATTTATGAACTTCTCTATGAACGATTAAATTCTTCACTGTTTTTGGTTTTGGTTTTCCATTATCCTAAATAAACTGAGATGTATATTTTAAAATATGTATTAGAAGCAGCACTAGAAATAAGCCCTCAATTTGCCAGCCTGTGACAGGTATAAATCCACCCCAGGCCATGTTAGAAGATGACTAAGCCAAGATGACTCCCTGCTGGGGTACTCCCTTCAAAGGTACGGTAGTCCAGTCACCATGCGGAAAGAGTGCACATGTGAGAGACAGTGAATGCTGGGCTCAGATTATAAAGCTGGTCCAAGGTAATAGTTACCTTCTAGCCATTTCTTCATCTGACACATCGAGCTCCACTGTTTCCTCTTCAACTTCCTCTGCTTTGTTCTTAGCATTCATCTGAAGCATTAATTTCTGAAAAATACAACAATGGGGACTAGCAGGGCTGGAAAAAGCTTGTTAAAGGAACTGGTGTCAAACGTATTTGAAGGTAGAGACACAGAAGCCACAGAATCTATAGGACTAACCAAAATTTATAAGGGATTCTCTATAATACTTTATTCTACAATAAGCAGATAGAAGCCAGCTCTGAATTAAAATAATAATAAGACAAAGTTCCACTAGATTAGACTTACTGTTAATGAATTTAAATGTGTTTTAGATCATAAATTTATTAGTTACTTGTATCTAAAGCAGGCACACTGCTGACACAATCTAGTGACTGGGGGAAAGAAGAAGTAAACTTTCAGATACTTTTTGAACTTCCCAACTTTGAGCCAAATGGGAGAAACACTACAGTCAAGAGTAATTTTAAATGTAGTTTTTGGTGGTGGTTGAGGAAGGGGAGCAGCAAACTGCTGGAAGAACTGGAAGGCTGGCTCTGGTATAATTAGGAGACCTTCCTCACCCCTGAACACGCGGGTGGATAACGCACTGATTTCTACATGATGTCCACGCATCATGGGTCTCTCCTTCATTTCTTTTTCTCACATTAACCTTTTCTTGATAGTTATCCTCTGACAGACTTAAAAAAAAAGAACACTACCTCTTATCACTAGAAACACATAGATATAAAAAAATGTATTCTAAGTTCATCCTGCTTATAATAAAGTAAGTACTCTCAAGTTGGTATCATTCTTTTTATAACCAGGTACATTGAACTTTTCTCACAATTTATGACAGCTCAGACCTGCAAGCCAAACAGTTCAAAACCTTTCCCAGAGAGAATATATTCAGTGTTACAGAGTGCCAGTGATTAAAGTCATTTTCTAATAACTTCCCACGTCAAATTTGGAGGGCCAGATCAACTCCTTTTCCCACTGTATCAGACATACTTTGGAGTCCTTGCCTGCCCAATACCCTAGTCTCTGGGCATCATCCACTCATAATCTTTGCTATCTTTTTTTCCCTTTCACCCCATTGTCCTCTTTGTCTTCCTAATCTAAAGCGTAAGCAGGCCAAAACAAGGAAATATATTAAAAACAAACACTTTGTGTTGATTCTGTGTAAAGTAAATTTAACACCTTAATTATCATATCCCCTCAAAAAAGGAAGAGAAAGAAAATCAACCTACAATCTTTAAATAAACTCTGGCATTTAGTTTGGTTAACTGTGGTTCCTATAAGCATCCTGAGAGAACTGGTTTTCAACCGGGTATGATTTTGCTTGCCAAGGGACCTCTGGCAATGTCTGGACACATTTTTAGGGGTCACAACTGGGGTGTATATATGTATCTAGTGGGTAGAGGGTAGAAGCTAGGGATGCTGCTCAACATCCTACAGTGCACAGGAAAGCCCCCACCATAAAGAATAATCTGGCCCCAATTGTCAAAAGTGCCAGGGCTAAGAAACCGTGGCTTCAAGTGATAGTTACAAAACTAAAGCTTTATACCACAAACCTCCATTTGGTTGGTCAAGTACCTGACAGATGGCTTTCAATATATAAGCCAGAGTTGTAATAGTTATTTGTTAAACGAAGGTCTGTGCTTCTCTACAAACCCGAGGCAGGAAAATTAAAATGAACGTCTCAGTTATAAGCTGAATATTTCGTTTTCAGACAAACTTTTCAAAGATTCATTTAAAAATCTATTTACAAGCTTGGATTAAAACCTGTCCATTAAAAAGTCAAATTACTCAAATTTTAAGTAACATTTTTTCCACTAGAAAAGATACATTTATAGATGCCAGAAAATAATTTTTTGTAATAGCATCATATGAATAAAATCCTGACATTCCTGCAAAAGAACTGAGGTAAAATTCTAACACTTAACAGTGGCACTTTCCGGGACTATATACTGCTATATTAAATTATCTACTCAATTCTATCATAAAACTAGACTGCAATGCCTATAATTTCTTTAAATAGCTACGGCAATAGTTCAAGACTTGCTATTTTCTATATAATGAGGAGAAATGGTATCTGGTGGGGAAAAACCTAAACCCAATTATAAGCAGAAAGAATTCAATTGGAAAAATCTTAAATGTGAAGCAATTATATTTAATACCTCAACCTCAGGATTAAATCCTCTGAATGACATTCTTCCGTAGAGAAGATCTTCACATAACAAGAAACTCTGCTCTTCTATTATGAAACTCCTAGACGAGAAAATAAACCTGTATTAATACCATGACTACTTATAACAAAGCACAGCAGATAAAAGTCAAGATTTCAAATGAAAAATACATCTTATGGTTCTCAGCGGAATCAAGAAAAAATACAGTAATATTTCTGACCTAGGATTAGAAATAAAAACTGATTAATTTGGTCAACAAAAGCATTAGGAGGCAAGAGCGGCAGGGCACCTGAATTTTCCAAAAGTGAAGCAAAGGTTCGTTGACGTTTATACCCCCCACCAAGTTTTTATTAAATCTGCAGAAATTAGTTAGTGTCCTAGGTAGCTTTAAAAGAGTGTTTTAATTGGAGCTCTTAGCTGTAAATAACGACTGGCCCTGGATGACTTAAGTAGAGAAGTAATTTATTATAAGGATACTGGTATCTCACAGAATCAATGGGAGAGCTGGATGAGCAGAACTGGAAAATGGGCAGAAACAGGGTAGCTAGGTGGCTGGCTCCAAACCAAAATCAAGCTACAAAACCACCCTGGTAAAAATGACACTGCTGCTGAGAGGGCATCCAGGAGGCACTGTTGCCCTGGAAATGTGATGCAAGTGTGAATGTTTCAGTCTCCAAAAGGGATTCTCCCGTGAGTCACCAGTGTATGACCCCAATTCCAGGTAAGCATATCCGACTACAGCCCAGCAATCAACCATAAAGCAAGCCAGGAAAGCAAATACTTGGCCTTTACGGCAGATTGTTCCTTGTCAAGCAATCCTGCCCTGCTTCTTGTCAAGATGTGCTCATTCATTCACTCACTTGGCAAACGCTTGTTAAACCAAACTGTGTGCCAGGCACTGTTCTAGAGCTGGGGAGACAGCCATTACTGAGAGGCTCTGCTCTCATGGAGGTTACATTCTAGAGGGGGGCCAGATAAAAAATAACAGACTTATACAATGGATAAACATGAAGAAGGTTATTCCACTCCTGGCCACAAGGGAGCAACTGGTACCAAACCAGCCCGCCAACTGTAACCAAAAAATTTAGGCACATGTTCTCTTGAACTTTTTGTTCAGCCTCTTCCATAAACTAGGGATTCCCTTTCAACCGGCCGATCTCGTTTCTTGTGAAGTACAGGTGATAAAACATCACCAATGTCCCCAGTAAATCATCTCCCTCAGGAAAGCACCATACATATGCATTTAAGCATTCACTTAAGTTAAGAGGTGGACCCAAAGGCCAGGAAAGGATTCATAGTAGGGCCACTGGCCCCTCAGAGGGCTTTCCCATGGGTTTCTATTGGCCCAATAACTGTAACATTAATATAAAAAGGAGCATAAGTGGTTTGTTATCTACAGCATAGTTTCAATGATGAGCGACACTAATTCAGTTAGCAAATAAGGGAAATATTCATCTACTTTTGCAGATGAGAAACTACTGCTCAGAAAAAAATAAACAAACTTGCCTAAAATAATATGCCACAAATAATATGCAAGGCAAAACAGGGCAAAAACTCACTGCTAAGAAATAATTCTCTATGGGACTCTCTCATTTTAGCACACCTTGTGAGTGAGGCACTAAATGCCCTTTTGTTCCGAAATATCTTTTTAAGGATATATGCACAGTGAACAGCTTTGAAAGGCAGAGCTTTGCCTTCATTCTTCCTCTGGAGCAAAGCGCAGACTTGCTTAATGCCCAGTATAATAAAGATAATGCCTCCATTGGAGCCAAGGGCAAGTCTGTTTGCAGTCTAGTATCAAAGACTCAGGTTTCCTAAGCTCAGGACTTTGCTGTGATGCAAACCTACTGTGGGTGCCACATCCTCCTCCCTGGGATTAGGGGAAATGATGCCAATGTGATGCTCATGCTGCCTGCTGTGCTGTGAGTAATAAAGTCCTCTGTCTTTGACTCAGGAATCTCGTACCTTCCACCAGTATCCATGAAACTGTGGCAGGCTAACTTGTCAGTTTGCTAAGTAGGGTCAATCTCAGAGTTCACAGTTCTTAAAGTTCATCAGGCCACAATGCACAAGCACGAGAAGCACAGAAGGCAAAAATACTTTTTAAACAACATCCTATGGCAAAGGAGCAACTAAAATGGCTATACTCACATCCTCTATACCACGGCACATCCTTTCGAGAAAAACCATATAGCCACAACACAGCAAAAACTTGGATCTGGTAAATTCTATTCCTAGTATTCCTAAGTATTTTATGTCAGGCTCCCTGGAAACAGTCTCTGAGACAGTTACGTGCAGAAGTTTTACTGGTGAGTGCTGCGTGGCAGATGCCCCTCTATGGAAACGAAGACTTCAAGACTGGGCTGAGGGAGAAGCTGACTTGCAACGTGGCTATGCCAAGACCTCAGCCCCTACAAGAAACTCTAGGAAGCCCTGCAGTTGTTCCAAGCTGAGACAAAGAAGCCAGACCCTCAGCCGCCTACATAGCCTGGTCACTGGCTAGGGGTGTCCTATAAGGGGAGGTATGAACACTGAACAGCCCTAACAGTCACTGAGTTATAGCCCAGTGCAGCTGAATGGCAACCTCTAGACTCCCAGAGCATATACACAATGGAATCTCCAGTTTCACAGATAGCAGTAACCCTCTGCAATAATTCAGATGACAATACCAAGTAAAGATTCACAGACACAAATGAGCAAAAAGAGTGGGTGAATTTCATAATATTCAAGTATAAGGAAACACATATACTGCTAACATTTCTTGTGTTTTATACCGGGCACTGTGGTCACTGCTTCACATACATTATCTCATTTACTTCTCATAATGTAAGTGACAGATACTATTATCACACCCAATATACAAATGACAAGACAGGTTCAATAACTTGCCCAAGATCCCAAGTAAGCAAGTAGCAGAGATGGGCATCAAACCCAGGTCTGCCTGTCTCCAGAGTCCATGCACTTAATTAACCAATCCATTCCACTCTCTCCCTATTTGGGGTGTTAAAACACACACACCCCAGGGACATACCATCCATTTACCCCTCCAGATCTATTCCCCACTCTCCCCGCCCCCCATCAATGCCTTGGGAGGCTGATCTGAATGTAATACATGGAAGGGCTCCTTTGCTGTCTGGAACGGCTGGCTCCCTTCCTATGGGATTACTTGGGCTGGCCGTGCCCTCAAATAAAGGTAGCAACTCTTGTAAGATGCTCTCTCCACACAGCCTGTCTTGAGATTCAGTAACCATTCCCTCCCCTTGATCCTCCAGGCCTGGAGTGGAAATTATTTCTACTATACAAGCCACCAAGGTGATGCACTGTCCACAGTGGCTTCCCTACACCTGCTCACACTTTGGTGGTCTCTGTTATACGCTCCTCAAATTACCCAATTTGACAGTGTCATCTCTTCCTGCCAACATCCTAAACTGATAATTCGTTCCTATACATAAATAGGACACTGAATGATGGCAAAAGGTTATTATTTGCTGCTGTGGTCTGAATGTTTGTCCCCCCCACCCCCAAATTCATATGTTAAAATCCTAACCCTCAAAGATGACGGTACTAGGAGGTGAGGCCTTTGGAAAGTACATAAGTCATGAGCGTGGGGTTTCATGAAGGGTTTAGGGCCTTAGGAAAGAGACCCCACAGAGATCCTTAGCCACTTCCACCAGGTGAGGACACAGCAAGAAGGCGCTGGCTATGAACCAGGAAGAGGGCCATAATCAAAATATGACCATGCTGGTATCCTGATCTTAAAATTCCAGCCTCCAGAACTGTGAGAAATAAATTTCTGTTCTTCATGAGCTTCCCAGCCTGTGGTATTTTGTTATAGTACCTGAACAGACTGAGACACCTACCTCCCTAGGAAAGGAATCTAGAGGTCATTTTTCTGGGACTAACATGCTGTGTGGGGGGAAAAAAAACAATACTGAAAACAGGATACAAACTGTCTTGCTTTTCAATAAAAGCCAAGTAACAAAACATGTGGCAAAACTTCGAGCAAGTTTAGCCAAGGCATAAAACTAAATTATAGCTCCTTACCAGTAACAGTCCCTTTCTACCAGCCCCTGCTCCCAAATCCATACCATCTTCAGCATCATCTTTGCCTTCCTCACTAACATCTTGCTTCCTCTGAGAAGCAAGAGAAAAGCAAGTTGAGAAGCAAGCAGAGAAAACAAAATACCTTCCTTCCATCCCTCCTGGTGGGACGTACTTTCTATCTTTAGAGAAGCATGTCTAACCTTCCAGAAAAGATTCAGAAGAAGCGTGCCAAATGAACCATGGAAAACAATGTGTTAAAAAGAAAATAAATTACGAGGTATGGAAAGGAAAGACATAAATGGGCCTGGAGACAATAAGCAGCATCTTCAGTCATTTGACAAAATTTAAATAAAACTGCCACACCACAGAGGTTACCAAGGCAAGAAAAGCATCAAGGAGAAATGATAAGTAGCTTCCAGAAGAACTTAGAAAAATTAATTGATGATGTGAATCCTTCACTCCTTCATTCAAAATTTATCATGCATCAACCAAGCTTAGATGTGGAAGAGAAATGATCTAGTGTGTTATCAAGCTTCAGTAACGACTAGCTGGTGACCCTGGCCTAGTTACCCTCCCTTAAGCTTCAGTTTCATCAACTATAAAATGGATGGAATGATAGTAGCCAGCTCTCAAGTTTGCTATGAGGACTAAATAATTAAGAGATGTAAAGTGCTTAGCCCAGTTCCTAGAACACACTATAGACTCAATTCATCTTAGCTAAGATGACTGGTATTAATGGCAAAAATTAAAAAAAAGAAAATAAACAAAACATTCTTGACCTGCCTTTACAAAGCTCAGCCTAATGGAGAACTCTGTTACTGAAACAAAACTGGAGAGGCTTGAAGAACACATCTAATCTTCAGAACTTAATATGATACAGAGCACATAACTGATTCTCATAAAAGGTCTCCAGTTATTACCAGAGATATACAGGCTGGATTCCTTTATTCAATGTAAAAAAAAGAACGATGTTATAAATGATGGCCGAGGACCAATAAAAATGTATAAATCAAACTAGAACTCTTACAGACTTAATAATTTAAAAAAATTTGCAAGTCTAGTTCAAGAAACTGAATAGATACTATTTCATGGGTTTTATGTCATGCAATGATCAATCACATTTACAGGGATTTCCCTTTGAACGCCCAAAGTGTCATAAAAAACCTACTCTTTCTCTTTAAGCTCGGGCAAATCCAAGTACCAGTGCTCTTCACTAATGATTTTCTTTTCTTCCTCTTCTAGTTGTTTCTTGGTTTCTGAGTCCAGTCCCCTTTGCATGAACTGTCAAAACGAAACAAAATCAGTGTCAGCAACTATTTTTCCCAGCTTACAGTTGAGGAAAACTCAACCTGCCCTCCCTCATTTCTCTGGAAATCCTGTCTCATGGGTGGGGGTGGGGTGACCAAGCAGCTTAGCCCTGCCCTTGACAACACCACTTCAGGAGGGAGCCTGCTAGAGCACATAAAAAGCAACATATGTACTTCCTTTAGAAGACTTTAAAAGAGCTTTACCACATTTTAGTTTTTCTGATTTAATAGAACAGGCAAAAACCCCCAACTGTATTCAATAAGTATCATGTTAAATATTTCAGTTTTACATAATAGCCAGTGAGCAAGGGCTAAGACAAAAGACTGATCCACAGAGCAGGACAGGCAGGTTGAGACAGAAAGTGAGGGGGGCACAAAAGAGAGGATGCTCAGTACTATCCGAACGTCTCTCTGACCTGGGAAGCCCATCGGCCTTTGCACCTGCTGACCTGGATTTGTAATGCCCTTCTCAAGTTCTTCCACCTGGCCAATTTCTAGCCCTTCTGACATAGGTAAGGCTACTCCATCTCTGTAAAATCGTCCCTGACAGCTGCAGGAGAAATCAGCATCTCTCTCCTAGAAGCTTCCCATGGCAGCTTCAACTAGTCTCAGGACATTTTAATTTCTTGAGTATCTGTTTTTTCTGAAGACCTTCAGGGCAGGGACTGTGTTTGGATCATCTCCATCAGTACCAGCATGCCGAATGATGCATTGTAAGGGCTCTGTGAACACAGATGGCCGCAAAGCTGTATCTGTAACCCCACTGCTCTTCACCTACATCTATCTTCTGAAACGCTCATCAACTCTACGGCTGCACTTTATTCTAAAATCTGCAGAAGCTCAACTCAGAACAGGCCAGTCCTGCTGTTAGTCTCTTCCTAGCACAAACAATAACTATATTTCCTCAGGAGACAGATGAACAAACCAAGAAGTTAACTGCAGCAAAATGATGAAGTATCAATATGGGAAAAAATAAATTCAGAAAACATCCAGGAGCACCCCAGAAGTTAGGTCTAGGGTTCCACTGGGTTCCATTAATCCCCATTTATTTCCCTTATCCAGGCGCCATATTACTTTCCCCTCTACTCCAGCTCTTCCAAAAACACAAGCATTTTTAGGCATAAGGGCTTTACCAAAGGCTACAAAATGAAATGACAAGACTTGAAAAATGTTCACAAATACAGTGATAACATCAAGTTCTGATGATGATGTAGAGAAACTGGATCACTCCTACACTGCTGGTGAGAAAGTAAAATGGTATAACCTCTGTGGAAAATAGCTTGACAATTTCTTACACAAGTAAACATCCACTTACCATAGAACCCAGCAACTGTCCTCTTGGGCATTTATCCCAGGGAATGAAAACTTACATTCACTCAAAAAGTTATACAAGAATATTCACAGCAGCTCTATATGCAACAGCCCCAAACTGGAAACAACCAAAATACTCTTCAAGAGGTGAATGGTTAAGTATATGGTACATCCATAGCATAGAATATTACTCAGCAATAAAAAGGAACTACTGATTGACTCAATAACCTAGAAGGATCTCAAGTGAATTACACTGAGTGAAAAAAGTCAATCTCAAAAGGTTACACATTGTAATGATTACATTTATAAAACATCTTTGAAGTAACACAATTATAGGAATGGGGAACAGATCCGTGGTTGTCAGAGGTTAGGCATGATAGAAGGGAGTGGGCGTGGCTACAAAGGGGTCGCTCAAGGGAACTTGGTGGTGACGGAACAATTCTGTATCCTGAATGTGGTAATGGTTACATGAATCTACACATGATAAACACTCTCACATACACCTGCCCCCACACATGAAGGAGTGCATGTAAAACAGTGAAATCTGAGCAGGCTCTGTGGATTGTACCACTGTCCATTTCCTGGCTTTGCACTGTACTCTAGCAATATAAGACAGGGAGGTGAAGTGTGCACGGCATCTCTCTACATTTTTTGCAACTTCTTGTGAATCTATCATTATTTTAAATAAACATAAATGTTTGCAATCTATCTAAAGTGTTTTGTAGTCCTCATCCTTTCACCTCTGTGTCTATAGCCTCACCATAGGAAAGAAGAATTGGCAATTTCTGTAATGCATACCCTGGACTTCCCACTCCTCTGCCTCTGCTACTCAACATCATGCTTCAATTTTCTGCCTGGCAAAATATTTCTCTGGGAAGGCCCAGAGCATGTGTCCTTTGGGTCTTCCCTGACTTTTTTGGCCAAGCTCTTCTCAGGTCTGTTCCCATAAAAGAATACCTTTTCCTACTTCTAAGACAGCCTTATGAACACTGGCTCATTATGCTTTTTCTGTGCCTCCCAAAAGACTAAAATTATGAATAGTAGACCATGTCTTTTGTTCATCTTGTATTACTGGTACTCAGGCAGTACTTGGTACCTGAGAGGAACTCAATAAATTTTCTCTGAACGTGAGTCTAGACTTGTCTTATTTTTCCAGACTCCCTTTCTTGGATGGCTCTCTTTAAACCTAGATGCTTCATTTCATCACTTATACTCTTGGTGGTGAAACTCATCGGTCCTGCCCAACTGCCCTTTTACCTCTTAATTTTAGTCAGGTAGATATTATTTATGGTATACAAAATACACACACACACACACATACGCATTCTGTACACATGGAAAGGACAGATCATCCTGTGAATATGAATCAAGAAACTCCCCAATTCTCCTGACTCTACAGCATCTAAGAACATACTCTAAAGATAGTGATTTAACTTTACTCACAACTGACGGCCTACGGCAGGTCTCACAAACTAGTACAGTCCTTAGGCTGGATGTATATTGTTGTAAATAAAGCTTTACTAGAACAAGGTCATACTCATTTGCCTCTGAGCCACAATGGAAGAGCTGAGTAGCTGTAACAGTGGCCGTTTGGCCCACAAGACTGAAGTCTCTTTACAGAAAAAATTCACTCATTTCTGTCTTAAGAGTCCAAAAGAGCTAAAATCACAAGTAAGTACCCTCTCTACAACCGCTCCATCATACTGACAGCCCTTCCACCTACCTCCTTTACTTTCTACTTCTGCTCAGGATCATCCTCCAGCCCCCAATAGCTGACCAAGACAGAGGAATTCGAGTACGCTAGAAAACAAATAAGTCAATATTAAATCCTCAACTTTCTCATTCTTACTCTACAATTAGCTCTGGCTGAACAGCTACGCTAGATAAGGAAACCGAATGCAGCTGCTCCATTGCTTCTCAAAGGATACCCCACTCTATCTGTATACACTGTGTCTCCTGGTATCCTGCCAGTAAGTTCTTTCTCATCAATGGCTGAAGTTGCTAACCCACATAGAGAACCTGGGTAATTTTTTTCTCTCTCTTTTGCTTCCAATGTCCAGTTGTGTCCTCCCCAATCACTCAAGTAGGGGTGGATAATTTTTTTAAGTTAACTTCTTCCTTCCTAATTGAAGAGTCAGATAGTTGGTCTGAGCCCTAATTACCCAGCACATCTTCACTTGACTTATTCCAAGAGCTAAAACAACTGCTAAAATCTTTTCAATGTCTGCTTTGCCAGTCCACTTCTCTGAAACTTACATGTTACAAACCATAAGCAAAAATAAAAACTCTGTTCAGTAAAGATCCAAATGTTGCTAATATGCTTGAAAGAAGTACTTTAGAAATGATAAATTATGCTATGATTTACCCTGCACCCTCACTCTCCCTATTCATCCCTAGTTACACCCTAGCTCAACTCCATTCATGTCTTGCACATGCAACATTTACTCTCCAATCTTTCAAAACATTACTCATGCCTTGCTTCCCTTCACTGGAAATTCCATTATTCTGTAAACATGACAGCTAACAGTCTGCATCTATGAGTGGTGTTCAGCAACAAGCAGTACAGATAGTAATTAAGAGCAGGGGCTTGGAAGCCAGACTGCCTGAGTTTAAGTCCTGCCAATATTCTTTATTGCTGTGTAGCTTTGGGCAAGTTACCTACTTCTTGTTTCAGGTGCCTCAGCTGTAAGAGAGGGATAATAATCGTGCCCACCGCAAAGGGTTATTACGTGGATTTCACACGTTATAATATGCAAAGCACTGAATGTCTACCACATAGTATGTTTGCCACTACTATTAAGTTTTAAGGCTTGGGTGTTTCTCTTGTTTTAATTCCTGTATTCATTTCATACACCCTTGTCTTCCCCCACACAACTCTGAAATTATTTGGTTAAACTGATTCAATTTCAAATCTGAAAATCACTTTTCTTTCAAGTTGGGTGACATAATTCACTTTCACCTCAACTGTTAAAATTCTCTCCATTCCCACCATCACCTGAAACCCCTCACCCAGATCATTAGTTCTAGCTGGTCGTTATGACTGCAGTTTGGTCCCTTGTCGGGTCTTTCTTTCACCAATGTATTCTCCACTGGACAGTTAAAGTAACGGTGAAAAGTAAAAAGCACAGCTCATGATACTTTCCCCGGTGCGCAACTGCTTCCCAACGCTCACAAGATAAAAGAAAAAAATCCTTAACCTGGCCTAAAATTTCTTGCATCTTGTGATTACTGTCTCCTTTTCCGGGCCCATTTCTTGCTACTTGCCTTCCAGACATACTGAACGACCTCTAGTTCTTGGAAATAACGGCTTTTTTGGGTTTTGCCTCTCAGACTTCTGAACTCGCTTTCCCCACAGTCTATGCCGCTGTGTACCCAACCCTCCCACCTACCCTTCAGTCTCTACTAGACGCCATTTCCCTCAGAAGCCCAAGTAAGTTCCAGGGGCTTCCGGCGACTCTAGCATCACTGCACTTAGTACACTGCATCCTAACTGCCTGCTTAGGCGTCTCTCCTATCCGGCCCCGGGCTTTAAAAGAGAATCCGACGGATTTATAATCCGGTTCCCAGTGCCTAACTCAGAGCAGGCGCTAAGTGAGTGAACGACCGCGAGAGCTGGAGGTCCTCCGGGGCCTCTCGAATGCCCCCATACGCCCGCCGCCTCGGCTCTAGCCAGGTCTGGAAGACCGGGTACTCCCGCCGCCCGACCCGCATCCCTCGCGTCCCCGCACCTTCATGCGCAGCAGGTTCTTGGACAACTTAGTTTTGCGTTCGGCCGCCATACTGAGCACCGCTGCAGCAGCGCTCCGCCACTAGGTCCGCCGCGCATGCGCGATGCTGCGTGCGCGTCGGCTCCTGCTTACGTACATCGCGTCGTTCAGCCCCGTGGCTCCGCCCCCGTTTTTCGCGCTTCACCTTGGCCCGCGCTTTTCGCGCGTCGCCTCAGGGAGCGCTCGCCTAGTGAAGAAGCTCAGGGAAGAGGCGCGGCCGCCAAAGCAGGAGTGACAGCGACTTGACGCCGGGAAGGAGACCCCAAAGAGGCCGCAGCCGCAGCCGCAGAAGGCCGGAGTCCTGGCCGCTGTCGGCCTTCCCCGAGGGGCCCCTCAGGCCGCGCACCGGCTGAGCGCCGCCCGCCTCACGGACCCAGTCCTGCCTCGCCGACCCAGTCACCCTGGTGAGACCTTTGAGATAGTTGCCACAGCAGCCGTCGCCCCCACGCCCCCGACCGTTTCTTTCACGTGTTTCTAACGTGGCTGGCGGGCTTTCTAAGTTCTGCATCACTTTACGTGTCATAAGTTCATTTTATATCCTCGATAACCCTATGGGGCGGTCATTATCCCCTTGTTACAGTTGAGTAAACTGAGGTACAGGCAGGTTCCAGAGCTAGCCCAAAGCCAGAGGGAGGGAGGTGGGGGATGAACCCAGGCGGCCTGGCCGCAGAATGGCCCTTACAGACAGTGTTAAATCCACCTGTTAACTGGTGTGTGCGTCTCTGAACCTGAATGATCTGTCAACGAGGAAGAATAGGAAGAGGTAGATGTCAAAGACATATGAGCATGAGAACATGACCTTGTTTTAATCCGAGGAATTAAAAGAACGTTGCCAACTTGATACTTTTAATGCTCCGTGTATCACCTAAAGACAGTTTTCACGCCGTTCACAGCTGCCACACTTTGGAAAACACCCAGCCTAGTAGCTTTTCAGCTGATAGCGTACACTGTATGCCGAATTCTTACGCTGGGTATCCCACGTGTATTATTTTATTTAATCCTCATAAGAACTCTGAAGAAGGTATTCGTCTGGGAACCTGAGGCCCAGAGAGGTTAAGGGACTTACCAGAGTTTACACAGCTAGTAAGTGTTAGAGCTGAGGTTGACCAGAGAGCTGACACATGAATAAAACATGGCCATGCCCTGGCAGGTTTTCTCAGAAAGTCATGATAATGTGGTAAGTGGTTATAGAAACTTACTCATTCACGTGTGCGTGTGAAACACTGGGCTAATCTCTGAGCTACACTAGTGCGTAAAAACACATGACCTCCCTTTTCTGGAGCTGACATTCTGCTGAGTGCCATGGCAGAAAGAAAATGATGATGTGATAGATGCCAAGGCTTGAAAGCTGAGAAAAACCTGTTGGATGAAGGGTTGGAGGTAGAGTGTACCAAGAAGAGGAAATAGCGACTGTAAAGGTCCTGAAATGAGAACGAGATGAGTTGTCAGAGAGTTGACCAAGTGGGAACAGTAGAGGTGATCCCATGTTATGGGTTGAATTGTGTCCCTCCAAAATTCATCAGAATTTTGTTTCAGAATGTGGCTGTATTTGGAAACAGGACCTGTAAAGAGGTGATTAAGTTAAAGTGAGGCCCTTAGAGTGGGTCCCAATGTAATCTGACTGGTGTCCTTATAAGAAGAAATTTGAACACACAGGGAGATACCAGGAATGCACATGCACAGGGGGAAAGACACAGTGAGAAGGTGGCCATTTGAAAGCCAAGGAGAGAGGCCTCAGAAGAAACCAAACCTGCCTATGCCTTCATCTTGAACTTCCAGCCTCCAGAACTGTGAGAAAATAAAGTTTTGTGGTTTAAGCCACCTGGTCATAACTGTTTTGTTATGGGAGCCCTAGCAAACGAATATGACACAAAATTAGGTATTAATTACAGTTATAATAAGAGCCCTACATGAAAAGTATGGGGCTCATGAGAGGGTATAGTAAGGGCACCTAAACCATTCTGGCCTGTAAAAGGGAAGGACTCTTAAAAGTGGGACATTTAAGTTGAGATCTGAAAGGGGAGGAGTTAGCCTGGGGAAAGGCCTTCCAATCATTTAGTTTTGTGCCTCCGTAACTCCCATATATCCACAGAAAACTTTTCATCTTGCAAAACTGAAACTCTACCCATTGAACGATAACTCCTCATTCCCTCCTCCCCTGGTAACCACTATACCACTTCCTGCCTCTGTGAATTTGACTTCTGTTCAGGATTTTGAAAGAGGTTCTGTGGGAGCAAAGATGAAGAAGGGATCCATGCTGTAGTCTGCATCTGGGAAACAGAGCTGACTATGAATATGATCTTGAAGGATAGGCACATGTCTTATCAGCTTAGGAGGAAAACAATTCTTGACAGAAGTAAGAGCATATGTACACCAGCTAAGGATGCTAGAAGCTCCAGACCTTCCCTCTGGACCTCTGTTGTCACCAGTCTGCTTTCACACTGAATTCTGATTCCTTTTCCTGAAACATTGGCCTCACATGGCCACTGACCTACTCCACAATTTACAATGACTATTATTGTCTGAGGGATGAAGGTCAAATTCTTCAAACTTCAAAATTCTACATTTTTATTTGACATAGAAAATACTTATAATTAAAGCTAGTCCCCAAAGTCTCTTTCTACCCATCAAAATGTAATAAATGAGAAGTGATTTAAAAGTAATAATGTAATTTTAACTTTGAATTAAACTCCCAGACAGGGAAGATAACTCCTTGATCTCTCCATGCTGTTGAATTGTAGAATACAGAGGATTGGTTTCACACTCAATAATGTGTTAACCTGTTTTAGTTACACAGCCAAGGAAACATCATTTTGGGGGAAGAGATATTTTCATAGGTCTTCACACAATTCTGAATCCTTTCATAATGGAATTTGTTGGAAGTGTGAGAACCTCCAATTCCTTCCAGTTACTAGATCCATCAAGAACACATCCCTTGAGTGTCTTTACTCTTGGAGCTGATCATGTCTAAGGCTGTGCAGCCCAGTACAGTAAGCCTAGTCATATGTTGCTACTGAGCACTTGAAAGGTGGCTAATGTGACTGAGTAACAGAATATTTAAATTTAGTTAGATTTAAAAACTATAGCAGTGTAAAATATTTTCCTGTTATACACATTTCATTGTTTTGAAAGGACTGCATTTCACTTTAGCCTTTGCAAATTTATTGTTTGCATTGAGATGGGCTGTAAGTGTAAAATATATACCACATTCCAAAGACTTGAAAAAAGTAAAATATTTAGAGTTTTCATATTGACTACATGTTGAAATATTGAGTATTGGTCTAAATAAAACCTAGCATTACGATTAATTTCATGTTTCTTTTTTTAATGAGGCTGCTACAAAATTTAAAATTATATATATACCTTGCATTTCTTTTTCTTCTTTCTCTTCCCTCCCTCCCTTCCCCCTCCCTTTCCCCTTTCTTCTTTCTTTTTCTCTTTTCCTGTTAGCTTTTGTTCTTTTGTTTTTTGCAAGTACCAGAAATTGACAATGGCTTATTGAATAAAATGGTGATTTATTAGAAGGACATTTCTACTAGTTCATAATAAGGTTTGAGAACAAGGACAAGTTAAAAGCACAGAAACCAGGGCAGCCCAGGTATCTAGGAAGCAGGAACTAAGTGCCACTGTAGGAATGATGAGCATCAGGTGATTGCTCTTAGGACACTCAATTTTTCAAAGTCAAGGAGAGAATCTCATTGAGTCTTAGCTAAGAGAGGTCAAGACCTGATTTATAGTCCCTTTAGGACTATACAGAATGGGGGAGGGTAATTCTTTTTTTTTTTTTTTTGCCGTGCGTGGGCCTCTCACTGTTGTGGCTTCTCCCATTGCGGAGCACAGGCTCTGGACGTGCGGGCTCAGCGGCCATGGCTCACGGGCCCAGCCGCTGCGCGGCATGTGGGATCTTCCCGGACCAGGGTACGAACCCGTGTCCCCTGCATCAGCAGGTGGACTCTCAACCACTGCGCCACCAGGGAAGCCCGAGGGTAATTCTTTAAAGAGAAATTGGGTGCTATAACCAAAGAAGAGATAATCATTTTACAAGCCAAAACAGCAAAGCCAAGGTTAAGTATCTATTTAAGGCAGGAAGGAGGAGAGTTCTGTTGACACAGCCATGGAGGACAAATAAGGAGCATCAGTTGGGAAACTGACATACAATATCAAACCTCCCTTTCTCACAAAATGTGTTCCCTCTTACTACTAAATCTTACTACTTTATGACTAATAGTCATAGACTCCTATTTTTTCTGCCTTCTGCCTTTTTCATTCTTTAACAAATATTTTAAAGCATTTCTTATGTTCCTGGCCCTTTGGTAGGTGGTGGGGAAAATACCCCTTCCCTGATGGTATGCCACAGACGAGGATATAGGTCTTAAATGCTGTCAGGGATAAGACTTATGGCAGGAAACCTAATCTGGATTTGAGCTTGGAGAGCCTTCCTTGGGGAAGTGACACCTAAGCTGAGACCTCAAGATGAATTAAGTATATACCAGACAAAAAAGGGAAAGGGGCAGGAGTAATGAAGGAGAATTTAATTCAGATGGAAGGGTGTTTGAACGATGGCTATTGTGTAAGTGACAAGTCTGGAGAGGCAACCTGGGGCCAGATCTTAAAGGCCATATGTTAAGTTGGTAGGAGTTTGAAAGTTCCTGTGAAGCTATTGAACTGTTTTACCAGGAGAATGGCATCATTTAAAAACTGTACAATATGGGGACTTCCCTGGTGGTGCAGTAGTTAAGAATCCGCCTGCCAATGCAGAAGACACGGGTTCGAGCCCTGGTTTAGGAAGATCCCACATACCGCGGAGCAACTGAGCCCGTGCGCCACAACTACTGGGGCTGTGCTCTAGAGCCTGTGAGCCACAACTACTGAGCCCGCGTGCCACAACTACTGAAGCCTTCGTGCCTAGAGTCTGTGCTCTGCAATAAGAGGAGCCACCTCAGTGAGAAGCCTGCGCACCACAATGAAGAGTAGCCCCCACTCGCCGCAACTAGAAAAAGCCTGTGTGCAGCAACAAAGACCCAATGCAGCCAAAAATAAAATAAATTAAAAAAAACAAAAAAACGGCACAACAGAATTGTGTTAATCTTAAGATCACTCTGACCAACAACCAAAAACTATTAGAACTAATAGATGGATTCAGTAGAGTTGCAAGATACAAAATTAATATGCAGAAATTTGTTGCATTTTTATACACTGATAAACTATGAGAAAGAGAAACATAGAAAATAGTCCCATTTACAATTGCATCAAAAGAAAAAAATACCTAGCAATAAATTAAACCAAAGAGGTGAAGGACCTGTACTTTTGAAAACTATAACATATAGACGACAGAATTTGAAAACGACACAAATAAATGGAAAGATACACAGTGCTCATGGACTGGAAGAATCAATATCCTTAAAATGTCTGTGCTACACAAATCAATCTACAGATTCAGTGCAATTCCTTTCAAAATATGCATAGCATTTTTCACAGAACTAGAACAATGCTAACATTTGTATGGGACCACAGAAGACCCCAAATAGCAAAAGCAATCTTGAGAAGGAAAGACAAAGCTGAAAGTATCACACGCTCAGCATGTGTAGCATGCTACAAAGTTCTAGTAATCAAAAGTACAGTACTGGCACAAAAGCGTACACATAGAAAAATGGGTCAGAATAGAGAGTCCAGAAATAAACCCCTGCTCACATGGTAAATTGATCTGTGACAAAGGAGACAAGAATATACAATGGGGAAAAGATAGTGTCTTCCATAAATGGTGTTGGGAAAACAGGGCAGCTACATGCAAAAGAATGAAACTGGACCACTTCTTACACCATATACAAAAATAAACTCAAAATGGATTAAAGACTTAAATGTAAGACCTGTAACCACAAAGCTCCTAGAAGAAAACTGGGCAGTCACCTTTTTGACATTGGTCTTAGCAATCTCCTCAGGCAAGGGAAACAAGCAAAAATAAACAAATGGGACTATATCAAACTAAAAACCTTTTGCACAGTGAAGGAAATCACCAACAGATCTAAAGGCAACCAAGGAATGGGAGAAGGTATTTGCAAATGATATATCTGACAAAGGGTTAATGTCGAAGATATATAAAGAACTAATACAACACAATATCCAAAAAACCAAATAACTCCATTAAAAAATCAGAGGACCTGAATAGACATTTTTCCAAAGAAGACATACAGATGGTCAAAACACGTGGAGTGGTGCTAAACACCACTAATCATCAGGTAAATGCAAATCAAAACCACAATGAGATAGCTCACACCTGTCAGATTGGCTGTTATCAAAAAGACAGGAAACAAGTGTTGGTGAGGATGTGGAGAAAAGGGAACCCTTGTGCGCTGTTGGTGGGAATGTAACTTGGTGCAGCCACTATGGAAAACTGGAGGTTCCTCAAAAAACTAAAAATGGAACTACCATATGATCCAGCAACTCCACTTGCAGGTATTTGTCTGGAGAAAATACAAATTTGAAAAGATATTTGTATCCCTGTGTTCATTGCAGCATTGTTTACAGTAGCCAACATATAGGACCAACCTAAGTGTCCACTGACAGATGAATGGATAAAGATGTGGTCTCTTCCTTCCTTCCTTCCTTCCTTCCTTCCTTCCTTCCTCCCTCCCTCCCTCCCTCCCTCCCTTCCTTCCTCCCTCCCTTCCTTCCTCCCTTCCTCCCTTC
>NW_021703766.1:6260651-6331426 GCF_005190385.1 Monodon monoceros | reverse complement strand
CTCCCTCTCCCTCTCCCTCTCCCTCTCTCTCTTTCTCTCTCTCTCTCTCTATATATATATAGTAAAGAATGAAGTCTTGTCATTTGCAGCCACAAGGAAGGACCTGGTGGGTATTATGCTAAGTGAAATAAGTGAGAGAAAAATAAATACCATGTGGTTTCAGTTATTTGTGGAATCTAAAAAACAAAATGAACAAATGAAACAGAACAGAAACAGAGTTATAGATAGGACAAACTAGTAGTTGTCAGGGGAAGAGGGGGTCAGGGGATGGACTAAACAGGTGAAGGAGGATTAATAGGTACAAACTTCCAGCTATAAAATAAATAAGCCATGGGGATGTAATGTACACATAGAGAATATTGTCAATAATATGGTAACAACTGTATGGTGATGGATGGTCACTGGTCTTATTGTGGTTATTTCATAATGAATAAAAATGTCAAATCATGTACAGCTGAAACTAATATGATATTTAATGCTAATTATAATTCAATAAAAAGTGTTTAGAGATTGAATTTTAAAAAATTACTCTGACTGAAAGTGGAGTAGGGAAATGGAGGAAGAAAAAAACAAGGTAGGGAGAAAGTCTGGCCCTCAAGTAATCTCAAACATTCTTTTAGATTACTCTTCCTAATTTCTTTTAATTTCCTATTTTAACTAGTTGATCCTATCACCTATGAGATAAAATCCAGGCTGATGGTCAAGGCTTTCTACACCTGCCCTCTAGCCTTATCTCCTAGCTTTTTAGCCCTGTCTTGTATGCCTCAATTTAGCCTCCTCTAGCCAAACTAATCTACTCGTTGTGCCTCCAAACATTCCATATTTACCCTGCATGTAAATATTCATACTGCCTTCTATTTCTGGAGTGATGCCTGGAATAATGTTTTCTTTTTTCAACTTTTCAAATCCTGCCTATCTCTCAGAACCCAATTCAAATTTCATCTTCCTCTTACATCAACCAAAAATGATGATTTCCTTTTTTTTCCTGAATGCTGATAGGGCTGTTTTACAGTTTCAGTGTTTAATTATACACTGCTTTTTATTGTCACCTAACATGATTGCAGGTACAGGAGGGCAGTTCTGAGTTTTATAGTTACCTGAATCACAGCTTCAAGCGGTTCTTAGTATACTCAAATACTTACAGAATGAATACATGAAAAACTGCTCTTTAAAATGGGTGAGATAGCATCTTTTAAAATACACATTCTTTAATAACGGATAAGCCCCAGAATACCTAACCAATTCTGTATAGCGGAATTGACAAAGTTTTATTTTACAAAAGAAAAAAAATAAAAGGAATGAAAGGCCAAGGACGTGGTAATGAAACCATCTTATTTTCCTCTACTAATTCTATTCAAAATATTCTGTTCAGTTAAAAGATATGATATCTTTGGACTCTCTGTAGAAGTTTCTAAAGAAGCCAGTTGCTATGGGGATTGTGAAGAGAAAAAATTTAAAAATATGATTAATTTATGCAAATGAAGCTACCATGTCTAAACCTGGAAGACATTTTTGAAGGATGGAGGGGGTTCTCAGAAAGAAAAATAATGTGGAAATGAATTGGTAGGGGAACATGTTATGGTTGTGGAAGTCAAGACACAGCTAAGATGGATGTTTATTTTCTTCTAGGGGAAATTGTGTGTTTACTAATAATAAGGAGGAACAAAAGAAAAGTTAAATCAGAGGGCTGGAGAGACTGAATGGTTTTCTTTTTACCTACGACAAGTTCTTACGTACAAAGAAAACTTATAGAAGTCAAAGCCAGTAGTTGAAAAGGAGTCTGCTGGGACTTTGAACCAAGCCAAATCAGCGTCTTTCACTGTTTCATATCCCTCTACCACTCTTAAGAATATGAGTCCCACATTACAAAAATAAAAAGCCCATTCTTTTTCTTACAAGGACAGTTATATGTTTGTAGCTATTCTGTTATTTTATTTATTTGTAGTAAGTTTTGCAGATGTTAAAATGCATTTTGCCTTTTGGAGAAATTTTTCCTCTTACAACTTTACAAAAGAAACAAAAAAACTTGCCCTCCTAGATTACTGCCTGTTTGCTCTGAGTATGCCTGAAAAAGCAATGACAGATGCATTCAGCCTTGTACCCTCACCAGATGGTGTAGGTTGATGGAGAGTGAAATTTTAATTCTGATGCTGGTTCTGAGTCCTTCTCTGGTGTTCTTGCCACAGTTGGAAATTCCTGGCTAGAGGACATGGACAAGCCAGGGCAGGGTTATTCGTGACAAAAGTGAACAATTAAAGAAATGAGGGTTTTCTTTTTCATTCCCTGTAAGGTATAGAAGGAAAAGAGAACTAGCAATGATGTTTTGTGATAAAGAGGAAAAGAACTGAATTAGAGATTAGATTCCTTTGATTAAAAAATTCTTTAGTTTTCAAATTAAGCATATTACAAAAGTAATATATTTTATTGTAACCAATACAAAAATATAGAAATGTACTAAGTAGAGAAATGAGTCTTACTTGCTTCATTCCCCCAACTCCCATTCCTCAGAGGCAACTTCTATTAAATCCTTTGGCTTTAAAAGTTTGCAATAGGAAAATACTTTTTAAATAACCTTTACATCTGTTGAGTTGTTTTAAGAAAGGTACCTGTTTCTGATAGTAAGAAGGCATTGCAAAGTGTTATAATCTCTTTTCCTTCTCAAATAGTATTTGTTTTGTTGTTTTGTTCTGTTTTTCTGTTTCATGAGAAGGTTTCACCATGACTTACTACCACCATTGGGTGGCAGCCTAAATTGCAACCCCTTAAGAAGTCAAGTCATCCTTGGCATTGGGTTCTGTGAAATTCATCTGAGAAATGACAACTTTGTACAGATGTTTTTAAAGGAAGAGTTGAATAAATTTTTCCTCTTGTTCTGATAGAGAGAGAAAGGGAGTGAGAGAGAGAGAGAGACAGAGAGACAGAGAGACAGAGAGAGACAGAGAGAGAGAATGAGAATGCAGCTGAGCAAAGGAAATATCTAGTGACCAGACAGATGCCTGGGAGAAAATCCTCTCTTCCATTAAGCCATTTGCTCCTGCGCATCTACTCTCAACAGCTTGAGAGCCACTGAACCCCCTTAACTCTGTGAGGATCAAATGAGATAACATGTGAAAACACCTTACCAAATGTACAAAGCTGTGCAGATGTGAAAGATGGTTATTATTACAGCATGGATGCAGGTTGCTTTTATAGCCACTTTTATTGGCATGGTTGCTTTTTAAATGGAGTCATCTGTGTGAATTAACAAACACAAACCCAGATCTGTAAAAACTATTGCACATGTTTATTTTCTTTAAAGTCACTTAAACCCAAATCTAGGTAAAATCTCATCATACTTCTGGGCTGGCAGGAATTAAGTCTAAATATTTGTGTAGTGCTCTCTTGTCCCAAACATTGTGCAAAGATTCAGGATCTTAAATGGTGCCAAACCATAGTGAAGATCATAGCTCTTGTCATTGATCATTGGCTCTCACTGGATAATATGGAGATGGCCATTGTCCAGCTAGCTTGGTCCTACTAGACTCTGCTCCTCCACTGTTTCTAGTTCATGCTTGGTGTTAGGAATCTTTGAAAGGACTGGGGGGCCAACCATTCAGCCTCTCTGGGTGCACCACACAGACACCCTCTTGTCTTGCCAGGTTCTGTGTCTCACTGCACCTTCTGAATCCTGACCTCTTTCCAATATTGAGAAAACTTTTCCTTTTCCCTTTTGCTGCCCTAGAAGGTACTCTGGCTATCCCATCTGCCTTCAGCCCACATGGACCTACCTCTTCAGTGAGTGTAGACATTGCCAAGAGTCAGGAAGAGCTGTAGAATCCAAGCAGCTTGTGTTCTGTGCCCTTTAAGATATTAAGCGTTTGTCTGCCTTCTTGAAACTATTGAGGTGTACATAGAGCAAAATACAAATCAAAGATTCAAAAAATTATTCTACTCCAGTGGCATAACAAAGGCCTCCTCTTGGCTTCAGCAGGGCAGACTTTTGGTGAGTACACTCCAGATTGTATGTCTTTTTATCTGGGTGAATAAAGCACACAACATTATCTTCTTGATTTTTTTGGCTGTACATAGACTAAACTGTTTTTCTGTTTTCAACCAGCTGCTATAATTTCAACATAAGAGAAAAAACACTTCTTCATTAACTCTAAAAAGCAATAATTATAATAGTTTATAATTTACACCTGTTGATAAATATCCCCATAACATTAGTGAACACTGCTTCTCTGGGCTGGTTATTGTATTTGGATTTTTATAGCAACATTCAAACTACAAGGAAGCTAAGTTGTTTTTTGTTTGTGCTGTTTAGGGGATGGGTGTTGGGAACCATTGGTTTTGTTGATTAAACTAATCAGAAATTAATTGCTGTAAGTTAAATGCATAGCTGTTTGGAATTTAATAGCTAAATTTTAAGGATAGAAAATATTAAAAAATTTTTAATATGGAAAATTTCAGAAATATTTAAAAGTACAGAGAAGAGAATAGTCTAACACTCATATACTCACCAACCAGCTTAATTATTAACTCATGGCCAATCTTGTTTTATTTTTATCCCCTCATTTTCCTTCTCTCTATCCCTTTTCCAGTTATTTTGAAGCCAATCCTAGGCATCATATAATTTATCTGTAAATATTTCAGTAGATATCTCTAAATGGTAAAGGACTTAAAAAAATCAACATAATCTTAACGCAGTCATTGCTCTTAAAAGTTAAACAGTGATGAAAGAACACTTTGTGTCCTTATCTTGTCTCTTTATTTAAAATTTACTATTAAATTTATGTCAACAGCATAAATCTTCACACACTAACATATACTGAAGGATATCCTGGATATGTTGTTAAGTGAAAGTGCAAATATTAGAATAATTTTTATAACATGGTTCAATTTCTATTTTAACATATTATAAATAACTACATCTGTTTTTGTTTAAACATATAAAGGGATAGACACATATAAAATGAAGAACAAAACTGTTTCTCAAACCAAGAGCAGTTGTGACTTTTAAAATAAGAATAATCACAGTTGGTATTGGAGATGGGTATAGGACTCACTTTGAACCTATTCTTTAGTGTTTTTTATTTATAAAATATATGTGTATTACTTTTGGAATTAAGTTTTCAAAAAAGAATTCATGAAAGGGAGAACTTAAATTATGTCAGTATGAGAAATGAGAGACATTCTCAGATCAGGATGTCCTGTCCAAATATTGTCCTTCAGTTGGATAATCTCACTCCTGGGTTAATAAGAGTAGCAGCTATCATGTACAGAGTGTTGGCTATGTGCCAGACACTTTGACAAATGCTTTCAATCTGATTGTTTCTCACCATAACCCGTTGAGGTGGGTATTCCCATTTCATATAGGAAGAAACATGATCTTGATCAGTTAAATAGCTTGAGAGTTTGGAAGAGGCTGACCTGGCTTGGAAGTGAGGTGGTGGGACTCCCCTGCCCATGTACTTCATTGATCATTCCACTTCACTTAGAACTGAAGGAGTCACTGTTATAGAATGAGTTTTGTTATTTCAATTTATACTTGTTGAACTCTTTTGTTGCTTAGTGTCCACATTAGCTTAATTTTTTTTTTTTTTTTTTGCGGTACGCGGGCCTCTCACTGCTGTGGCCTCTCCCGTTGCGGAGCACAGGCTCTGGACGCACAGGATCAGCGGCCATGGCTCACAGGCCCAGCCGCTCCGCAGCATGTGGGATCCTCCCAGACCGGGGCACGAACCCGCGTCCCCTGCATCGGCAGGTGGACTCTTCAACCACTGCGCCACCAGTGGTTAATTTTTATTTTACTATAAAATTTTATTTTTTTTTCACTATAATTTTTATTTTACTATATTTTATTTTTATTTTACTTAATTTTTATTTTACTATATTTTATTTTATTTTACTATAAACTCAATAGCTCAGGCAAGACCAAGTAGTAATGCCTCTCATTTCCCCCCTTATCTGTAGAGTCTGGCCTGAAGGACTAAGGGGAGAAACAACCTCAAAAGAACTTCATGCTTTTCTGATATGAGAAACATTTAAATAATAGTAGGCAGGTGGTTCTTGTCAATAGTGGCTTTCTGTGCAGTTATCCAGCAGTCTAACTTTTCTTTCTTGCTGAAAATTGTTATAAAGCTCTTCTTCATTTATCTGTTCCATAAACAGGACAAAGGGATTACAAGTGTATGGGAATAGAAGTGCCCAGCACTTTTATTTGGGATACATTTCAAATCATAGATGTAGACAAGCTATAACTATCTTTTAAAAAAAGTTGTATGGTTTAGTCCTTGCATACTGTAGCAAATTTATTTTTCACAACTTTACCTTAGTATTCACGATGCTTTGGGCTTTTTCAAGTCTTTTTGTTGTTGTTGTTCAGGAATAACAAATTAACTTTATTATGTAACATAAAAAATGCAATAGGAAAGCAAAATAGCCTATATAACAAAATACATACACACATACTATGATACATAAATTATTTATGTTTTCTAAACAGCATTATATCCCTTACCTACTAGGGATAATTGAGATATGACTGAGTATCCAAAAGAAAACTGTCTCTAACTAAGGAAAATTGATCCTTACAAAAATTGGCTGAAATTATTCAAGTAATTTTTTAAAAAGGTGAGTGTTTTGAAACTTTCTATACTTTGCACTCCTTTTTTCTATCCATCCTGTCAGGGAGCCATAGGAGCTTAAAAGATTTTTGAGAAAATGCCCGTCTTCCAGAACTTAGACCACTTGATGTCCCTCTTTACACACAGTGAAAAAGTACAGCGAGTATGAACTACTTCACACACTGCAGGAAGATACTGTCCAATCCTGCTTGTATTATTAAAATAAGATTTGAGACTTTAATCATTTAGATTTAAATTTTTGCTCTTCAGGTAAGCTGAATGGTAGGTCACTCTAGTGGGTAGTTCACAGTGTTTGGTGAAATAAATTTAATATTAATTCTTCTCCAAATGTATAGCTCTACTCTGTGTCTCTGTATGGATACTCCAAAGAGGTACATTGAGGAATCTTACAAGTACTTTTTTTTTAAAAAACATCTTTATTGGAGTATAATTGCTTTATAATGGTGTGTTAGTTTCTGCTTTATAGCAACGTGAATCCGCTATACATATACATAAAAATATGGAACGCTTCACGAATTTGCATGTCATTCTTGCACAGGGACCATGCTAATCTTCTCCGTATCGTTCCAATTTTAGTATATGTGCTGCCGAAGCGAGCACACAAGTACTTATAATTATGTTTGGTGAGATGGTTTAAAATCAATTATAACTCCTTTAGGAGGTCCTGGGGGACGTTTTGCTCTGAAGGGGGAAGAATTTTCCGCCGCCTAATGTCAGGAAATGTACATGCTTTGGAAGCTCTTTAGTTAGTTCAGAAACCATATTGTAGGAAAGCCAGTTCTCTAACCTGCCCTCTAGGTAGGTATCACATCAGTGTCCGGGGAAATTCGTGAGTTTAGGACTGATAAACTGCAACCTTATTCCTCCAAGGAGATGTATTTTTCCTGTGACTTACATACCATGATTGGTTTTTTAGTTAATTCTTCCTCTGGATTATCTTGCAGTTGTTGCTAGAAAGTAAGTGTCCAGATATGGGTGTTTGGTTGTGTGATAAATGTAACTTTAATATAAAGCATTTGGCAGAGGAAGATTCTGTAAGGTCATGGTTTTCATGATGTTTTAAGTGTTAGGACTGGAAATTTTCTTAAAGATCTCTACTCAACTCTTTAACTCATTAGGAAACTGTGGCTCCAACAAAGTTAAGCAGCTAGTGGCAATTCCAGGACTAGAGAGATCATGTTGAACCATGGCTAGGTGTTTTGGCTCTGAAGTCCCACAGTGCACCCCTGCCACTTATTAGCTGTGTGACCTTGTGCAAGTCAAATCACCTCTCTGTGCTTCAGTTTCCACATCTGAAAATGGGATAGTCTTAGTACATAGTTTGCAGGGATATTATAAGGATTAAATAAATGAATATGAGTTAAACATTTAGTACAGTGCCTGGTGTACATTGAGTACTGAATAAATGCTGTTAGAATTAGAATTCATGTTTCTTACCTCTCAGTTGATTGCTTTATAGTTGTGCCACATTGTTTCTCCTGACATCCCTTAAATATATTTGATATAGCATTCAAAATGTTTCATTAGTGTTATTTCTCATTAGAATTGATAAAATATTTTTAAAAAGAACACATATTTAACAAGTATCATGACTATTTTTTTTCCGTGTGAGAGATGGCTATGTAATAAATGAAGAATTTGGAATGAAATGAAAAACTTAAATGATGTATGTCTGAGTATATTCAGATAGTATTTTATTATTCCTTTTTTTTGAATTTTATTTTATTTTATTTTATACAGCAGATTCTTATTATTTATTCATTTTATACATATTAGTATATAGATGTCAATCCCAATCTCCCAATTCATCACACACACCCCCAACCCCCCCACCGCTTTCACGCCTTGGTGTCCATACATTTGTTTTCTATATCTGTGTCTCAATTTCTGGCCTGCAAACCGGTTCATCTGTACCATTTTTCTAGGCTCCACATATATGCGTTAATATACGATATTTGTTTTTCTCTTTCTGACTTACTTCACTCTGTATGACAGTATCTAGATTCATCCACGTCTCTACAAATGACTCAACTTTGTTCCTTTTTCTGGCCTAGTAATATTCCATTGCATATATGTACCACATCTTCTTTATCCATTTATCTGTCGATGGGCATTTAGGTTGCTTCCATAACCTGCCTATTGTAAATAATGCTGCAGTGAACATTGGGGTGCATGTGTCTTTTTGAATTATGGTTTTCTCTGGGTATACACACAGTAGTGGGGATTGCTGGGTCATATGGTAATTCTATTTTTAGTTTTTTAAGGAACCTCCATACTGTTCTCCATAGTGGCTGTATCAATTTACATTCCCACCAACAGTGCAAGAGCGTTCCCTTAACTCCACACTCCCTCCAGCATTTGTTGTTTGTAGATTTTCTGATGATGCCCATTCTAACTGGTGTGAGGTGATACCTCATTGTAGTGTTGATTTGCATTGCTCTAATAATTAGTAATGTTGAGCAGCTTTTCATGTGCTTCTTGGCCATCTGTATGTCTTCTTTGGAGAAATGTCTACTTAGGTTTCTGCCAATTTTTTGATTGGGTTGTTTGTTTTTTTAATATTGAGCTGCATGAGCTGTTTATATATTTTGGAGATTAATCCTTTGTCCGTTGATTCATTTGCAAATATTTTCTCCCATTCTGAGGGTTGTCTTTTCATCTTGTTTGTAGTTTCCTTTGCTTTGCAAAAGCTTTTAAGTTTCATTAGGTCCCATTTGTTTATTTTTGTTTTTATTTCCATTACTCTAGGAGGTGGATCAAAAAAGATCTGGCTGTGATTTATGTCAAAGAGTGTTCTTCCTATGTTTTCCTCTAAGAGTTTTATAGTGTCCGGTCTTACATTTAGGCCTCTAACCCATTTTGAGTTTATTTCTGTGTATGGTGTTAGGGAGTGTTCTAATTTCATTCTTTTACATGTAGCTGTCCAGTTTTCCCAGCACCACTTATTGAAGAGACTGTCTTTTCTTCATTGTATATCCTTGCCTCCTTTGTCATAGATTAGTTGACCATAGGTGTGTGGGTTTATCTCTGGGCTTTCTATCCTGTTCCATTGATCTATATTTCTCTTTTTGTGCCAGTACCATATTGTCTTGATTACTGTAGCTTTGTAGTATAGTCTGAAGTCAGGGAGTCTGATTCCTCCAGCTCCGTTTTTGCCCCTCAAGACTGCTTTGGCCATTTGGGGTCTTTTGTGATTCCATACAAATTTTAAGAGTTTTTGTTCTAGCTCTGTAAAAAATGCCATTGGTAATTTGATAGGGATTGCATTGAATCTGTAGATTGCTTTGGGTAGTATAGTCATTTTTACAATATTGATTCTTCCAATCCAAGAACATGGTATATGTCTCCATCTGTTGGTATCATCTTTAATTTCTT
Source organism: Monodon monoceros (assembly GCF_005190385.1). NCBI lineage: Eukaryota > Metazoa > Chordata > Mammalia > Artiodactyla > Monodontidae > Monodon > Monodon monoceros. Next base: position 6,321,425 of record NW_021703766.1, on the reverse strand, counting down.
TCATCAGTGTCTTATAGTTTTCTGCATACAGGTCTTTTGTTTCTCTAGGTAGGTTTATTCCTAGGTATTTTATTCTTTTTGTTGCAGTGGTAAATGGGAGTGTTTCCTTAATTTCTCTTTCAGATTTTTCATCATTAGTGTATAGGAATGCAAGAGATTTCTGTGCATTAATTTTGTATCCTGTAACTTTACCAAATTCATTGATTAGCTCTAGTAGCTTTCTGGTGGCATCTTTAGGATTCTCTATGTCTAGTATCATGTCATCTGCAAACAGTGACAGCTTTACTTCTTCTTTTCCAAATGGATTCCTTTTATTTCTTTTTCTTCTCTGATTGCTGTGGCTAAAACTTCCAAAACTATGTTGAATAATAGTGGTGAGAGTGGGCAACCTTGTCTTCTTCCTGATCTTAGTGGAAATGGTTTCAGTTTTTCACCATTTAGGACGATGTTGGCTGTGGGTTTGTCATATATGGCCTTTATTACGTTGAGGAAAGTTCCCTCTATGCCTACTTTCTGGAGGGTTTTTATCATAAATGAGTGTTGAATTTTGTCAAAAGCTTTCTTGGCATCTACTGAGATGATCATAATGGTTTTTCTCCTTCAATTTGTTAATATGCTGTATCACATTGATTGACTTGCGTATATTGAAGAATCCTTGCATTCCTGGGATAAACCCCATTTGGTCATGGTGTATGATCCTTTTAATGTGCTGTTGGATTGTGTTTGCTAGTATTTTGTTGAGGATTTTTGCATCTATGTTCATCAGAGATATTGGCCTGTAGTTTTCTTTCTTTGTGACATTTTTGGTTTTGTTATCAGGGTGATGGTGGCCTCGTAGAATGAGTTTGGGAGTGTTCTTCCCTCTGATATATTTTGGAAGAGTTTGAGAAGGATAGGTGTTAGCTCTTCTCTAAATGTTTGATAGAATTCGCCTGTGAAGCCATCTGGTCCTGGGCTTTTGTTTGTTGGAAGATTTTTAATCACAGTTTCAATTTCAGTGCTTGTGATTGGACTGTTCATATCTTCTATTTCTTCCTGTTTCAGTCTCGGAAGGTTGTGCATTTCTAAGAATTTGTCCATTTCTTCCAGGTTGTCCATTTTATTGGCATAGAGTTGCTTTTAGTAATCTCTCATGATCCTTTGCATTTCTGCAGTGTCAGTTGTTACTTCTCCTTTTTCATTTCTAATTCTATTGATTTGAGTCTTCTCCCTTTTTTTCTGGATGAGTCTGGCTAATGGTTTATCAATTTTGTTTATCTTGTCAAAGAACCAGCTTTTAGTTTTATTGATCTTTGCTATTGTTTCCTTCATTTCTTTTTCATTTATTTGTGACCTGATCTTTATGATTTTTTTTCCTTCTCCTAACTTTGGGTTTTTGTTGTTCTTCTTTCTCTAATTGCTTTAGGTATAAGGTTAGGTTGTTTGTTTGAGATGTTTCTTGTTTCTTAAGGTAGGATTTTATTGCTATAAACTTCCCTCCTAGAATTGCTTTTGCTGCATCCCATAGGTTTTGGGTCGTCGTGTTTTCATTGTCATTTGTTTCTAGGTATTTTTTGATTTCCTCTTTGATTTCTTCAGTGATCTCTTGGTTATTAAGTAATGTATTGTTTAGCCTCCATGTGTTTGTATTTTTTACATATTCTTTTCCTGTAATTGATACCTAGTCTCATAGCGTTGTGTTTGTAAAAGATACTTGATATGATTTCAATTTTCTTAAATATACCAAGGCTTGATTTGTGACCCAAGGTGTGATCTATCCTGGAGAATGTTCCATGAGCACTTGAGAAGAATGTGTATTCTGTTGTTTTTGGATGGAATGTCCTATAAATATCAATTAAGTCCATCTTGTTTAATGTTTCAGTTAAAGCTTGTGTTTCCTTATTTATTTTCATTTTGGATGATTTGTCCACTGGTGAAAGTGGGATGTTAAAGTCCCCTCCTATGATTGTGTTACTGTCGATTTCCCCTTTTATGGCTGTTAGCATTTTCCTTATGTATTGCGGTGCTCCTATGTTGGGTGCATAAATATTTACAATTGTTATATCTTCTTATTGGATTGATCCCTTGATCATTATGTAGTGTCCTTCTTTGTCTCTTGTAATAGTCTTTATTTTAATGTCTATTTTGTCTGATATGAGAATTGCTACTCCAGCTTTCTTTTGATTTCCATTCACATGGAATATCTTTTTCCATCCCCTCACTTTCAGTGTGTATGTGTCCCTAGGTCTGAAGTGGGTCTCTTGTAGACAGCATATATACGGGTCTTGTTTTTGTATCCATTCAGGCAGTCTATGTCTTTTGGTTGGAGCATTTAGTCCATTTACATTTAAGGTAATTATGGATATGTATGTTTCTATTACCATTTTCTTAATTGTTTTGGGTTTGTTATTGTAGTTCTTTTCCTTCTTTTGTGTTTCCTGCCTAGAGAATTTCCTTTCGCATTTGTTGTAAAGCTGGTTTGGTGGTGCTGAATTCTCTTAGCTTGTCTCTAAGGGTTTTAATTTCTCCGTAGAATCTGAATGAGATCCTTGCTGGGTAGAGTTATCTTGGTTGTAGCTTTTTCCGTTTCATCACTTTAAATATGTCCTGCCACTCCCTTCTGGCTTGCAGAGTTTCTGTTGAAAGATCAGCTGTTAATATTATGGGGATTCCCTTGTGTGTTATTTGTTGTTTTTCCCTTGCTGCTTTTAATATTTTTTCTTTGTATTTAACTTTTTATATTTTGATTAATATGTGTCTTGGCATGTTTGTCCTTGGATTTATCCTGTATGGCACTCTCTGTGCTTCCTAGACTTGATTAACTATTTCCTTTCCCGTATTAGGGAATTTTTCAACTATAATCTCTTGAAATATTTTCTCAGTTCCTTTCTTTTCCTCTTCTTCCTCTGGTCCCCTATAATTTGAATGTTGGTGTGTTTAATGTTGTCCCAGAGGTCTATGACACTGTCCTCAATTCTTTTCATTCTTTTTTCTTTATTCTGCTCTGCAGTAGTTATTTCCACTATTTTATCTTCCAGGTCACTTATCCGTTCTTCTGCCTCATTTATTCTGCTATTGATCCATTCTAGAGAATTTTTAGTTTCATTTATTGTGTTGTTCATCACTTTTTGTTTGCTCTTTAGTTCTTCTAGGTCCTTTTTAAACGTTTTTTGTCGTTTCTCCGTTCTATTTCCAAGATTTTTGATCATCTTTACTATCATTATTCTGAATTCTTTTTCCGGTAGACTGCCTATTTCCTCTTCATTTGTTAGATCTGGTGGCTTTTTGCCTTGCTCCTTCATCTTCTGTGTGTTTCTCTGTCTTCTCATTTTGGTTAACTTACTATGTTTGGGGTCTCCTTTTCGCAGGTGCATGTTCGTAGTTCCTGTCGTTTTTGGTGTCTGTCCCCAGTGGCTGAGGTTGGTTCAGTGGGTTGTGTAGGCTTCCTGGTGGAGGGGACTAGTGCCTGTGTTCTGGTGGATGAGGCTGGATCTTGTCTTTCTGGTGGGCAGGTCCACGTCTGGTGGTGTGTTTTGCGGTGTTTGTGTCCTTATTATGATTTTAGGCAGCCTCTCTGCTGATGGATGGGGTTGTGTTCCTGTCTTGCTAGTTTTTTGTCATAGGGTGTCCAGCACTGTAGCTTGCTGGTTGTTGAACAGAGCTGGGTCTTGGCATTGAGATGGAGATCTCTGGGAGATTTTCACCATGTGATATTATGTGGAGCTGGGAGGTCTCTTGTGGACCAGGGTTCTGAACTTGGCTCTCCCACCTCAGAGGCACAGCCCTGATGCCTGGCTGGAGCACCAAGAGCCTGTCACCCACACGGCTCAGATTAAAAGGGAGAAAAGAAAGAAAGAAAGAAAGAAGATAAAATAAAGTAAAATAAAATAAAGTTATTAAAGTAAAAAATAATTATTAAAAACATTTTTAAAGTAAAAAAAAAAAAAAAGGAGAGAAAGAAGAGAGCAACCAAACCAAAAAACAAATCCACCAATGATAACAAGTGCTAAAAACTATACTAAAAACAAACAAACAAACAAAAAACCCTGACAGAACCCTAGGACAAATGGTAAAAGCAAAGCTATACAGAGAAAATCACACACGGAAGCATACACATACACACTCACAAAAAGAGAAAAAGGGAAAAAAAAATATATCATTTCCCCCGAAGTCCACCTCCTCAATTTGGGATGATTCGTTGTCTATTCAGGTATTCCACAGATGCAGGTACATCACATTGATTGTGGAGATTTAATCCGCTGCTCCTGAGGCTGCTGGGAGAGATTTCCCTTTCTCTTCTTTGTTCGCACAGCTGCTGGGGTTCAGCTTTGGATTTGGCCCGCCCTCTGCGTGTAGGTCACCTAAGGGCATCTGTTCTTCGCTCAGACAGGACGGGGTTAAAGGAGCAGCTGATTAGGGGGCTCTGGCTCACTCAGGCCGGGGGGGAGGGAGGGGTACGGAGTTTGGGGCGAGCCTGCAGCGGCAGAAGCCGGCGTGACTTTGCACCAGCCTGAGGTGCACTGTGTGTTCCCCCGGGGAAGTTGTCCCTGCATCACGGGACCCTGGCAGTGGTGGGCTGCACAGGGTCCCGGGAGGGGAGTTGTGGAGAGTGACCTGTGCTTGCAGACAGGCTTCTTGGTGGCGGCAGCAGCAGCCTTAGCATCTCATGCCCGTCTCTGGTGTCCTCGCCGATAGCCTCGGGTAGCGCCCATCTCTGGAGCTCCTTTAAGTGGCACTCTTAAAATCCCGTCTCCTCGAGCACTAGGAAACAAAGAGCCAAGAAAGAAAGAGTCTCTTGCCTCTTCGGGAGCTCCAGAATTTTTCCTGGACTCCCTCCCGGTAGCTGTGACGGTCTATCCCCTTCAGGCTGTGTTCACGCAGCCAACCCCCGTCCTCTGCCTGGGATCTGACCTCTGAAGCCGGAGCCTCAGCTCCCAGCCCCCGCCCGCCCTGGCGGGTGAGCAGACAGGCCTCTCGGGCTGGTGAGTGCTGGTCGGCACCGATCCTCTGTGCGGGGATCTCTCCGCTTTGCTCTCCGCACCCTGTTGCTGCGCTCTCCTCCGTGGTTCGGACGCTCCCCCCTCCGCCACCCACAGTCTCCGCCCGCGAAGGGGCTTCCTAGTGTGTGGAAACCTTTCCTCCTTCACAACTCCCTCCCACTGGTGCAGGTCCCGTCCCTATTCTTTTGTCTCTGTTTTTTCTTTTTTCTTTTGCGCTACCCAGGTACGTGGGGAGTTTCTTGCCTTTTGGGAGGTCTGAGGTCTTCTGACAGTGTTCTGTAGGAGTTGTTCCTACATGTAGATGTTTTTCTGATGTATTTGTGGGGAGGAAGGTGATCTCCACGTCTTACTCTTCTGCCATCTTGAAGCTCCGCCCTGAGTCCTTCTTGATGCTGTTGAATTACTCAGTGAACTCACTGGAGCTATTCTACCTCTGGACGTCCTGTTTTGTGATATAGTAAAAGTCATTGTTTAAGCCAATTTTACTCAGCCTTCTACTATTTTTAATGGAAACATGCTAATTGATACAATGTAAAGTCATGTAATTGTAATTCTGGTTTCTGTGTATTCTTTAATCGTAGTTGCCAGAATGAGCTGAAGTCTGAAAATTGCTCCACAGGACCAGGCATAGCATGGGCCTCTTCTCTTGTTGTTTCACTTGCCAATGACCACTATCTTGATAACTGTAAGTATTTGAACTTACATTAACCAGTTATATTTCTTTATACCTTGAGTTAATGTTTTAGGTACAATTATGTAAATATTAAATTATAAAATTATTAATCTCATAGGATCCCATTTTGCTGCAATTTCATTTCCTCTCTTAAGTTCTTTGGATATCGTCATTCTGGGGCCAACCTGAATGGGGGATTACTTCAGATAGTATAAGGAATGCTATAGATCTTTTGTTACATTAGCACAGCCATCGCCTTTGAATTGACATAGTGTTTTCCTAATGGAAATGTGCCTTAAAATGTGTCTTAGGTCTTAAAAATGTGTCTTAGGCATCTTAAAATTAACTTTCCTCCTTTTTTTTTAAAGTCATGAGGACAAAATCATGCACTAGCAGCTGTAGATTAAGAAGACTGAACATATGTGAATTGGGATTCATGTTGTGATAAATGAAACAAAAAATTAACTTGACATATATTTCAGATATATTTAATTTTTCTGCTGGATGATTACTAGACATAGGTGTTCATTCATTCATGTAAATCACCAGGGTTACAATTTATAGGAGCCTTATAAAATAAATACAGTTGGATAATGATCAACTCTATAAGGAGGCCTTACCACCTTTAGGAAATCTTCCTTAATTAATTTCACTCCTGAATAAGACACTCCGTTTTGGCTACTATCTCTTTACACACTCTTACTGTGTATAGTTACTGACCGAGTAGTATCCCCGTTTCACAGTAAAGGGGGAGTAACCTTTCTTTTAAGGAGGTTCCATGAAGAGATTTGTCATTAGCAACCAGACCACGAATTTAGAGGATGGGGGTCTCAGTTAAGGGTGACAGTGTACCCTTAGGTATTTTATCAGTCATCTAGGCAAAGTAAACTGTGAATGAGCTGCACAGATGGGGCCTGTTCAGAGAGACCCTTAGGAAAGTACTCACGTGGGACCCGGGCCCTTGGCATTGCAGTATAGTGATTTCTTCTTTTCTTGGTGTTCTGTAGACTAATAGATTATGATCACTGTTCTTAATCAAAGAACAGCACCGCTATTCCCCTTTCTGGTAGAAAGGCTGCTGTATATTTAGAACGAGGAGGAAGAAAAGAAATATCTGCATAAAGCTTAAGAAATACCTGCTTAAAGCCTGTTAATTGAGAACACCTGCTTGCCAGCACTTTTAGTAGGTATGTCTGTAGAGAGAGACTGGGAAGAAACTGTTCTTTCCTGTTCCATATAAGGCAAAACAAAGGTGTGAAGGATGTCACTGTGGGTTTTCGATTTCTGTCCATAGACAAGTCAAAACCTTTTTCAGGATTCTGTCTACTTTCTGGGAAAACTTCCTCCAATTCAGTCCCTATAGAAACTCACCTGTAGGGGTGAAATGTCTTTTCATTTTCTGCTTCACTCCCTAATTGAGCAATACCAGCTTTGGATGATTAAAATTCTTTCACTTTCAGGCAGACTTCTGGAAGTACTATGAGTAATATTGAGATATTATTTGGCATTTCATTTGATAGGAAATAAAAATCATGTGAGTCTCAATCTTCTGGCATCCTGAAATTTCCACCCCATCTTGATATAAAGAATTAAAGTACAGTTTATGCTGGAGATGAGAGGTTTCCATAATCTGGGAGAATATTAGGACAGGCCGTAAAAATTCTGTCTTTAATGGCGTCCATGAGGCCCACAGCCTCAGATTAGTGTTGAATCACTAGCTCCTTTGGGGAATAAGAATGTGAATATTTGTTGGGACCAAGGGGTTTATGTAGCTATTATGATGGACTCCATAAGCTTGACTGCTTTTTATGCATCTTACACAAAGTGAAATAGTAAAGTCTTTTTGAAAATTTTAGTGTGTCTCATTTGTATTAAGGAGTGCCAAGAAAACTCTGTGTGTGTGTGTGTGTGTGTGTCTGTGAAAAATCACAGGGCAGAGCAGTGATCACTTGTTAGCCCCTCTGTCCTCTGGGAGAAACTTTTTCAAATGCTAAAAGCTTTTAAGTTCTGTGTTTCATTTCAATAAGGGAGGTGAAATTCCAATGTAGGGTCACATAAAGCCCCATCTAATTATATAATAGATCACATTCATTTCCACATTTCACAGTATTCTTACATGTTTTGCAAGTGTTTTTGTCCAGTTTGTATCCTATAATGTAAGCCTTTTTGTGAACAAATCTTCTGTATTCTAATTCTTTTGTATCTTGCACATGATATACTGCAAACTGCAGGGATTCAGTAAATCCTTATAACTTGCCAGTTTTAATTAGTAGATAAGATAGTCCTTTAGAGGTTACCAAAAAACTTTAGCAATTAACAGTAGGAGCAGCCTTAAGCTCTTTTTTTAAGGAATACATTTAGGGAAGGATGTGTAAACATTTCAGTAGCCTTAGTAGCATTCTGCCTGTGATTTCCACTTCTTAAAGTAATAGACTTATATAATTTAAGCACTTTAGCTGCTAATCTATTAAGTATATAATTGTCCTATATACATTTTCTTTTATACATCCCTGTTGACTATACCTTACTTCCTGTTTTGTTTTTCAGGATCTTTTCATTGTTAGTTCAAATGCCAGTTTTCTTGCCCAGTCAAGTAAGACATAAAGTACAGGAGGGAGGCTGGGTCTTTGGGGTATCAAGACTGCTCTTTCCCTTGGGCTCATTTGACCCATTATTTGCCTACTATCTGTGAGAGTGCACAACTGACCAACAATTGGCATTTAATGGCAACAATGAAGCCTATAGTCTCAGAGAGATGCAGGTACCCAAGGCTACAGTTGAAGGAAGAAACAAACACACCAGAATAGATGTATCTGCCTTGGTTAATAAAGATCACAGATGGAAATACTTTTTTTCCCCCTGCTGACATGCTGGGATTTTAGAACTGATGCTATTAATCAATCTGTCCTAAAACAGAAACAGTTGCAAATATGTAATATAGAGTATCCGTGGAATAGAAAACAAACCTTTAACTAAGCCTGTTTTTTTTTGAAGTTGGAAAATGTTGTCAGCCTGTTTTTGATATAATTGAAAATGTTTAGAAGCTTTCATGAAGAGTTGATTAATATATCATAATCAGAAAAGGCCGTTTTCACTGTTGGTGGGAATGTAAATTGATACAGCCACTATGAAGAACAGTATGGAGGTTCCTTAAAAAATGAAAAATAGAACTACCATATAACCCAGCAAACCCACTACTGGGTATATACCCTGAGAAAACCATAATTCAAAAAGAGTCATGTACCACAGTGTTCATTGCAGCTCTATTTACAATAGCCAGGACATGGAAGCAACCTAAGTGTCCATTGACAGATGAATGGATAAAGATGTGGCACATATATACAATGGAATATTACTCAGCCATAAAAAGAAATTGAGTTATCTGTAGTGAGGTGGATGGACCTAGAGACTGTCATACAGAGTGAAGTAAATCAGAAAGAGAAAAACAAATACTGTATGGAATCTTATTTTAAAAATCCATATATATGGAATCTTAAAAAAAAAATGGTTCTGAAGAACCTAGGGGCAGGACTGGACTAAAGATGCAGATGTAGAGAATGGACTTGAGGACACGGGGAGGGGGAAGGGTAAGCTGGGGCGAAATGTGAGAGTGGCATGGACATATATACACTACCAAATGTAAAACAGATAGCTAGTGGGAAGCAGCCGCATAGCACAAGGAGATCAGCTCGGTGCTTTGTGACCACCTAGAGGGGTGGGATAGGGAGGGTGGGAGGGAGGCTCAAGAGGGAGGAGATATGGGGATATATGTATACGTATAGTTGATTCACTTTGTTATAAAGCAGAAACCAACACAACATGGTGAAGCAATTATACTCCAATAAAGATGTTTAAAAAAAAGGCAATTTTGAGTCTAATTTTGATTGTTTACTGTGTAATACAGGATTCTTGGCTTTGAAATTCTGCCATGCAGGGAGAAAAATGACTGTCAGTGTGAAACAAAGTAGTCTCTTGAAAAGAACATGGTGTCTAGTAGGGAACAGTTCTGGAACTGTAATTCCGGAAGGAGAGAGAGCCCAGATTTGGCCAAGGGTGGGGGTGAGGGTTCTTTTGCCCCACCCGCCTCTGAAGCAAGAATACCAAGGTGGGGAGTTGGTTGGGCGGCACTCTGATCTGGAGGCTGGAGGAACCAGGATAGTTTGGGAGCTTGATTAGCTGCACAGGCTAGAGTATCCCCACAATGGTGGAAGTGATATCATGAGGGAAGTGTTGGCATAGCTTCTGTAGGAGGGCCTTGGAGTTTTACTATGCTCCAAGAAGCTTTTCTGAGGGCTGCTTGATTTTCTAAATATGAATGAATTGAAGTAGTTATATTTTTGTTCTAAGCTTTTGGAAGAAGGGGCCATAGTTCAAGAAAACTTGCTGTACTAGGAAAGAAATGAGTGAACGCTAACCAAAAGTTTCTGCCTATTTGGGTAAAAGATGAGTACTCAAGGAGAGAAAAATGCCTACCCTAGAATGATTTTACAAATTCCCTTTTCCAGGAAAGTCCTAATTTCAAATATTTTCCCCATTATTTCAATCATTGACATCTCCCAGAAACTCAGTATTCTGGTAGCTAATAGCACTATATCTGCTGGACTGTCTTTCGAACCTAGAAACAACACAAAAGTCTGTTTAGAACAACAGGTCTTGGTTTGGGGTTCAGAAAATAACGTCACTGTATGTAGAAGGAGGTGATTGAACAAAAATACACAAAATCAACTAAATTTCATACCTCATTGGGGAGATACTAAAGTATCTGGGCCAGGTTGTCGTGTAGCCTCTGCTTGAATATCTTCCCTGATAGACTGGGGAGAAGGCACCTAATTATTAGTAAGCTTTGTATCTTTAGTCAAACCTGTTTCATCTGGATCAACAGAGGATGTCCTTTTGTTTGTCGTGATGGTCCTTTTCAGATAGGCAGATGGTTATTTTATCCCTGTGAGTCTTTTCTCCCCCAGGCCAAGCTTCACCAAGCCTTATGTTCATAACAATATTTTCACCATTCTAGTGGCCTTAACACTCTACTTTGGCTGTGGTTTTCCTAGTCTAGTTTCTGCAGAATAGAACTGCATCCCCCCTCCCTTTAAAAAGTCTTGAATAATACAGTTTAATATCATTTAAGTTCATTTGACAGCCACATCTTAATGTTGTTTTATATTAAGCTTGTGGTCGATTGATGCCTCTTGGTCTGTTTCAAATAAATGAGTATTTTCCCCATCTCTTCCTTCCCGCACCATGTACCTGCATTTGACTCTTAAAATTGGCATATGGGTCTTTACCTTTATACCTAATATATATATTTTTGGAATTCTGACCTGCCATTCAAATCTGTCAAACTCTTGTAAAATTTTGATTCTTCATCTAATGTACTGGCTTTCCTGTCAGCTGCACATTTAAGTAGGTTTTTCCATGTTTTTGTAAGTGTTATCATAGTATTGTAAAAAAAGCATGCATTTTGCAGTGAGACAATCTTGGTTTTTAATCCTAGCTTCCTGTACTTGCTGTCTAATGTTGACATGTTATTGAAACTCCCCAAGCCCAGTTTCCTCATATCAAAATGAAGGTGATAACAATTTCTACCTTTTAGGTTTGTTGTGAGCATTCACAATAATATAAGTACCTGTTGCTGAGTAGGTGATGGTTTTGGTAATAATAATAATAAATGTTTTTGTGACATGGACTCAGAATCAATTCTCTTATTTTCTTTCTCCTTATCTGAGTCAAATTTAATATGTTGGATAGGGCTAAGAACAGAGCAGTAGAGCCTCTAGAGACCATTCTCTAGGTTGACATCCGTTAATTAGACAAATATTATTGAGAAATAAATATTTATTGAGCACAGCTATACTTCAGTACTATTCTAGTGATTAGGGGTATAGTGGTAAAAAAAAAAAAAACAAACAGCAAAATCCCAGCCCTCATGGAGCTGACATTCAAAAGAGCAGGGCTACCATATAACGTAGGGACATCATTCACATAGAATTTGTTGGCTCTGCAAAAGGAGGGGACATACATACATACATACATAAATATATACATACATACATACACACACACACACATCTCATAGTGTACATAATACAATGTCAGATGGTAGTAAGAGCTAGAATGCATAATGTGACATTAGCTAATTGCAAGAACTATATAGACAAATAAAACAAGGTACTCAGAGTATGATAGGGGGCAAATGCTATCTTAGATGATTAGAGAAGACCTCTCTAAGGAGGAGACATTGGGGAGAGTCCTGTTGGAGGGAGGATGAGAGCTATGCAACTCTCTGAAGGGAAAGGCTCTAGTCAGAAGGACACTGATTTATAAATTCAAGCATTTTTGGTATGAATGGTCAACCAGACATTTATTTTCTTAAAAACAATGTCTTACTTACCCATCAGATGCCAAGAGTATTAAGAGACTTTGTAAATATGCTTGCCCTAATTGATATAAACCACAGATGGATCTGAGCTTGTTTGGGGGTTTTGGGAAGGCACAGTATTTGTATTCCCTTGTTCATATGAAGGTTTTTCTCTCTCTGGTGTTTCTCTCTGAGAAGATGTACGACTTCATGGAATGTAAAGCAAAGGGGACCCCATCAGCCAGCCAGATCATCTGAGTCAACCCTGGTAACCCAAAGAGTTATAGGAGCCTCAGCCAGGTAGCTCTCACATCTCTCATGGTGTAGATGGCATCCCCACTTTCACCAGTCCTTAAACCTATAAAGAAGAGGAATGCAGGGTCTTTATTACTTTTCCCCAGTGAATTCATCCTGAATCCTAGTGATTACCACTTCCTACCACTAGTGATTACCACTTCTAAAGGCTCACAAATTGTTTATATAAACATTTTAGAGTATTACCGAGTTTCGAGGTCAAGCTTGTGGATCTGTACATCACGGAATACACCGTTCTTCTCATGTTGAAAAATTGGAATACTGTTTTTCTAGCTCCATTGCCCTGGTACCTTTTTTAGTCTCTATGTTCCCGTAAAGATTACTGACAGTGACGCTTAGATTACATCTGCAAAGTCTCTCCATACTCTGGGATGTAATTTGTTTAGGCCTGGAGGCTTGAACTCATTTAAAACAGCAAGATGGTCTCTTGCTATCACCTTACTTATCTCATACTTCAATTCCTTCTAAACTACATTTATTCAACCCTCCTGAGTTTAAAGATCATTCTCCTTGATAAAGAAGATGGAAATACAACAGAAGTTGAGATATATGACTTTCTCTTTGTTGATTGTTAATGTTGTATCATGTGCCCCAAGCAGTGAGTGTGATTTTTAGATTCATCCTTTTTACTTTGATTGTAGCTGATAAGGGGTGTGTGTGTGTTTCTGAGTTTGTGGATGAAAGGCTTAAGCATATTTCACATAAACATATTCACTACAGTGCATTGCGGGATTAACTCTCCTATCATGTTCTTTCAGTTCAACACTCCTATGCACATTTTCTCTTGTTTTAGCATTTAGTTATGAGCGAAGGCTCTGGAACCACACAGTCCAAGGGCAGATCCTGGCTGTTCCACTTCCTGTAGCAGTGAGACCATGGGCAGGTTAGTTAACCTCTCCGAACCTGATTTACCACTCCTGTAAAATGGAGGTAATAATGCTTACCTCCTAGGACTTCAGAGTCAATGATTTAATATACATAAAGTGCTTAGAATAGTGTTTGGTACATAGTAAGTGCTTATCACAACCAGCACCACCATAATCATTTCTAATGCATTCTTGTGTTCTTTCAAATATATTTAAAGAGTCTGACCTCACCCGAGAGCTTCCTGGTCAGCCACAGTTTGCCCATTCAATCCAATTTTTGTGTCTTGTGTTTCTGTGTATCCAGTACCAAACTGTGAGAATTCATAGGAATAATGATGATGTGAGGTTCTCAAAGACCATGAATCATCAAAGAAAGATTAAATTACATTTAGTGTGCTTATGGCAGCAGCAAAATAAATGGATGAATTTTTTTAAAGACTGTCATTTGAATCTGGTTTGAAATTTTAAAAAAAGGACTTTCTTCCTCATCAGGGAATTCAAGTAACCAGTACACCCATTTCCAAGCCTTCTGGCTTAGTTTGAATGCTAAAGGAAAACTTACCTTAGTCTCATATGAAGCCAAACAGATCCACAACACCTCATGGGAATCCTAAAATATTGTTTCATAACAACATGAAAAGGTAAACTTGCAATCACCAAGGGAATCCAGAGCTATCAGATCTTGGGACAATACTAGGGACTTTGGTGGAAGCTTTGATAGATTTGAGTGGTTGCTGTATGCAAGGGACTCTCCTGCCTTTATGTTTTCATGACGGATGGATTTCCTTTGTCATAACAATCATAACATTCCTGGCATTTTCTGATAGGAGAAAGAACTAAACTTACTTAACTCAGACCTTTCTTTCTTGGAGGTCTCCATTCTACAGGGTACTGACACATGTTAGAAACTTACAGAAGCAGCTCCTGCCTGGGTGGGGAGGGTTCTACAGTAGTGTAGTGATGCCTGTGATTGGTGGGTAAATCTGCCTAGTCGAGAAGTAGTGTTAGCAAGTCCATTTGTGCCCAAACATCAAGCCAAATTCTCAAATCAGTTTTATTAGTAATAATAATAAAGCTGATGTTTTGATCTGTTTGTCTGTCTTCCTTGTCTTGTTTCCCAATATATTCTTTTTTTTTATTCAAACAGAAAGTCTCAATATATTCTTAACTTGAGAACTTGATATTATTTATTGATCCTCTCTTACCTCCAATGATGCAAACAATAAGACTGAAGATAAGCAATATTCATTCTCTCCTTTCTTCAAATGTAACCAAGATATGAAACAAGACTGTCTTTAAGCAGCTTGTGCAAAAATAACCTGATTGACTTTTCCCTGGGAAAAGCTGCCCTTATTTCTACCTTTCATCAGGGTCAAACAGACAAACAAGTAAACCTAGAAACCTGTGATGAATAAGGAGCTATTTGCAGCACCTAGGCAGAGGGAAAAGCTATATTGAGCTGATTGGAAAATGACTTTCAGAGCTGGGGTGGGAAGCTAGTTTTTTAGAATAGGAGGTAGTGGAGTGTCAGTGTCCCAGGGGAAAGGTAAAGTTTGACCAGAATGAAGGGCCGAGGTCGTGTAGATGCACAAAAACTAAGATTGGAAGTTTCTTAAAATTGTTGTCTGTATAAAGATCCATGCAGTGCCTAGATGCATTTTTAATCTCTCTTAACGAGTTCATACCAAGCTTCATCCTTATTGAGCTAGAGAGAGTTAAAGAGTAGACTAGAGAGTGGAAATAAGGCAAAAGATAGCCTGGATGTACAGGAAATGGGATGGATGTGAAGAACCCAAGAAGTAGGACCAGTTTTGAAAACTAGTTGATGAGCACAATTCAAACAGATTGACCAGAAGAGCAAACCCTGGAAGTGCTATACAGGACCTTCCAGGAGTGGAAGGAAACGAGCAGAGGAAAAATTAGAGTTCTCAAGGTGGAGAACCAAGGAGAACTCCAGTGAACCACAAAGTTAATTGCAGGAAAGCCCAAAGATAGTGAGCATTCTTTGGAATTTAAATGGGAGATTGGTTTTCCTAGAGGCCAGATACCAGAGTTGAATCTAAATCCAAAATTCACGCACTATTTATTGATCAATTGATATATGCCCATCACCGTGCCGGAAACTGGTAAAAACATGGTGAGGCAACATGACCTAACTATTGCTGTCTTGGAGCTTACAATCTGGTGAGAGGTAGGGTCAATTAAGAAGTTGCAAGTGCCATGTGGTACAGGGTGCCATGGCAACACAGAGGCTGTACCTGATCCAGTAGCTGGGAGGTAGGTCAGGAAAATCTTTCTGGAGAAAGTTCCTTCTAAGCTGAGACCAAAAGGCGAGTCAGAATTAGGTGATCAAGGAAGAGCATTCCAGGCAAAATGAGTAGGAAGTGGCAAGGCCTGGGGGATGGGCAAGAAAGAGCTTCAGAGTTAGGCACTCAGAAAGCTGCAAGTGGGTCAATATCATGCTCCAGGTACTTTTTGTAGGTGGTCACTTTGCCTGAGGTTTGAGTCTGCAGAAAAAATAAAAAAGGGCCTTGGCAAGGTCTCCAGGTGGAGAATGTCCTTTGGTGTCTGTTCGTTGGGATGCAAGGGATAGAGGAATAAAAAGTGGCATTGGTGGGGGCTCCAGGCGAGTGGAGTGGGTGTTGTGAGATTCTCTGGATGCTGAGGCAATGGGCAGAGGGACAGCATGCCACTAAGTCCAGAAGAAAAGAATAATACTGCATAGGAAATTGAACCTTGTGCATGGCCAGGAAAAAAACACAGTTTAGTTTTATATGTTACATTTTAATAATAGTCATTTGTAACTGCATAATGAAATTTGAGAGCAAAAGTTCATTTCCAGAAGAATAATCTCTAACTGATATGCAGTGCCTCAGTAGGATTTGGCCAGGTTTTAATTTTAGTGTGAATAAATAATGTAAGATACTAGGCTGGTGAGATAAAAGGAAATCTCTGTACTTTCATCTCTCCATGATGGAAATAATAACTACTTTATTTCAAAACAAGTTTCCAATTAGTTTCTGTGAAATATTATTATCCCCTTTTTTCAGATGCTGTAGCTCATTTTGAAACTTAATTTTGATAATATATAAACATTTCTGAAACTTGCTCTACAGAAATGACAGTTATATTTGGAAAGAGGAATGCTGTTGAGCTGTAACTGTATTATTTGGGTCTACTCTAAATAATAGTAAAAATAAATAAAAGAGAATTAGTCAAAGTGTAATCTTGTTTCATGGCTATTTATGACCTGGCATGGACTTAACTTTGCCCTAGAGTATAGATCAAGGTTACTTCCTCCAGAGTTGTTCAGTGGACATTTTTCCTTCAAGACTAGTTATGCTTCACTTGAGGTTATATATTGTCTTTTCCCCATTTAAAGAGGTGATATTATTTAAATAATTAATGTACTCATTCATTAAACACAATGAGCACTAACTGTGTACTAGACACTGGGCCAGGTACTGGGGTTTGTGTGGTGAATCAGGCAGCTGTGACCTTTCTTTTGAGGTGCTTACAGGTTAGAGGTACTTGAGGAATTCCAAAGGTACTTAGTGGGGAGAGATTCTTCCACCCAAGTTTTCCCCTAGATCCTGTAAAAATAAAGATCACATATTTTAATTAGTATTTTAACTCAGGACCCGACCATTATCTGTGAATCATTCCAGATGGATAAACTGAGGCACAGATTACTCAGGCTCAAATGTAATAAAGTGTGATTGTAATAAAGTGGTGATTTCAGTTGAGAGGTTGGTCCCGTGATGAGTTCCTCACTTCTTAGGCCCCATAAGCTCACTTTTCTACGATTGCAGTGTACTGTTCACTCTGTTTTTCTTCCTTCAGTGCAGAAAGGCAGACGTTTTGCATTGCTGGTGCAGACTTTCTGGTGATGCTACTTTTCAGATGGAGAAGACAAGGCAGGGGAAGTTTACCCAAGGCCACTTATCACTTTTATGGAGGAGCCAGAATCACAATTCCTACCCTTTGAGTTTCCAGGCTGTTGCCTAGCTACCAAGCCTCCCTGCCTCTTCTACTGCACAGCAGCGGAGCAGGCACTTAATAATCATAATTGATGGTGCTGGCTAAAAGGGAGAGCTCAGAGTGATTCTGCGAGTTTGTTTTCAAATACCAGTGAATTTTATTCTTCTTGTGGTCAATAACCTCTACCCATTTGTTTTAGATAGCATCCTTGTCTTAGTGCACCATGTAACTTTCTTAGGTACATTAATGACTTCTCTCTCTTTCTCAACTATTCTCTGGGGGAATTCAGTTGCTGTCTACAGGTATTACATATTAAAAAACAAAAACAGAACAATGTCTGCCCTGGGGCTTCCCAGAGAAGTCTCACTATAGCAGTCTATGTGATCCGAGTGATAGAAAACTCAATACAAACTTGCTTAAACAGAAAGAATTAGTTGACTCATATTAAAAAAAAAAAGGGTAAACTGGCTTTAGGAATGGCTTGTCTAGGGGCCAAACAGTGTGACAGGGATCAGTGTCTTGGGTACCTTTGGCCACTTAGAGAAGCAAGATGACCACATACTCATACCACCATACAGGAAGAGGGATTTGCTCTTGAGGAGCCCCAGCTAAGGCATCACTGTGACTCAGTTGCTCTGATTGGATTATATGCCCACAGTCCAAGAGACACCCTGCCCAGGGTGATGGGAGGGATGGGATATGTGGATTGGTTTAGGTTAATTACGGTCTATCCCTAGAACTGGGGATGAGGGTGTGGTCAGCCTCATGGAGACCAGATTGGTCAACAGTGGGAGCAGTGAAGTCCTTAAAGGAAATTAGGATATTACTGCTGTAAGGAGGGGGAAATGAGTACTGGGAAGATAACCAAAAGTGCTCATTACCAGGGAGAAAGTTCCTGACTTCTGTTTTGAGCATGTGTGTGAGGTGCTTTTAAGGCATTCAAGAGATGATGGATGCATGGACTTAATCTCAGAGCAGAGTTCTGGGCTGGATATACCTTGGGAGTAATTTGCATAAAAGTAGTCATTGAAACTAAGGGAGTGGATAACTGACAACTAGGGGGAGGAATATACACTGAGAAGAGAAGAGGACGAAGGACCAAGTATTGAAGGCTTCTAGCATTGAGTTGGAATTCTTCTAGTTAAAGGAGAATTAACCTGAAAATAGAAGAAGGAATAGCTAGAAAGGTAGGAAGAAATCCTGGGCTCATTTAATGAGCAATAAAATGTAACAATAGCTGCTTCCTTGGAATCCACAGTCCAGAAACAAGACTTGAGTTCAAAACTGATGGTAATGTAGAGAATTTCAGTTCCACAAGTTAAGTGTTATATTGGAGGTATGAACCGCCAGCGCCTCCAATGGGAGCACAAAGAAGAGCATGACTAATTGTTCTTGGGGGAGAAAGGGATCATGTGAGAAGTCTTGAAAGATGAAAAAGATGTTGCCAGTTGGAAAGCTCCAGGTGCAAGCTGAACTTACATGGAGATTTAGGAAGGAATCAGAACTAAGAGAGGGTAACCTAAACTATGAGCACTTTAGGAAATAGGCAAGGACTGAGTAGGGTTATGTTGGCTAAGGGAGAAAAGCTGGAGGTATCATATAGGTCATGTTTGTGGATGGCTATTTATCTTAGGGCTTGACTGTATCACTCCATCACTTCAAAAAGTAACTTGACTGGCCTTTACCCTGGATTGGCTGGTTGGTTGACATATTGTGTGTGTGTGTGTGTGTGTGTGTGTGTGTGTGTGTGTGTGTGTGTGTTGCCTTAGAAAGATAGACTCTAAATTAAAAGGTTTTTATTAGGTTGATATTGACTTGTTGCTTACTGTTACTTCCAAAGCAAGGACAGGAAGAACTATGGTTACATTTCAACAAAGGTGATTTAAGTTAGACATTAGGAAGTGTTTTCTTATCGGTGAGATTTATTTTGTCTGCATCAGCCTTCCAAGTTATAGGCTCAGTCAGACAATGATAACAGTCAAAGAAAGGAAGACTGTACAACTGACAAGCAAACAAACAAAAACCAGAAATAACTAAAATCTGTAAAGTTTATTGGGGATGGGGGAGTTGAGGAAGTTACATCTGGAGCGATCACCACAACAATTTCAATTACCTAGGGACCTGTTTCTAAAGGAGTTACGATTTAGGAATCTGGGTTTTAGGATAGGGCATAATTTCCAGGCATTTCTGGTAGAGGATAGCTGTGATAGGCAGATAAAAATGGCCCCTAAAAAAATGTCTACATCCTAATTTTTGGAACCAGTGAGTATATTGTTGCATGGCAAGGAAGAATTTAGATTGTAGATGAATTTAAGGTTGTTAATCAGCTGACTTTAATGTAGGGAAGTTATTCTGGATTATCCCGGTAAGCCTCATTTTAAATCATAAGGGTACTTTGAAGTGGAAGAAGAAGACAGAAGAGGGAGTCAGAGAAAGGTTTGAAGATGCTATGCTGCTGGTTTTGAAGATGGAGGTAAGGGCTATGAACCAAGGAATGCAGGCAGCCTCTAGAAGCTGGAAAAGTCAAGGAAGCAGATTATCTTCTAGAGCCTCCAGAAAGGAAGGCTACAGCTCTGCTGACACCTTGGTTGTAGCCCAGTACGAGTCCTTTTGGACTTCTGACCTGCAGAACTATAAGATAATAAATTTGTGTTGTTTTAAGCCACTAACTTTGTGGTAATATGTTATATCAACCACAGAAAATGGAACAGTGGCTGAGATGGTCTTATGAATGATAGACATAGAGTCAGTTTTCTTCTGGCATAGACAGAAGGTGGACGTAGGGGAGGCCACAGACTCAAGGTGTTGTTGTTACCTCTCTTCTGTTAATTTTTAAAACCTTTAATTTTCGGTTAATTTCAGACTTTTAGAAAAGCTACAAAAATAGTGCAGAGTTCACATTGGTCTCCTAAATGTAAACATTTTAACACATTTGTTTTATCATATATATAATAAATATTCTATCTATAATTTCATTCTCTATGTGTGTATATATAGTATATATGTGTTTATATATTATATATGTATGTATTATTTTCTTCTTGAATTGTTTGAGAGTAAGTTGTAGATATGATGCCCCATTCCCCAAATACTTAATTGTGTGATGCCTAAAAAACATAGCCATATACAATGGACAAAATCAGGAAGTTAAAATGACACAACACTATTAGCCAACCTGAAAGCCTATTTAAATGTTGCCAATTGCCACATTAATGTCCTTTACAGCAAAGAGAATATTTTTTTCTGATCCAGGGTCTAACCCAGATCGCATATTGCATTTGGATCTCACATATCATTTGTCTCCTTTAATCTGGAGCAGTAATTCAGCCTGTCTCTATCTTTCATGATCTCCACATTTTTAAAGAGTACAGACCAGTCATTTTGTAGAATGTCCCTCAGTTTGGTTTTGTGTAATGCTTCTGAAAGATTAGGACTCATATGCATTTTGGGCAGGAATACAAGAAATGGTACTGTGTTCTCTGTGCATGATATCAGGAGGTACTTGGTTAAGTTGTTTGCCAGGCTACTTCACTGTAAAGTTACTATCATTCTCTTTATATTTATTAAGTGTCTTGTGGGGAGATATTTTGAGACAACATATATCTTGTTTCTCATAACAGTTTCACTCACTAATTTTAGCATTCATGAATCTTGCATGAAACAAGTAATTCTATGGGGGTTGCCATTTAGTGATTTTCTGATTATTTAAAATTTAAATTTATGTCTCTAAGAGGTAAGGATTTTAAAAACATAACCTTAATACCTTCATCTCACCCCCAAACATATTAACAATAATTTAATTGTCCCAATTATAATTTTAAAAATATTTTGAGATAATTTTAGATTTATGGAAGAATTTCAAAAGCAGTATAGAGGGTTATTGTATACCAGTGATTTTGTGTTGAATATATAGATCATATTGGAAAGAATTGACATCTTAATAATACTGACTCTTCCAATCCATGAATGTGATTATTTTGTTCTTCTTTGTTTCTTCCTTCAGTATTTTATAAATTTCACTGTACAGATCTTTCACACATTTGAAACTAAATTTCATTTTTGGTGTACTATTGTAAATTGAATTTTTAAGAAATTTGAATTCTTATTTGTCATAGAAAAACTGACTTTATATCCGGTAAACTTGCCAAACTCACATACTAGTTCTAAGATGTATTTTTTTGATATATATTTTGGAATTTTCTATGTAGATGATCATGTCATCTGTGAATGGAGACCATTTTCTTTCTTCCTCTCCAATCTGTAAGCCTTTGATTTCCTTTTTTTTTAAACTTTTAAAAATTGAGATATAGTTGATGTATAATGTGATATAAGTTACAGGTGTACAACATAGTGATTCACAATTTTTTTTTTTTTTTTTGCGGTACGCGGGCCTCTCACTGCTGCGGCCTCTCGTGTTGCGGAGCACAGGCTCTGGACGCGCAGGCTCAGCGGCCATGGCTCACGGGTCCAGCCGCTCCGTGGCACGCGGGATCCTCCCGGACCGGGGCACGAACCTGCGTCCCCTGTATCGGCAGGTGGACTCTCAACCACTGCGCCACCAGGGAAGCCCGTGATTCACAATTTTTAAAGGTTATACTCTGTTTATAGTTATTGTAAAATAATATGTCTATTTTCCCTTTATTGTATAATATATACTTATAGCTTATTTATTTTATACATAATAGTTTGTATCTCTTAATCCCCTACCCCTATCTTGCCCCTCTTCCTTTATCTCTCTTCACTGGTAACCACTAGTTTGTTCTTTGTATCTGTGAGTCTTTTTTCCTTTTTGTCATATTCACTAGTTTGTTTTATTTTTTAGATTCTACATATAAGTGGTATCATACAGTATTTGTCTTTCTCTGTCTGACTTATTTCACTTAGCATAACACCCTCCAACTCCATCCATGTTGTTGCAAATGGCAAAATTTCCTTCTTTTTTATGGCTGAGTAGTATTCGTGTGTGTGTGTGTGTGTGTGTGTGTGTGTGTGTGTATATCACTTCTCCTTAACGATTCATCTATTGACTGACACTTAGGTTACCTCCATATTTGGCAATTGTAAATAATGCTTCTATGAACATTGGAGTGCAGGTATCTTAGAATTAGTGTTTGTTTGTTTTTTTTGATATATATCCAGGCCTGGAATTGCTGGGTCCTATGGTAGTTATTTTAATTTTTTGAGAAACCTCCATACTGTTTTCCATAGTTGCTGCACCAGTTTACATTCCTACCAACAGTGAATGAGGGTTTCCTTTTCTCTACATCCTCACCAGTGTTTGTTATTTGTGGTCTTTATGATGATAGCCATTCCAGGTGTGAGGTGATTTGCATTTCCCTGATGATTAGCAATGTTGAATACCTTTTCCCGTGCCTGTAAAATGTAATTCTTTGGTACAATGTCTATTCAGGTCTTCTGCCCATTTTGTAAATCAGATTGTTTGTTTTTTTTGATGTTGAGTTGTATGAGCTATTTATATATTTTGGATATTAACCCCTTATTGGTCATATCATTAGCAAATATTTTCTCCCATTCAGTAGGCTGTGTTTTAATTTTGTCGATGGTTTCCTTTGCTGTGCAAAAGCTTTTAGGTTGGGCTTCCCTGGTGGCGCAGTGGTTGAGAGTCCGCCTGCCGATGCAGGGGACACGGGTTCCTGCCCCGGTTCGGGAAGATCCCTACATGCTGCGGAGCAGCTGGGCCCGTGAGCCATGGCCGCTGAGCCTGTGCGTCCGGAGCCTGTGCTCTGCAACGGGAGAGGCCACAACAGTGAGAGGCCTGTGTACCGCAAAAAAAAAAAAAAAAAAAAAGCTTTTACATCTGATTAGGTCCCATTTCTTTGTTTTTGCTTTTATTTCCTTTGCTTTAGGAGACAGATTAAAAACAAATACTGCTACGATTTATGCCAAAGAATGTTCTGCCTATGTTTTCTTCTAGGAGTTTTATGGTTTCTGGTCTTACATTTAGGTCTTTAATCCATTGTGAGTTTATTTTTGTGTATGGCGTTAGAGAATGTTGTAATTTCATTCTTTTACATGTAGCTGGTCAGTTTCCCCAGCACTACTTATTGAAGGGACTGTCTTTTCTCCATTGTATATTCTTGCCTTCTTTGTCATAGATTAATTGACCATAAGTATGTGGGTTTATTTCTGGGCTGTCAATTGATTTTTCAAATCAGCATTCCTGGGATAAACTTAACTTGGTTGTGCGATTTATATATAATGCTCGATCTGATTTGCTAATATTATGTTAACTATTTTAGTTGAGCTCTTCTCATAAGTGTCCATCCAGTGACATCTACCCCAGGTAAGGGTATGGTCACGTCTCTTCACTCCCTATAGGTATCTATCTCTCCTTGTATTTTGGACCAGTTGATACCTCAGTTCTCAAACCCATTAGAGAACTGATACCTCAGTTCTCTAATGGGTTTGAGAAAAGTCATGAATTTGCAGTCGTCTGGCTTTTTATTTTTGGTTTTTGCTGTTGTACAGGTGAGAGCAATGCTCTGTCCAGCTCTCTATATCCCTGATTGGAAACTGGAGGCTCCACAGCTTTTCCCCCACATTTGTTTGTTTTAGTCAGAATCCAAATAAAATTTATACAACATAATGTTTGTATGTCCCTTAAATCTTTTTTGATCTATATTTTCTTCCTCTTTTTCTCTCTTTTTGTTTTTCCTTGCTACTTTTTTCCTCTTATGTCATCGAAGACACTGGGGCTGTCTATCTTACAGAGTTTTTCCCAGTCTGAATTTTGCTGGTGCTTCTCTGTGGTGTGGTTTAATATGGTGCCCTGCCTCCTGTTTCCTGTAAACTGGTAGTTATATCTTGAGGCTTTATCAGAATCAGGTTTATTTTTCCTTGTTAATTCATAATCTAGATATTTCTTTTTGTGTATGATGTTATTAGCTATTGATATTCAATGCCTAGCTCTATTAATTCACTAGAGCTTTTTTTAAAGCCTCTCTTTTACTGTAATGAACATTACAGTAAAAATCTGCAATGAAAATTCTGTAATGAAGATGAAGAAAATGAGTCTCAGAGAGGTTAAGTGACTTTCCTAAGGCAATACAGCCAGTTAGTAAAGGTTGTAGCCAGGCCTAGAACCCGTGTCTAATAAATGCAAGTCCTATATGCTTTCTATAGCATACTGCCTCTCTAGACTTTGCATTATTAAGCAATAGGAAGATTGATGTTCCATCCCTAAGCACATGAGACATATTTATCTCTTTTAGGAAGATTGAATTCTGTTTTGCTTAGAGGCATTGGACCATACCAAATGATTATTCAAAAAATTTTCCCCTCAAGTTCTGGGTTATATTCATTTTTATGGATACAATTAAAATTTTTTATGCTAATGCTAGTGTCTGAAATGATAACTCAACTCAGAATCCTGAGCACATTTGCGTGTTTGCTTGCTCCTCCAGTGCTACGGAAGAGAAGACAGCAAAACTAACACATGTAGGTTGAGTACTTCGCAATTTGTGTCTTTTGTATACTGTAGTCAAGACTTGCTGCTGAAGTTTTTCTTCAGCTTGGAGAGAGAAAGAGAGTGAGAGAGAGGGAGAAAGAGAAAGAGGAGATAAAGAGGGAGACTGTTGCAGTTGGTTTTAATCTATCACCTAAATTTTTCATGAGTTTGTTTGTAAGGTAATATAGTATCTCTCTTGGGGGGCAAGAAATTCCATGAATTATTGGTTAGAGTTTTGTGGAGACAACTGAAGAAAAAGATATTTTTAACACTATAAAAAATAAATTTATCATGTTCAAATCAACCAGGGACAGACATATATCTTGACCTGAGCATTCACTTTTCAACAGAAGTGGATGTACTTAGATACCCATCCTATGTCATCTGATATATGACTGATGGTCCTAAGCTTATTTTACAAAAGAGGGCATGAGCTTCCCACACTGCAAGTATTTCCTGAAATCTCTACAATTTATTACGTCTATAATAATAAAGATTATTATTGAAACAACTTTTAATCCATTTCAAATCCAATTTATGAAATAAGGAAGGATGAACTTGGCTTTACGTTTTAACCACAGGGTTCTGGGAATTCCCAAACAGAGGAAGGGCTCTACCTCCCCTACTACCTTCCATGCAGACTTAGAAACTCTTAGGTATGAATGGACTTTTTGGACTGGATAGAACTTTTTGGTCTGAGTTGGGTCAAATGGAGGTGCTGGAATCCTGTTGGACATGGTAGAAAATCCACAGAACCTTTCCAACTTTGAAAACTGTGTCAAGGGTCCAGCACAAGGACCAGGGTGAACAGACGTGAAGTGGGAATTACATTTAGTTTCCTAGAATCCTTAGAATATTAAGGTATTGTGGAGTTGTAGTGATATTCTGGTCCAGCTCATTTTGGTGAGGTGACTTACCTAAAGTCCCCAAATTGCCACTGGCTAAGCAGATGTTGGAATTTTGTTCTCTGGAGCGATTCCTTAAACTTCTTTTCCCCTGGCCTCTGAATTCAGAAGACCTGGGCAAGGGTCTGGCTCTACTGTTAACTGCATCTGTGATCATGGATAAATCATTGATTGTCACTGAAACTCATTTTCCCCATCTGAAAAATGTGAATAATAATACCTTTCAGGATGTAGTGGATTAAATGGGATAATGTGTTTGGAAGCCCTTTGTAAACTGTAAAGTGCATAGAGTTATTAGAGCTGAGGAATCAAACTGAGTCTGGTTAGATCCACTGACATTCCTTAGGAAATTTAACGATAGATCTAGACTTTAGACTTGCCTTCTTCCTGAAAACCTTGGGTGTGAATTGAAGCCCATTAATATCTCATGCAATAAGCTGTGGTGAGGTCGTCAGTCACCACCTCAGTAGGATCATCCAGAAGGGCCCATTTATACTCTGGAAGGAATCGGACTCTTTCTTTATTTTTATTTAAAAAGAATTTTTTTTGCGGTACGCGGGCCTCTCACTGTTGTGGCCTCTCCCGCTGCGGAGCACGGCCTCCGCATACGCAGGCTCAGCGGCCATGGCCCACGGGCCCAGCCGCTCTGCGGCATGTGGGATCCTCCCGGACCGGGGCACGAACCCACATCCCCTGCATCAGGAGGCGGACTCCCAACCACTGTGCCACCAGGGAAGCCCAGAATCTGGCTCTTGAAAGTTGTTAGAAGGACTTTGTGGGCATCCCATACATATTCTTCCTGCTGTGAGAAAAAAATATGTTTAATAGATTTCACTAATGTCTGTAGGAGTGTTCACCAGGGATCTTTGGAAAGAGTAGTCTTCACATTTACAAATATTTTCTCATTACAGATAATGGGATGATGAAGTGAAAAATGATCTTGGCTACTTTATGATGCTGAAAAGTCTTCAGACTGAATAATGTATGGTGAATTAGACATAATGGTAGCAAAGAAATAACTCATTTACTACAAGGTCCACTTAGTTATTTAATCACTTTTACTGTCATGTAAATACATACTGCCGTGCAAAGTGGTGAAAAGTTAGTAATGGCATAAGATGCAATTGTATAATGACAGTCTAGCAAATGCTGTAAAGGGAGAGCCTAATTCTGGACAGTTCTATGATTGAGTCAAGACTCCTCACGGCATGTACATTGTAGAAGAGCAGTGATTGGAATCCCTCACTTTATCCCTATATTATTATACATTGTGGAACAGAGAGGCATAAAATTGGCCAGTTAGATCTGAATCCTGTTTGGGCTTAAGTGAAATCATTAGAGTGAAAATACTTTGGGAGAATACTAGTGGAATATAGAGTTATTATTACGTTAATTTACATTTTTAGATAATTTAGGCCAGCAAATGGAATGGACACTATTAGACACGTATGCTGAAAATATCTATTACCAGAAAAACCTGTCCTGGAGTTATGACAGGCATCAAAATACCCCATCTGGATTCTGGTGTCACCTGAAATAATAACCAAAGCACAATTGCCAAATCATGTTACAGATACCAAGTGAGCAGGAACTCGGTGACTAAGAGCAGTCAGTGAGAAGTGGAGTAATTAGAGGGAGCTATACGAAGGCCTTGAAGAATGGGAGAATTTTAGGGGAGAGCAGAAAGATGGATTCCAGGCTGGTTTGTGTTTCAAGAAATTACTCAAGGATAGCAGCTGGAAATGTATGGTTCTAAAAGTTTGGCTGGTCCTCTTGTTGTAGCCTTGCCCTTCTTCTGGACGTCCAAGGAGTTTTCAAGAAAGAATCAATCTGGGGATCTTGCTCAAAGATGAGCACAAGGGTAGTCTTGACACAGAAGATGCCAGCAGTGGTTAATGAAACTTTTCTCCCTTCTCAGTCCATTAAATTGTAAAGCAAATATTCTCTCCTTTAAAAGACCTGTAATAGTGTCATCGTCCTCTGGGCTTAGCTCTGCTTCTTAGCAAGAGCTATGATAGAAAACGTATTTGTCAGAGTAGTGCTGTCCAATAGAAGCATAATGCAAGCCATGTATGCAAGCCACACATACAACTTAAAATTTTCTAGTAGCCACATTAAAAAAGTAAAATAAATCTGATGAAATTATTTTAAAGGTTTTTTAGATGTGAACCGTTTTTAAAGTCTTTATTGAATTTGTTACAACATTGCTTCTGTTTTGGTTTTTTGGCTGTGAGGCACGTGGGATCGTAGCTCCCCCACCAGGGATCGAACCTGTACCCTCCACATTGGAAGGTGAAGTCTTAAGCACTGGACCGCCAGGGAAGTCCCTGATGAAATTATTTTAATGTATAAAATATATTTAATCCAATATATGGAATCTATATAAAATTATTAATGAGCTATCTTACATTCTTCTTTTCATACCTGATCTTCAAAATCTGTTGTGTATTTTACTTATTTTAAGCACATCTCAATTTGGACTAGCCACATTTAAGCAATCAGCAACCATGTGGCTTGGTGGCTACTGTATTGGACACCACAAAATTTTCTTCCTCCTTTGCAGAGTGGCACTCCTTGAGTTTAATTCTGTATTTGAGGATGTATGTCCAGAGCGTCTGGGGTGGGGTGGGGGCATCTGTCCATACGTAAAGACCCATCCAAAATCAACTCCATAAGATCTAAAAAGTTAAAATATTTACCAGAAGAATTTGTATGAATAATGGTTTACTTAATTTTGAAGAGAAAAAGTCACAAAGGAAAAGATTGATAGATTTACCATTATAAAATGGATAATGAAAAAGTCAAAATTATCATTGAAAAAGGGCACCCAACAGATTGGGGGAGATATTTGCCTTTATTATGAGACAGGTTTTAATGAATACTTATACTATGTAAAACTCATTCAAATATAAGAAATAAAATAATACCTAATTTGATTAATGAGATATTTAACAATTTGTAGAAGAAAGCCAATAACTAAGAAAATGTTTAATCTGTCTATTCCTTAAAAAAAGAAAACTAAATCATCATTAAAACAAGGTAACTTGTTGGGACTTCCCTGGTGGCACAGTGGTTAAGAACCCACCTGCCAGTGCAGGGGACACGGGTTCCAGCCCTGGTCTGGGAAGATCCCACATGCTGTGGGTCAGCTAGGCCTGTGCGCCACAACTACTGAGCCTGTGTTCTAGAGCCTGCAAGCCACAACTACTGAGCCCACCTGCTACAACTACTGAAGCCCACGCCACTAGAGCCTGTGCTCCGCAACAAGAGAAGCCACTGCAATGAGAAGTCTGCGCACCGCAATGAAGAGTAGCCCCCACTTGCCGCAACTAGAGAAAGCCCATGCGCAGCAACAAAGACTCAATGCAGCCAAAAATAAATAAAAACAAAAAACAAAACAGAAAACAAAAAACAAGGTAACTTCTTATACTTATTTTTGAAGCAAAAATGATAGTGTCCAGTGCTGATAAAATTATAGTAAAAAGTGTACGTTGGTAAAATCCTTTTGAGATACAGTATGACACAGCAGCACTAAAACCTTAAAAACCTTAAAACTATTCCTGTCCTCTTACCTTGCAATTCCATTCCTGGGTATATATTCTAAGGAAGTAATACATCAGAAGAAAAGAAAGTATATGTTTGAAAATGTTCATTTCCACTTGTCTATAATAGTGAAAAACTAGAGAGTGGTTAAACAAATGATACTAGATCACCTAAATGTACAATTATGCAGCTGTTAAATTGGTAATTATGACGATTACATGGAAAAATGTTTAAGGCATATTAAGTGGAAAAGAAGAATGCAAAATTGTGAGTACATTTTGATTATAGCAATATGAAACTATATGTGTGGACAAAGACCAGAAGTGAGTAGATAAAAATAAAAACACCTTTGTAAGAGATGGAGAGATTATGAATGATTTGGTGTCTTGTTTTACGAATTCCAAGAGATTGGTTCAAGATAGTAGGAAAGGAGCATATGTACCTCTGCTCCTCCTATCCAAAACCTCATGAAATATAAGAAATGGTATGAGAAAAGAAGTTACATTTATAATCATCCTGGAAAGCATGGATGAGTGCAATCCGGGATACCTAAAAAAATAAAGCAGATATACTTCCATTGATGGAGGAAAATGTAGCAAAATGCCCACAGGTGAGGACTGCTGCAGAGGTGGGGTCAGCCCTGGAGATCATACAACCCGAGTCAGAGTTAAAGCAAAGGTTTTCCTCTATTCGCACAAACACCTCTGACACCAAATGTGTGGGTTTTCTATTTCAAGCTATTCTCCAATTCTCTGTGGACATCAACTGGGTGTCCTACAATTTATTTCAGGTCTAATACTAACTACCCAGAATTAGCACAGACCCCACAGGTTAAGGGCTCAGACCCACAAGGCCAACCACCACTTCAGATGTCATTTGCAAATCTGAGTCTCCTGTACTTTTGACCAACTGGCTGTAAGGGAGTCCCCATGCTCCCTTCCTTGGGCTTGATAATTTACTAGAATAGCTCACAGTACCTGGGAAACATTTACCTACATTTACCAGTTTATTGTAAAGGAGACTACAAAGTAATACAGATGAAGAGACAGATAAAGAAGTACATAGGACAAGGTATAGGGAAGGGGGTTTGGAGCTTCCATGACTTCTCTGGGCATACCACCTTTCCCAGCACCTCTATGTGTTTGCCAAGTGGGAAGCTCTTTGATGGAAGTTTTAATGGAAGTTTCATTATATAAGATGGCAGGATAACAGTTTGTAAAGGTAATTTATTTTCCTTTTTTAAAAAATAAATTTTGGATAAGACCAATTTACTTGAATTGGACAAAGGGATACTAAAGTTCGTATAAGAGGAACACTGGGTATACCAAGAAAAAATAGCCAAAAATGATGTAAGACATATTGTGAAGCTATAGTAGTTTTAAAAGTGTGGGTATTAATTTAAAAATAGATAAAATGAAGAATAAAATGAGGCAGAATTCAGAAACAGACTTAGGTAAATATGGGAATTCAGTTTGTGATGAAGTATTTAATCAATAGAAAAATAACAGACCATTTAATAAATAATGTTGGGATCATAATCTCTTCATTCAGAAAAAAATCTAGACAGACATCTAGATTATATCATATTTTGTGTATTATACACAAAAATAAATTCCGAGTGTATTAATGAATTAGATGCAAAAACCACCACTACCACAAACCATGCAAGCAAACAAAGCTGTAAAGCTACCATACTGGGAAGTAAAAAAAATATTTGAAAATAATTTTAGATTTACATAAAAGTGCAAAGATAACACAGAGAGTTTTTGTATATCTTTCTCCCAGATTCCCCTAATGCAAACATCTTACATAACCAAAAAAAAAAAAAATTGACCTCAAGTAAAAAACTAAGCCTATCAAAGACAAATTAACAAAGGTTATGTTGAAATTAAGATTTTGTTCTGAGAGGACAGACTGATATAAAATATTTTCAACATAAATAACAGGAATTTTATTAATATCCAAACATGAGCTCTCACAAATCAGTAACTATAAGTGGCAAACACTCAGTAAAAGTGTGCAGAAAAAAATTAGGCAATTCACAGAAGAAGAAAAACCCAATATCCAAAACATTTATGAAAATAAACTCATCCAAATTGTAATTAGGAAAATAAAAATAAGATAAAAATATTCATCCTTTAGAATATAAAATATCAAAAAGCTTGGTAATACCAGATTTCTCCAACAATGCAGTGAAATACATTTTCTGATATACTGTTTGTAGAAATATGAATTGTTCAAGTCTATTTGGAAGACATTTGGTTAGTATTAATCAAACTTTAAAATTCACATACTTTTTGACTCAGTATTCCATTTCTAGAAGACTTTTCACCCCAAACACCTAAACACATGTGTAAAGATCTATATATAAGAAAGCTCATTTCAGTATTGCTTATAATAGCAAAAAATTGGAGACAGCATAAATGTTAATATAAATGTTAACATAAATGTTAATAATAAATTATCATACACCTTTTCTATGTAATAATATGCAGCCATTAAAAAGAATGAGGGGGCTTCCCTGGTGGCGCAGTGGTTGAGAGTCTGCCTGCTGTTGCAGGGGACATGGATTCGTGCCCTGGTCCGGGAAGATCCCACGTGCCGTGGAGCGGCTGGGCCTGTGAGCCATGGCCGCTGGGCCCGCGCATCCGGAGCCTGTGCTCCGCAATGGGAGAGGCCGCGACAGTGAGAGGCCCGCATACCACAAAAAAAAAGAAAAAGAATGAGGTATTTCCACCTTAGGGAACTAGCAAAAGAGGGCAAATTAAATCCAAGGTAAGCAGAAGAAAAGAGATAATAAGAATTAGAGCAAAGAAATTGAAAACAGTGAATCAATAGAGAAAATGAAACCAAAAACTGTTTCTTTGAAAAGGTCAATAAAATCAATAGCCATGCTAACTAAGAAAAAAAAAGAGAGGACACAAATTTCTAGTGTCAGAAATGAAAGAGGGGACATAATTACAGATCCTATGGAAACTAAAAGGATAAAAAAGAATACTATGGATAACTCTATGGACACAAATTTGATTACCTAGTGAAATGGACCAATTCCTTGAAAGACACAATCTGCCAAAACTTACACAAGAAGAAATAGATGATCTGAATAGGCCTGTATCCATTTAAAAAATTGAATCAATAATTAATACCCTTCCAAAATAGAAAGCACCAGGGACAGATGGGTTCACTGGTGAATTCTACCAAACATTTAAGGAAGAAATTGTACTAATTCTCTACAGTCTTTCAGTGATAGAAGCAGAAGGTATTCTTCCTAACTTATTCTATGAAGCCAGCATTATGCAAATACCAAAACTATGCAAAGATATTACAAGAAAAGAAAACTGAAGACCAATATCCCTCATGAATGTAAAAGCAAAAACCTCAATAAAATATTAGCAAATTGAATCCAAAAAAGTATAAAAAATTATATACCGTGACCAAGTGGGATTTATCCTAGGTATGCAAAGCTGGTTCACCATTTGAAAATCAATTAATATAATCCAATCACATCAACAGGCTAAAAAAGAAAAATGACATGGTCATGTCAGTAGATGCAGAAAAAGCATTTGACAAAATCCAGCACCCATTCATGGTAAAAATTCTCAGTAAACTATAGATAGAGGGGCACTTTCTCAACTTGATAAGGAATATCTACAAAAAACCTACAGATAACATCATACTAAATGGTGAGAAACTTGAAGCTTTCCCACTAATATCAGGTGCAAGGCAAAGATGTCCTCTCTCAATACTTCTTTTCAACATGATACTGCAAGTCCTTGCTAATGCAATAATGCAAGAAAACAAAATGAAATAAAAAGTATACAGATGAAGGAGGAAGACATAAAAACTATTTTTGTTTGAAGATGACATGATCATCTACATAGAAAATCTGAAGAATTGAAAGAATCAACAAAAACTCTCTTGGAACTAATGTGTGATTTTAGCAAGGTTGCAGAATACAAGGTTAATATACAGAAGTCAGTTGCTTTCCTATATACCAACAATGAACAAGTAAAATTTGAAATTAAAAACAGTACCATTTTTATTAGCATTCCCCCAAAGTGAAATACTTAGGTATAAATCAAACAAAACATGTAGATCTATATGAGGGAACTACAAAACTCTTACAAAATCAAAGAACTAAATAAACGGAAAGATAGTCCATGTTCATGGATAGGAAGACTCAATGTTGTCAATATGGCAGTTCTTCACAACTTTATCTATAGATTCAATGCGACCAGAATCAAAATCTCAGCAAGTTATTTTGTTTATATTGACGAACTGATTCCAAAATTTATATGTAGAGGCACAAGATCCAAAATAGCAAACACAGTATTGATGGAGAAAAACAAAGTTGAAGGACTGACACAACTTGACTTCAAGACTTTAGTAATCAAGACAGTGTGTTAAGGTGAAATAATAGGCAGTGGAACAGAATAAAGAAATAGATCCCCATAAATATAGTCAATCTTTGAAGAAGGAGTGAAGGCCATTCAATGGAGTAAAGATAGTCTCTTCAACAAATGGTTCTGGAACAACTGAATATCCATATGCCAAAAAAAAAAAGAATTATACACAGACCGTACATCCTTCACAAAAATGAACTAAAAATGGAACATAGACCTAAAGGTAAAAAGCAAACCTATAAAACTCCTAGCAGATAACACAGGCAAAAACTCAGATGACCTTGGGTATGGTGATGCCTTTTTAGAAACAACACTTAAGACATGATCCATGAAATAAATAATTGGTAAGCTGAACTTCATTAAAATTAAAAACTTCTGCTCTGTGAAAAACTATAAATATTAAGAGAACTAGAAGATAAGCCATAGACTGGGAGAAAATATTTGCAAAAGACAAATCTGATAATGGACTGTTATCCAACATATACACAGAACTCTTAAAATTCAATAATGTAAAACAAACAACCCAATTAAAAAATGGGCCAAAGACTTTAACAGACACCTCACCAAAGAAGATAAACAGATGGCAAATAAGCACATGAATAGATGATCCATATCATATGCCATCAGGGAAATGCAAATTAAAACAATAGTGAGATACCATTATGCACCTCTTAAAATGGCCACAATGCAGAACATTGAGACACCAAATGCTGGTGAGGGTGTGGAGCAGTAGGAATTCTCATACATTGCTGGTGGGAATGCAAAATGGTGTTGTGTTTTGGAAGACAGTTCCTTGGTTTCTTACAAGACTAAACATACCCTTACCATACAATCCAGCAACTGAGTTCCTTGGTATTTACCCAAGGAGTTGAAAACTTAAGTCTACACAGAAACCTGCACAGGCCTGAATATGTCCCTCCACAAAAAGCGTCTCTTGATACTGGCTCACGTTTCTAAATAGGTCAGGCTACCTTTTGGGAGCACAGCTCTCCATATCAGTTTCTTGTATCTGTCAGGGACTTCCTAACTGGCTCCCCAACCCTGGTCTAGAGCTAAGGGGTCTTCAGTTTCTAGGCACAGGCTGGCAGTTGGCAGTATTTGCTCAAAGGCAGGCTGACGTCCTAATCAGAGTGCTTTGCCTGTAGCACTGTAGAGTGCTTTGCCTGTAGCATTTCATATATACACTACCAAACGTAAGGTAGATAGCTAGTGGGAAGTAGCCGCATAGCACAGGGAGATCAGCTCAGTGCCTTGTGACCGCCTGGAGGGGTGGGATAGGGAGGGTGGGAGGGAGGGAGACGCAAGAGGGAAGAGATATGGGAACATATGTATATATATAACTGATTCATTTTGTTGTAAAGCAGAAACTAACACACCATTGTAAAGCAATTATACTCCAATAAAGATGTTAAAACAACAACAACAACAACAACAACAACAAAAGAAACACTGACAACAGAGGAGGAAGTGACAGATAAGGAGCATATCACTGGCCAGAATGGGCCTTCCTATTTCTCAGATTAAATTGAAACATATGCCCGATTGTGAATTTTAAACAGTGTTATCAGGATGTTTGACAGCTCATCCAGGAATATAATATGGTTCTATTGAGGAGGCAAAAGCTGCAGTCCAAATCTCACAATTTCCCTTCATACATCTGTGAATGAGAGTGCTATATATATAGCTTTCATATACTTGGGATTGGTGTATGTATGTGTGTGTGTGTGCATGTGTGCACCTGTGTGCGTGCACGCATTCACATGAGTACATGCATGTGTGAGTGTGTATGTAACAGCCCCAGTCTAAAATAGTTTATGTTGTTTTCCTTGGCAACCATTTAAATATTTCCCAAAGATAAAATTTTGATGTTGAAGTCACATTCCCAAGGGGTTGGGGGACAGAGTGGGTAGGTGTGTAGGAGATAGCATGGAGGGCAAATTCTGGTTGTGGCTATGCTGTTTAATGATTTAGGATATCAATTCTAACTGTGTATCATCCATCCATCCACTCAACAAGTATATTTTATTTGTTAAAAAAAAAAAGCTAGGAAAAAGTACTGTAGATTCCTGAATGTAGAAAGCAACATAAGTATTAATCTTTCATGGAACTATTTTTGAAAATGGTTCCATTCTGAGAATCTTTTAAATTTTAATTTAAAAACAATTTTTAAACAATTGATGTATTTATGGCCATAATTTTATGTTCTTGAAAGGAATAGCTTGGATGATCAAGATGTTGCCAGTTTCTACATCCTGTGCAAGATGTGTGGGGCTGAGGCAAGTGTCAAAGAAGTAGTGTATGTGTGTGGTTGTGTGTGTGTGTGAGTGGTGGGTGTGTGGGGTGAGGATAGGAAAGGCCAGGATTAGACCAAGAGCCAAAGTGAGAGCTTTATTTTAACCCCTTCTCTCCTTCCCTTTTTTTTTTCCCCTTTCCCCCTTCCTTCCTTTTCTCTCTTCTCCTGACTACTCCTACCTTCTCTCCCCCTTCCCCCTTTTATTCTATCTTCCCTTTTCATATCCGCTGTTCTTGTTTTCCCTCTCCCATCTCTTTTGTGTACACAGCTATGGGACTTTTAAAGTGTTTCATTATGCTTTTAGAAGGCATCTTTAGCAGAAGACAAACTCATAGGAAGTAGTACAGTGCTTCAAATCATAGTTGTTCCAGGAATATATCCCAAGTAGCTTTGATAGGGAACATTATTGAAAAATTAATAAGTTATATTGATAGTAATCATTGTGAAGAATAAAAACAAATAGTTTTTTTAAAAAAGAAAAAATACTTCTAATTCCAAAAAATCATGTTTTTATTGGAATTATCTTCATTTACTTGAATACAAAGAAATCAAAACATTATAAGAAAATGTAGGTTCAATAAAGTCTCATATTCCCTGTTTTCAGTTCACCTTTTTCCTCAA
The DNA here is from genome assembly GCF_005190385.1 of Monodon monoceros. Classification (NCBI taxonomy): domain Eukaryota; kingdom Metazoa; phylum Chordata; class Mammalia; order Artiodactyla; family Monodontidae; genus Monodon; species Monodon monoceros. Next base: position 6,285,020 of record NW_021703766.1, on the reverse strand, counting down.
GAAGTACCTGAATTCAGTTGTGACATTAAATTCTCAAAGTTTGCTTGTGTATTATTAGTGCCTATTTGTGATTTTTTTTTAACATCTTTATTGGAGTATAATTGCTTTACAATGTTGTGTTAGTTTCTGCTTTATAACAAAGTGAATCAGTTATACATATACATATGTTCCCATATTTCCTCCCTCTTGCGTCTCCCTCCCTTCCACCCTCCCTATCCCACCCATCCAGGTGGTCACAAAGCACCGAGCTGATCTCCCTGTGCTATGCGGCTGCTTCCCACTAGCTATCTATTTTACGTTTGGTAGTGTATATATGTCCATGCCACTCTCTCACTTTGTCCCAGCTTAGCCTTCCCTCTCCCCACATCCTAAGTCCATTCTCTAGTAGGTTTGTGTCTTTATTCCCATCTCCTATTTGTGATTTTTGTTGCTGGTTTAAAATAATAAAAAGTATTTGGTGTGCACAGATTTGAATTGACAACTAGAATGGCCTATTGCCTAAGGTTTAATAAGTGGATGCCAAACCAGAACATCATAAGAATGCCCAAACTAATCAAAACAAAGATTTCATTGTGTCTTAGTGTTTGCTGCTACTCTCTCCAGAAAGGATGGTGCCGTAGTGGGTTGTGTTGGTTGTCCAGGAGAAAGAAAAAGAAAAGTGAGTTTAAGTTTATTAAATTTTCTTATCTTCAGTTTCTTCTTCTGTGAAATGGGGAGTGTAGTAGTAATATCTACTTAACAGATATTACGAAGTAGATATAGATATAAGTGACAAATCTAAGTATTCATGAATTCACTTATGAATTTATAGATATTATACTTTATAGGTATTCATACTATTATGAATACAAAATAAGAGAAATGAGGTATGTGACAAATGCTATCTAAATATTACTTATCATTCAGTGCTCAGAAGGGAAAGAGGTCATGGTTTTCAAAAGTTTTGCTCTAAATTTCATGTTTATGTTTCTAATTTATGATTTGACCTGCAGCAGCCATGGATATTTTTTGATGAAAACTTGGTATGTTTATTGAAAGTTTTCTGAAAGAATAATAACATATTCATTAGAAAATTTAAATGGCTATGGTCATTATCCTCAAAGAGTCCCTGGGACTGTGTTTCTTGAGGAAAGCCAATGTATTATTATTCATCTTCACATTCCTGTCATAGTACCTAGTTCACATTGATGCTCAGTAAATACTTGTATCATGACTGGATCTATAACGCCATCTGTGGAAGGCAATGGTGGTCCAGTCCGTTACTGAACAGTTAATACTTGGGAATCAAGCACAAGGAGTCCAGAAGAATACTCCAAATGATCCTTTATCTTCAGGTTGAACTGAGACCATAGGTAGAAGCAGGTTTCAGAGTGGCTCCCTTTTTGTCATCAGCTTCTATCAACTCCCAGACTCTCAGGGCTCTTAGACTCTTCAAACCTGGCTTTTGGAGGGTGCCCCACATATCCAGTCCCCAACCATTCTCTTTGTACCCTCTCTCTCTTCTTCCTCCCATCCCTAATCTCTCCACCCCCATTTTCTTCTCTTCCCAGGGACCCATAGCCAGGGCTATGGACCTTCAGATGATGCCCTGCCCCCAAAATACAATCCATCCAAATTATTTTGGACCCACTGTATGTGTCTTATGTGTCCTAACCTCCTCATACATTCCTGCCAGGTTCAGTGTCCTACATGTGCATCCCATGACACCTGACAATGACATGTCCCTGATTTTTGGTGTCTTTGGGGTTGTCCTCCCTCCCTGCTATGTGACCTTTCCCACTGGCAATCTCAGGAGAACTTTCTTCTGGGGAGTTAGCTTTTGCTCCTTAGTTCTCTGCTGGCCTCTGCTGGGTCGTGGGAGCCAGAGCCCTTCACTTGGCTCTACCTTGGAGCCCTCTCTCTCGGAGTACTAAGCACCCACCAAGAGGCCCCACTCTTCCCACATTCCTTCGTTCTTCTCCCATTCAGCAAGAACTTATTGAGGATATTCTATGTGCTAGAAACTGTATAAGGCCCTGGGGTACAAAGGTGAACAAACTTAGTGCCTGTCCAGAGGGAAGACAGAAGGTAAACAACAACTAGAAGACAGTTTGAGAAGCGCCAGATGAGAGACAGGCAGAAGAGGGATGAAACTTGAGAAAAGAAACGTTAGCATTGCTGGCGAAGGTAGGGAAGCCTCCATGAGGATTTCAGTATTTGAATTGGATTTTAAAGGATGGTCAGGAGTGGGCAGGCTGCTGGGGTCTTAGGTTTAGAGACTAGGAGGGATGGAAAAATTACATTCTTGTTCACTGAATAATGAGCCATCCAGAGTGTTAGAGGACAATGTCATAGATCATTTAAATTCATATCATCTTCGCCTTGAGGCTTAAACACTGGGGTCTTCTTATAGTCCTGATGCCTTGTATTTAAGCATATAAATACCCAACAAAAAATAAGTACCAGAATTTTTCTGTTTAAAATCAGGCCAAAAAAAAAAAAAAGAAAAGAAGAAAACTTCATAAAGAAAGAAGGAAATACATGAATCTCTGTACTTTTTTTTAAACCTGAGAGAATGTATGCTGTGCCTTTCCTAAAAGCTGAGGAATTTGATATTTTCATTCTTGTATTATTTGGGATTTCTGTGCTATATACCAAATAATAACAGTAAATACATTATCCCCAGAAAGATGTTTTGTTCTTATTGCTGCTGAAAAAAATTAGCTCACTAACACTTCACCCCCCAATTATGCTGTTCTTTCACTGGAGCACTGCTCATCAAGGTAACTGACAGTTTCAATTGCTATTTGTAAAAAGTTGACATCCAGGCTGGGCATCCTGCCTGCAGAATGGCATAGGCTGGGGATGAATGCTAAGTTAACAAGCCTACCTACCTTTCCCCCTCTCCCAGCTCCCCCTGCATGAGGTACAGTAAACAACATCTGGCTTAGTAATGCCAATAGAGAGACATTGGAACTCCAAGGAAGATGAAGTTACTATATCCTTACCTGGATAAAAAATGAAAATGTAGAATTCTTATCCGTGAAAGGAGTACATGTCTCATCATAGAGCATGGCCCTGGCATTATCTCTTTTTATGTCCCTGGTTCCTCTCATAGGATCTGTCCTGTAGTAGGTACTTTCAAAGTGTTAGTATAATTGAGTTAAATTCTATTGCCCTTCAGGCAGAAGCACCATCTTTATGTCTTCCTACTTGGTAGAGCTCCTAGAAAAGCATTTGCTTAGCTTAGTATTCCATGGCACATGCACAGTCTTATCACAGGAACTACAGAGGGGCCCTGTTTCTTTACACTTACTCATTGTGTTCCCTTTTCTGAAGGTTCAGGCTGCTCTGGATTCTATTATGATTCAGAAAACTCCTAACAGCCTTTGCCAGTCCTTCCTAAGGATTCATCTCTTTCCTGAAATAATTCGTTGGTGATGGAGATGTGACATCAAAGATGAGACAGATAGAAGGAGATATCATGACATACCATAGATAAAAGTCTTTCTCTTGGAGTATGAACTCCCAGTGAAAAAAGCATGGCAAAAATTGAAGAGTCTTACAGAAGCTCTATGCCTCGGCTAGAAGGGTACAGTAAGTGGGTCTGAGATTGAGCTTACGACTCAAAGAGCCTCTCGAATTCCTATAATCATAGAATGTGGGACTACAGAACCTTTTGGAATCATGTATTCACAATTTGTGTTTTTTTATTAGTGGTGTATTTATGTTTGTTCAGCCACTAGAAACAGATATACTGATTTACAATAGTTTAAAGAGAATAGGGTTTTGTTTTTCTTACACAAAGAAGTCTGATAGTGTTGGCTCAGTGGCTCAAAAATGTCAGGATCCATGATCACTGCAGTTTTTCTGGCCTTTTTCTGTTGCTTATTTCCTCATGGTTGCAAGAAGGCTGCCACAGCTCTAGACCTCATATCCATATTCAAGGCAGGAAGAGGGGGTGAGAATGGTTTTGGCCACATCTGTCCCTTTTGTAAGAAAGCAAAAGTTTTCCAGAAGTTCTCCAGATGGCTTCCTCTTACATCTCTTTAGCCAGAACTGGATTTGTAGGGTGCCCCTAGACATAAGGGGAGTGGATAAAGTGGAGACTGGATTTAATGCTGCCATGGAAAACACTGAGGGGCTATTAGCAAGAAAAAGGTGGAGGCAGTGACAGTGTCTACCACAGATGGAGAAGCATACCAGTACTCAATACTGGTGGACAAAATATTTTTAACAATGTTCATATGATGCAAACATATTAATGTTAGATTTTTATTCCAATTACTATGCCCAATGCCCTGGCAGAATGTAAAATAGAGGTGGGTTACCTGATTTTGACCACTCTGGGCAGCAAGTGGCTCTGACAGTCAGATGTGATCATCGTAGTGAGATTTATCTGCATTATGGGAGATAATATGTGTTTTTGCATGTTATGATTCTAATACTTAATAGTATTGAGCTATACAGTAGACTCTTGGTGTTTGTCCTGAGACTTCCAAGAATCCCCCAGATTTATGAAAAGCACTAGTGAGCAACAAACTAACATCAAATGCAGGTACTGGCTCACTCACTACCTAAATGACTAATTCCCTACAAACCAGCTCACAGTGGGGATGATTCAAATTAGTGCCTTAGCAAAATTACAAATTGCTACATGTCACTGTCCTCCAGGGTCTCTTTCACATCATGAAAACCATGACTGCTAAATTTGCAAATGGAAAAATGCCTACTGTGCATTTTTCAAAATGCTTTCATGTCATCAGTGAAATATCAGAGCATAATGACAATAAGGCTTTTCTGTATTTATGTAAGAAAATATTGAAATGGCTACATTTTTACTATCTTATTTTATTAAGAAGTGATAAGAGGCTACTGTCCTCATTTACCTATTGTCCTCAGATATTGTTCCACCTGATAGATGACCAGGCCAAAGGCTGAGCTTCCTTCATCTTCCAGGCTTGAAACTCTCCAGGAAGGATAGTTGGGAACCAAAGTCCTGATTAAAATACATGACCCTAGCATAGTTCGGTTCAGGTCTTAATGGAAGGGATGGTGGCCTGGAGGTAAAAGAGAAGCAGAGTGAGTGGGGTAATCTAGCTCTGAAGAAAGATAGATGGTTAACATCAGGGGAAGTCCTGGAAATTGGGCCTAGGAGTCTCCCTTCCTCCTTTCTCTCTTCACTATGCTGTTGTCCCTCTGGGACTTTCCTCTCTCTTTTTTTTTTTTCTTAACACCCTTTCTCATAGACCGAACTCTGGAAAAAGGAGTATGCTAAGGTGCCTGGGTACATAATATCCATACCTGTACCCACACCCACACTCACACCCATACCTATACCTGTACCTATACCTGTACCTACACCTGACCTATCTATCTGTATCTATTGGTATTTGGCCAACAAAATGACCAATATATTTTCACTTACAAAAATGACAAGATACATCTAAATATTACAGATTGGTATTATAATCACAGATTTTATTATCTAATGTGAGATATACAACAACTCTATAAGAGTGAAAGTCCATGCATTAATTTTGGCATTCCCCTGATTTTGCACACAATGTTCTCTTGAAAACTTGTGGCAAGTGAAATGTATAAAACTTAAACAAGATTTCATGTGGGCTCTGTTACCAGAGAGCTGAAAAACATATTGACATTCCTAATCACACTTTGCCTTTTAGGCATCGTCCTTGATGATTCATACATTTCATATATGTTCTTTCACTTTGTTCTTTCGCTTCAGAAAGTTGACCAGCTTGAAGTCTATGAGCATCTGATTGAGGCTAATGACATCACTTTCCACAGGCCTAATGATTTCTATCTTTGCCTCAATTGCATTGAGTTAATGAGACCTCTGCTTCTTATCACAGGTATCAGCACTTTCATTTCTCCTTTCTCTGCTCATTTTTGTAACCTAATAAGGGAGAAATGCAATAAAATATTCATATAATTGCACAAACATTGCTTTACCTTCAAAAATGGGGAGGCATCTGGCCAGCAGTGCTACTGTGAAATAGCCAACCATGTACAGATACAAAAAAGCTCTTATTTACGGAGTTAAATCATTAAAGTATTAACATATGGGTTGCTTGGAAGTTGGATACGTGGAAATGAAACATAGCCTTATCACAATTATAGAGTTGGCCTTTAGTCATATACTGAGTGTCCAAAGCTGGGACCAAGAGCCAGTTCTCCTAATTCCAAATAAGTGTTCATTAATTCATTCAGCAAATATTTATCGAACATCTACTCTTATATGCCAGATGCTGTTCCAAGTAGTAACGCTCTGTTTCATGTGATCCTGAGCCAGAGTCATTAGTGACAACCCTCTGACTCCAACTTGAGTTTTCATCTTGTAACCCCTTTGATGAACTCTTTGCCTTTGTGTCTGGTGTTTTCTGCAGTGGAGAAGACTTTCTGCTTGTAACATCTGCCCACTTGGATTTTTCCTTTTTCTTGGAGTAGAAGCCAGGCCTTTTCAGAGTCCAAGCATCTCTGTTAATGTGGCTGCATTATCCTGCAGTGTGGACAAGGAGCTCTGGGAGAGTCTCTGTTGAGTGACAGTGATAAATGCCTACAGACCCTGCAGCCAAGCATTAAAATTTAGCACTCTCAAGTGATAACCAAATGGGGAGAGAAATTCTTTCCTATTGTTCTACCTCTACTCTGTTTTTTTGTGAAGCTGATGGTCTGGTAGGGAAAAGAATTCACTGTCTTTTATGAAATAGCATGGAAAATAATTTTGCTATGTAAGGAGAGTTACAGGTTGAGTTGTTGGACATAGGGATCAAGGTAGAATTAGTGTGCAGGATGTTTATTAGAAATTAAGATCTGTAGAAGGGAGGAGGAAGAAGCAGGATTAGGCAGAGGGAGAAGTTGAACTGTGATACAGGCCAGGCACAGCTTTCCCTGACTCCGTGGGGAGTTCTGAGCATATGTTTTTCATCAGAGTTGACCCTCATTGGGCTGAAATGGCTGTGCCTTTTCATCACACCCCTTATCAGTCACTGAATGTGGGCTACCCCGGGAAGAATGTTCCCTTGGGCAAGGTGGCTGTCTGCAGCTGAGGCATACCTTGATGGAGCAGATAGCTGGGCAACAAGTCATCCCGTGAAGGGGGAATCTAGTAATGCATCTCTGCAGGATAAAAATCTCAGCAAACTAGGAGCAGGGGGGAAATTCCTCAACTTGATAAAGAATATTTACGAAAACCTACATGATACTTAATAGTGAGAAAATGAATGCTTTCCCCCTAAGTTTGGGGATAAGGCAAGGATGTCCTTTCTCGCCCTAATAGTCAAGGTTTCCCAGAGAAATAGAACCAGCATGATATGTATATATCTAAAAAGAGATTTACTTTGAGGATTTGGCTCATATAATTATGGAGGCTGAGAAGTCCCACAATCTGCTGTCTGTAGCTGGAGACCCAGAAAAGCTGGTGGTGTAATTTAGTCTGAGTCCAAAGGCCTGAGAACTAAGGGAACTCATGGTGTAAATCCCAGTCTAAGGGCAAGAGAAGATGAGGTGAGATGTCCTAGCTCTCCCAGCGAGGCAGGGAAAAAGGTGAAATCTTCCTTCTCTTGACTTTTGTTCTATTCAGGCCCTCAATAGATTAGATGATGCTCACCCACACTGGGGAGGGAAATCAGCTTCACTGAGTCCACTGATTCAGATACTAATCTCATCTGGAAACACCCTTCACAAGCACAGCCAGAAATAATGTTTAATCTGGGCACCCCATGGCCAGTCAAGTTAACACGAAAAATTAACAATCACATTCACCATCCCTATTCATCATTTTATTGGAAGTCCTTGGTAGTGCAATAAGGAAACGAAATATATACAGATAGGGAAGGAAAAAATAAAACTGTTTTCAGATAACATGATTGTCTATTTAGAAAAGTCACAAAAAATATACAAAAAACTCTTTAATAAGTGATCTAGCAAGGTCATAGCAAACAAGGTAATATACAAAAGTCAATGTTTTCCTATATATGGAAATGAACAACTGGAATTTGCAATGAAAAAATAACATATACAATAAGACCCCCCAAATGAAACACTTATGTATAAATCTAATAAATATACATAGAAAATATATATGGAAAACTATAAAACTCTGATGTAAGAAATCAAAGATCTACATGAATGGATAGATATTTTTTGTTCATGGATTGAAAGACTCAATATAGTTAAGATGTCAATTCTTTCCTACTTGATCTATGGATTCAATGAAATTCCTATCGAAATCTCAGCAAGTTATTTTATGGATATCAACTAACTGATTCTAAAGTTTGTATGAAGGGGCGCAAGACCTAGAATAGCTAACACAATATTAAAAGGGAAGAACAAAGTTGGAGGACTGACACAACCCAACTTCAAGACTTATTATAAAGCTACATTAAGCAAGATAGCGTGGTTTGGCAAAAAAATAGACAAATAGATCAATGGAATAGAACAGAGAAATAGACACACATAAATATAGTTAACTAATCTTTGACAGAGGAGGAAAGGCAACTTAATGGAAAAGGCTAGTCCTTTCAACAAATGGTGCTGGATCTATCAGACGTCCATATGCAAAAGAAAATCAAAAAAGAAAGACAAATGAAATGCTATCTTGACACAGACCTTGCACCATTCACAAAAATTAACTAAAAAATGGATCACAGACTTAAGTGTAAACCACAAAACTGTAAAGCTTCTAGAAGATAGGTGACCTTTGATTTGGCAATGAGTTTTTAGATACAACACCAAAAATGAAAAAAAATTGATTCATGGAAAAGATTGATAGATTAGACATAAGTTTGTTTAAAATGATAATTGTACCTCATGGGAGCATGGGTTAATAATCCTGATAATGCTGTACATCTATACTGGAATTGAGCAATTGAGTAAGTGGATGGCAAGTAGAGGGAGCCAGGTTTCTTGATATTGGAGTGCAAGTTTACAGGTAAACAAGAGGAGGAGGCTAGAATGATCCATATGGTGATGGACTAGAATTGGAGATATCAGTATGAACTCATGTTTAGCTTAATATAGATGTGGGTGGTCACATATAGATATATTTATAGAGATATGTGTGTATCTGAGTTAGTAGACACACATATATTTCATTGCTTGCTCAGCTGAGAGGGCCTAGCAGTGACAGTACCCCAGTAATAATGAGTATATACCTGGTACCCATATCGTGGCTTCTAATACCATTCTCCAATACAAGAAACCAGTTCTTCTTGGATTCTAAGACTGGGGCAGAAAAAAAACACTGGGGCAGGAAATATACCAGATGAGCCTGGAGCATCCTGTAGTGCTGGAGAGTAAGAAAGTGCTAAACAAACAAACAAAACCCCCACAGTGATGGGGCTATGCCAAAGGAGCATAGAAGCCACCTGAAAGAGCTTCCAATGGCCAAAGCTGGAACCATTTGATCCAAAAAACCAAAGCAAAACAGTATTGGATTGCAGCCTAAGGTATAAAACTAATATCCATGTGTTCATACTGATACAAATAAATGATTGAACAAATAAATAAATGGTGTGGGGGGGAGAATACGCAAATACCCTATGCAAAAGAAATCAAAATAATTTATGTAGCTAATGTGCCTTCAAGTCGGTGAAGTATAACTCTTGATTCTCATAGTGTGGGGCTTTGCATTATGACTTCTTCCTGAGAGTAAAGTATGGAAAAGATGGGGTGGGGTGGGGTGGGTGGAGAGAGTAACTTTGCAAGGAGAAGGCTGACAAACAAAACCTCAGTCAGATGGTTAAAGTCAAAATCAACAGTGATGACTCAGGTTCTGTGCTTGATATGATGTGATGACAACGTCATTTTACCTCTGAGGTCTTCCTTCCCCAAACCCATACTCCTTGTCTACTCATGAGAGAAACATCAGACGAATTGCAAATGTGGGGCATTCTACAAAACACCTTACCAGCACTCCTCAAAGCTGTTGAAGTCATCAAAAACAAGGAAATTCTGAAAAACTGTCACAGTCAAGAGGAGCCTAAAGAGACATGGTGACTAAATGTAATATGGTATCCTGGATGGGGTCCTGGAACAGTATAAGGATATTAGGTAAAAACGAAGGTAATCTGAATAAAATATGGACTTTAGTTAATAATAATGCATGAGTATTGGTTCATTAATTGTGATAAATGCATCATACTAATGGAAGATGTTAATAGGGGAAGCTGTGAGGTTTATGGAGACTCTGTACTATCTTTGCAGTTTTCCTGTAAATCTAAAACTGTTCCAAAAATGAAGTTTATTATCAATTTAAAAACTGCATTGCAGGCATTGTGCCAGGCACTAGGATGAGTTAGACATGACGTTGCCCTCAAAGAGCTAAAGTTTGGGTCCACAGGTGTGTGAACACACAGTCTAGTGTTCAAGTCAGGAATAGAGGCACAGGCACAGGGCTTTGGAAACCCGGGGTTTTAGATTAATTGTCTGAAGACGTCTATTCCACATCCTATGAAAAAAACATTGTTCTCTCTAAAATTTCTTTGAATAGCTGGTTGGGGGTGGTGGTTATCTTCTTGTTTCCTGGTCTAGGTTTCTGTTGCTGATGAACTCATGCCCTTTCATCTGTTGCCATCATCCTCTCTGCTCATAACCATTCTGTAGTACTCAGCCTGTTTCCTTTTCTTTGCCCACCCACATGTGTGTCAGACTTTATTAAAGATTGAAGATAGAGAGATGTTTACATGTTTTTTAAAAAAATATTTATTTATTTATTTATTTAGGTCACACTGGGTCTTGGTTGCAGCACTCAGGATCTTTTATTTTTAGTTGCAGCATGCAGACTTCTTAGCTGCGGCATGTGAACTCTTAGTTGTGGCATGCATGTGGGATCTAGTTCCCTGATCAGAGATCGAACCTGGGCCCCCTGGAGATGTTTACGTTTTAAATGCAAAAAATTAAAAGTGTAGATTTGACACTGTGTTCTTAAAACTTCCTTGGCCACTCCACCACAGGAAACTTCTCACTGGTGGTGTTACTCTGCAGGCTGCAGCTTTCTACCACGTCTGGTCCTCTTCTCTCTTGTCTCTTGGCCTACCTCCAATATCCTGGATTCTTTCTTTTGCAGCGAAGTTTACCTTTTTATTTCTTCTTCTCCTTATAAGGCAGGTTTGGGATCTCACTTTCTCCACCCCAAAGCAGACTAGCAAAGTATGATTTTTAATAAAGGTGGTTTCTTCTAAAAAGCAAACAAATACAAGAGTAGAATAAAATCGCAGGTGCCAACTGTTAAAATAGTAATATCTTTATACTGCAATACCAGGTCAGGAAACAAATTGAGTGTTTCAAATCAAACAGGCAGGTTGTTAAGCAGGTATAGGAGAATATCATCTACCTCAACTGCAGGGCATAGACAGGTGGTGGTAAGTGGACACTGGGGAGAGGGGGTCAGGAGTCCCTTCCTGTCTTCCCTCTGACTCTCTGTAAGGCAGTGCCTGCTTCATTCTTCTTTCCTTGCAGTTCTTGGATAACTCATCTGCTTTCATTTGGTCCATTGTAACACCCTAAAATGACAGCCTAGTACCCAGTGCTGCCTGATGTTTCTTCTTTGATATTTGACTCAGTTTCGTCAAAGCTTTGCCCATGTTCCATCAATCAGCTTTTACCTGGGGGATAGGGTCACTTCTCCATGGCAATGACTGTGGCCATGGTCAGGGGTGCTCAAAAACATTAGCTGTTATCATTGTTTTTGGGGTTATCTGTTTTATCATTCAGGACAGCTTTCCTCAGCCAGCCGCAGCCATACTGTAGAGACATTATGTGAGAGTCTACAGTTTCTTACATTCTTCTTCCTCTTATTCTGACTCCTCCTTCATCCTGAAGTGATTCAGAGGGGGCCCTGTTTCCTCAAGTGTCTACCTAAGTTGGAAGGAAAGCAGGGAGTGTACTAATCATGACTTTTTTGGTTGCAAGCCATAAAAACCTAAATTCAACTAGCTTAAGCAAAAGAGCCAACAGAGTGGAGTGGTTTTCAAGATCGAAGGAAGAACTAAAGGATTCAGAGCACCGTGGCAACAAGATTTATATATGCCTCCTCATTTCTTATCTTTTTTTTCTTTATTTGGCTTTTCTCTGTAGGCAGGTCTTTGCTTACAGCTGCAGATTCTCATCCTCCTTATTCAGCCACCCCACTAACAGGAGAGAGACTGTTTTTATGTAATGTCTGTGAATCAGTGCTAGAGAAGAGCTCTGGGCAGCCCACCTGGGGTCACACAATCTCTCCTTGGATCACCGTTGCAGGGGCATGGGGGAATTATGATTGGCCTTGTCTAGGACCTTTGCTGTCTCTTAGGGAAGTTGTTTAGGGGACTGTGACTGACAGCATCTGAATGACAGAAGGTGGATATAGGGCAGACAACTCTGTGTGTGTTTACTGCCGAAAGGATGCTGCTTTTTCAATGCTGCCATAATGAATGTAAGTAGATTTCTGAAAAGACACTGGGAATAGAGTGAGGTTGGTGGATGTTATAGGTAGAATCCTTCTCTCCTCAGGACCTCTTAACCTATGCCCTGTTCTCAGAAGGAGGAGGACGCAACCCACCTAGGCATGATGGATTATGTGATTTGGAGAGCATGAGGTCTGGTCTGGATAAAATGGCTTGGGAATACCTTCAGGGATCATTGGAGACTCTCACTGGGTTATGGGCCCTCAGCTGGACCTGGAACCTTAGCAGAGATGAGTGTGGCATTTTCTGTGTGCTTCTACTTTTACCCACTAAAGCCTCCTTTCAGTAGGCTTTGCATTCTGAACTGGTCTGGGGTCATGCAGCTGGCTATAACTGGTGATACTCTCACCCTGGGCTTCCACAAGTCTGATAAAAGAGTTAGAAAAGGCCTTTATTTCTTTCCTGCCTGAGAGGTTGGAGGCCCCAGCTCCTGGGGGCCATTCCTATTTCCAAATAAGAAAGTGGCTAAAGTGTAGCATATGGTTGCAGTGGATTATAAAAAGGCATGGAAGGGCTTGCATCCATTCAAAAGGACCAGTACAATAAGAGGCCAAAGAAAATCTTTTGAGCGTGCACTGAAAAGTAAAAGTAACATAAAGAGTGTTAGTAGTTTTTGTCACTGCAAGTCCTGGCAGGGATTCTGGGGCAAACTGATGCCATTTCATTTTCAGTTCCAATCACAGTCTAGTAAAGTCAAGTCAGAGTTCAGCTGGGTCTCTTTTTAGGCTCAGGAGAAAGTTACACAGAACTCATTCAGTAAACATTTGTGGAGGGCTTTCTATGTGCAGGACAGGGGTCGGGGTACTCCAGGCTTCACATCCCTGCCTTCAGAGAGCTCACAGTGTAAGCAATGGAAATTCATCAATCACAGACAACTATTGCATTAGACTGAATAGGAATAGAACCCTGAGGGAGGTAAAAGCAATGACTTGGCTTGGAGGAGAGGGCCATTTTCTTTGACCAGGTAAGGACGAGGGGTAGGTGGTAGAGAGGGGTGTAGAAAGGGGAAAAGGTGATGATTTTGTCACTAGCATATATCCACACCCTTCTTGAAGTCCAAAGAAAAACATAAGAAAGAAATATCAGGAATCTGGTTTGCCAAATCTTAGAATACTTTCATGATATCTCCTGAGCAGACAATGAAACATACCAAGATGGGCTTAAAAGAGGGTATTTTAAAGAGCTGTATATAAATTAAAATATCCTTCTCCTTATTGTGGTATTTCACAATACTCTCCAAATCCAGACTTCTCTCTCCTGTCTCCATAAATCCCACTGACTTAAGGAATGGGAGGAGTGGTAAAATGGGTGAAACTTCCAGTAACATATCTGTCCCCAGTTAGGAGAGAGTAACTGGAGGTTTCTTCCAGTAATCTTACCTTCTTGTAACGTATAGATCCCGTACTCATGAGCCCTGAAGAGTTTCCAGAGAGAGCCAGGCTAGAGTTGCCAGATAAAATATAGGACACCGAGTTAAATTTGAATTTCAGATAAACAGATAAATAATGACTAATTCTCTTGTTTAAGTATGTCCTGGCAACCTCCTAGGCTCACTTGGCATCTTGGCCCTAAACGGATAGTCTGGTTTCTTCCCCATATCTAGCTTTATTAGATCTAATTATTATCAGTGTTACATGCCTGGCAAAACCAGTCCCACCAACCTAGTCCCTGTCCTAGTTCCCCATAGTATAACAGAAGGGGGACTCAAGGAAGAGCAGGGAAAGACACTGGCTGAGGATATATACTACCAAGAAGTTAATCGTGGAAGTGTTAAAGGTCTGATGGCCTTCTTAAATGCCATCCCAGGTTTAGACCTTAGTCAGGGCCTCTTACCCTGGTCCCCTGAACCATCCTCAGAATTCAAAGAATCACCCCACCCCAGACCTGTGCAACCAGAGAGAGTGGAATGATTGAGCGGAACTCATGCTGGAGGCAGAGCTCATGGGAGGTGAAACCCAGGGGAGAGTGAGTGAAGAGGTTGAAAGGATGAGTTAAAATGAGGCAAGGCACAAGGCAGTGAGTTTTGTCAGCTGGCTGTGAGTGGTTGGCCCTAAGGGGAGTACTCTGAAAGTATAGAATTAAGGGCCCACAAATATTGAAGGAATTGGGGCTGTGTTGACAAAAACAGTGCTTTTTGAACTTTAGTGTCCAAACAAACTACCTGGGGATCCTGTTAAGGTAGAGATTCTGATTTAGCAGGTCTGGAGTGGGTCCTGAGATTCTGCATTTCTGACAAGCTCCCAGGTGATACTGATGCTGCTGGAAGATAATCCACATTTTGAGTAATGCTGAAGAGAAATTACACTGGACACTTGTTAAAAATGTCAAGGAAGACTTTATTCAAGATTATTGCAATAAGGGAGAGAGATTGAACTCAACTTTGAATCCAGCAGGGGCAGCTGGGGATTTATAGCCTACAGGCAGGGTGAGGGATAGGATGGAAAATTACTAAGAGGAATTGGTTAGGTGTCAAGTGTGGGTGGATGAGGAACTTGATAGGGTATCAAGGGGGATTCTTGCTCAACTGGCTTAGCAGAATTCCTGCTAAAACCACCAGGCTTTTTGCTTAACAATAGATTGTCAAACTGTGAACGTTCTCCCCTCCCCTGCCACTAGGATCATGCACTGCTGATGTGTTATAAACACTGAGACAAAATTCTGTATTTCACTATGTTTCCAAAGAAAGGAGCCTGGTGCATGCAGTGATTTGCCCATTCAGCAACAGGTAGGTCAGTTCAAGATCATCTCATCTCATGGTGTTAGCATTTCCTTGAGGCCACAAAGGACAGAGATTCTTCTTTTTTAACCCCTTTGATAACTTTCCCCATTATCTTTCTCTTCATCTTATTCTGGTGGACAAACAGCCCCTGGAAACCCTCTTCTGAGTTCCCAGGGAATCCCTGCAGGCTCTCTTGGGAAAAGAGAATTCTAACTATAGGGAAAATGTGGGCAAAAGATCAGGTTCAGGTTGTTTTTTTTTCTTCTTCTTGGAACAGGGAATGAGAAGGCTTCAACAGAGAATGCAGAGTAAAGGAGAGTCATCTCCTTAGGATCTGGGTCATCTTACTTCAGTGCTGTCTCACCCTCTTCCATCCCAGGCTACCTTTGGTAGCCCCAAAGGACTCTGTGACCCTTTCTTTTTCTGTATTGCCCAACATTTTTTCTTTCCCTTATTTAAAACTTCATTGTTGCTTCATTGCTTTTAAAAAATGGAAGCCAGTGATTTTCTTTTTTGTGAGGCAGAGGGAGATGTAGAAGGAAAAGGCCCCAAGATTTGGAGCCTGGAAACTAGGAACCTTCTTCCACCAATTCTTTCCTTGAAGATATGGCTATGGACAATGGTAGAAGTAAGAGAAGTCTCTTCCATATGACCTCACCAGAGATCTTGGGCAACTCGTCAGCTGCCTTTGGCTCTAGCTTCCTTATATAAAAAACGAGGGTAGAAATCATTCTTCTCTGCCCACATTAAAGAAATGGATGGGAAAGTTTTGTGTGGAGTATAATTGCAAATCGCAACTTGGTTGTTATTATTATTAATGTTGTTTTTACCTTTGCTGCCATGAGCAGTGTTATAAGGAGAAAGCACACATTTTAACAAGTTTTTTTCTTCAAATGAGTAAGACAAAGACATGGTAAAAATATAGAGCATAAAAGTTATATAGTGGGCTTCCCTGGTGGCGCAGTGGTTGAGAGTCCGCCTGCCGATGCAGGGGACACGGATTCGTGCCCTGGTCCGGGAGGATCCCACATGCTGTGGAGCGGCTGGGCCCGTCAGCCATGGCCTCTGGGCCTTCGCGTCCGGAGCGTGCGCTCCGCAATGGGAGAGGCCACGGCAGTGAGAGGCCTGCGTACCGCAAAAAAAAAAAAAAAAAAAAAAAAAAAGTTATATAGTGAAAACTGTCTCCTTCCTACCATTAGTCCATTCTCAGAATAGTACCTACTTTGAACCATTTTCTTATGTTTTCTTCCAAAAATATTCTCAACATATATAAGCATATGCATATAGGTATGTATGTATATATTTATATACATAAATTTGTATGTAGATATTTATTTTTCAACAAATGGTAGCCAACTTCTCCATCTTTCTTTCTACTAACTGTATAGTTTAGTGACTGCTCCATATCATCCCGTTAGACTTTTGTCGTTCTCTATCACATCTACGTAGTGTTCTAGAGCCCATCATCACATACTAACTATAATTTATTTACCCTTTCTTCTAATGATGGACATTTAGTTTATTCCCAGTGACTGGCTATTTCAAGTTATGCTGCAATGGCTGTACTGTGCATTTGTGCATTCATGCAAGGAGATCTATATCATAAGTCTTAGAAGCATGATGTCTGGGTCCCAGTGTACAGGCACTTCACATTTTAGTAGAAATTCCCAAATTGCCCGCTGGAGAAATGTCCACAATTTACATTTGCACTAATAGAGTTTTTCTACACACCGCCATCAATACTGGAAGACGATCTCTACTAATTTGGACTTACAATGCTATCACATTGTTAGTTTAGGTTTGTATTGCTGTAATTTTGAGTGAGCTTGAACATCTATCTCTTCATATGCTTAAAAGCCATTTACCTGTGGACAGCTTGCTTATGCTCTTTTTCCATTTGAAAAAGTACATTTTAAGAGGGGCTGGCCCAGATTGGGTTGGCTCAGCAGGGTTACTTTCCCCAACACTTATCTGGGGCTCTCTTTCAGGACTCCCTCTGCCCTGCCCCTGGCCCGTCTCTCAGTTTTTGGTGTCTGGATGCAGCTCTGGCAGTCACAGAAGCCCTAGGCCATGTATCTGCACCAGCGCACCCATTCATTTGCCCTGATAAGTGAAAGCTGACTGCACAGTTCTGTATTTATTTATGGCTTTCCTTCTAGCTACAAGAAGTATTTTATTCCTCTTCGCCCAATCCCTGGGAGCTGGTGTGAAGCAAGTATCTTCTCAGTTTTATAGTACAGCAAATGGAGATGTGAAGACATATAATTGGCTATCTGAGCACTTAGTGAGACAACTGCCGTGTCTGTGAGTATAAGATGCTGGCTGTGTGAATGGGTGCAGCATTGTGCCAGGAGCTTGGAGATATGTGCGTTCTGCTTCCAGCTCCAGCATGGATTTGCTGAGAGAGACTGGGCAGGAGATGTTGCATCTCTTAGGGTCAATTTTGTCATCTGAAGGCCTTCAGGTCACAGTGAAGTTCTGAACCTGCAGAAGGAGAGGGGGAAGGAAAGAGGATTGGGTAGGAAGAGCCTTAGCTAGTAGAGTAGATCTGAGAAAGTTTCAGCTGTGCAGATGGAGAGCTCCAGAGTAGAGATTACCCATTAGAGTAGCATCTTGGACAGAGACTATTGGGCCCTATTAACCCTGTTGTATCCAGTCATTGGCTGGGACCTACCCAGGCAGACTTTGGCCTTGGGTTGAACAATGGGGTGCATCCGAAGGCTGTGCAGCTGGAGGCTTTCAGCTACCTGGACTCCT
The DNA here is from genome assembly GCF_005190385.1 of Monodon monoceros. Classification (NCBI taxonomy): domain Eukaryota; kingdom Metazoa; phylum Chordata; class Mammalia; order Artiodactyla; family Monodontidae; genus Monodon; species Monodon monoceros. The sequence continues at coordinate 6,267,095 of NW_021703766.1, read as the reverse complement.
CACGGCTGTCTATCCCTTGAAAGGAACTCTGGGTGGTGCACCTCCATGGCTACCACAGTCTGTTTGGATAGTTTTAGTCAGAATTCAGGGATTATTCTGGACCCCTCCAAAAGCTTTGTAAGTCTGGAGACATAATTACTCCAGGATGAAGCAATGTAATACTCCTCTGTTTCCAATATGTCTTCATTTATAAAATTATTAAAATTGTTTGCTGGAGGTAATCTGCTGTTCCTTATTGTGGCATACTTAAAAATATGTTTTTTTATTGTATGTATAATTTGTATGATTTGGTACTCATCTGGACACAAGAAAGCGGCCAAGTACCAAAACAATGAGAAAAGCTTATATTCCTAGGTGTTTATGGGAAGAGGGGCACAATAAGCCCAGATACCACAAGAGGAATTAGGCACATGTAATTTTCAGTGACAACCCTTCTTCTATGAGTTTTCCTAGGACCCCAAAGCTCCATGTAGCAGATACTTTTGGTGCCCTATATATTATGCCCACTTCTGATATCAGCCACAGCTGTACAGGACAGTTCTGTGGAAGCTCAGATTCACCTGGCAGTGTCTTACCTGAAGCACAGAGGTATAGAATTCCTTTCTGTGTTCTGCCCTCAGGACCTTTCTGGGCTGCCAGAGTCTGCTTGGCTCCTGCAAAGCCACCCTGGAAATGTCAAGGAGTTGATGTGCCTGAGGTCAATCTCAACCAACAGTGGATGGAAGCCTGTAGATGAATGCCCAGCCCCTTGTCCTTTAGGTGGGCAGTTCTGGGAGGCATCCTGCACTCATTTCTATTTAACCCTAAGTTCCTTGGGTTGGGAGATGTTTGGTAAATGTTTGCAGAGTAAATAGATGTTTTTCCCCATCTCCCTGCTCCCTGGCTGCATGGTATCTCCAGCTTGCAGTCTGATTCTCACCTTGCTGCAATACCTCTATCTGTCCTAAGTATCTGGTTAATGGACAAGTGCTTCTGGACTCAGTGTCTCTCACTGCCCTCTTCAACCAATTTCCAACTAAAGTCCTCACTCTGACCTGGAAATTCTGGCTTAGACTTGGGATTAGGCTCTCTTAGTGAATCATCCTCATCTCCTCTCAAGGAATAGGATTGCGGGGGGATTAAATGAGATGGTGTATATAAAGCATCTAGCAGAGGGCCTGGCTCATACAAGTGCACAGTGCATAGTAATTATTATGATTAAGCATAGTATTCTTTATTATATGCAATTATATATTGTATACATGTATATATGTATACATACATATAAAGATGGTTTTATATATATGTATAAAACAATGTTTTTACTCCTTATACTCTTTTTACTTCAAAAAATCATTTAAGGTATGTGACATTGAAAGTCATGTATATAAAAAGAATTATTGAAATAAAAACAAAATATCAAGAGTAACGTTTTGGAGACTAGGAGATTGTAATATCATAATTCTAGGTGAAGGATAGTTGCGGTACGTAAACATCAAATTTAGCTCTGAGCCAAAAAAAAGAAAGAAAAAAAAAGGAAGAAATACCTCCATTATGTCTTTCTCTCATATTTCAGGGAACAAAAGAAAAAAGAAAGCCACCTTGGTGTCCTGAGTAATGAGTCATAGTAGGGGACCTAATCACTTCTCTCAATATTTGCTGAAGAGAATGGAGTGAGAGCAAGGGAGAAAGGGATTGCAGAGGGAATGTTTGCTTCTCTGTTTTATACTTTTTGGAAAGGAGAAGTTAAGATGGAATAAGAGAGATAACCCCTTTTTGTGTTGGGTCAGAGTATAACTGTTCCCTTTACAGTGGTCAGAGCTCTTAGAAGGCCCAAGATAGTTGGGTCAGAGTATAACTGTTCCCTTTACAGTGGTCAGAGGGCTTAGAAGGCCCGAGGTACTTCCCTGGGCGATAGGGTTATGAGACTGATAAAAATGATGTATGCATGAGCAGATGGTGCCTTGTTGGGCAAGGCCTCAGAGCTAATGCAGGTTTCTGTGCCTAATTGGCTAAATTACTGTCCTTGGTCACTAATATCAATACTTAGTTCAGGCATCCATCTTCCCAGTGCGTTTTCCTATAAATTATTGCTTAGGTTTGAAGTTGTGTCTGGTACAATCAAATTGAGCAGTTTGTTTCACCGAGGATGTCAGAATATTTACATCTCCCCACCCAATAAATATCACTTAAAGCACTCCTTGGGGCCCTTTCTCACTGCTGTGGACTGACTTGTGTCCCTCCAAATTCATATGTTGAAGCCCTAACGCCCCCAATGTGACTATTTTTGGAGACAGGGCCAAAAGGAGGTAATTAACATTAAATGAGGTCATAAGGGTGAGTCCCTAATCTGATAGAATTAGTGTCCTTACAGAAACAGACACCAGAGTGTGTGTTCTCTCTCTCACATGCTCTCCCTTCCTCTGTCTCTGTCTTCCCACCATATGAGGACACAGTCAGAAGACGGCTGTCTGCAAGCCAGGAAGACAGCTCTCACCAGATCAGCTGGCACCTTGATCTTGGACTTCCCAGCTTCTAGGACCACGCGAAATAAATTTCTGTTGTTCGAGACATCCAGTTTGTGGTATTTTGTTAAGGTAGTCTGAGTAGACTAATACCCTCACCCACCCCAGGGACTGGGAGAATAACACCATCACTGCCACCAACTCTAGGATCACCTGTGAGATCTCAGGCTTACATGTTCTGCTTCTATGGTGATCATTTTGGCCAGCTTCGTCCATTTGGAGCCACAGCTCTTCTCTGTGATGTGAGGGCGTCTACTAGAAAAGGATCAGCTTATTGCCAGCACAAGGGAGTGAGTGGATGAAGTGAGGCCTGTGGAGGCAGGCCCCTCTCCTTCATGGGCATCATTAGGTCTGCTCAGAGGGGAGACGGCTGGGCCCTTGATGCTGCTCACACAGTCTCCTTCATGTATTGTGGCTTCTGGGATATCAGTTTAGAGTCTACTATTAGTTTCTCATAATTTTCTATAGAAGTTCCTAAATACAGAGAGCAGGAAAATTTTAATATACCATGTTCCCTCAACCAAGTGTGTGTGTGTGTGTATTTGTGTAGTGTAGGATTTACACTCATTAGATACCTTGGCATATCTCAAGACCCCCTTGGGGATATATGCCTCGGTTTGAGAAATATGGTTTTATGTGACTGTCGGAAAAGGGATTGCTTTCTTGTTGGCTTGGTGGAATAAGGTGACATTAACCTTATATGTATCGTAGTTGGCATAAACGCCTAAAGTGTACCAGGCATTATGCTATTTCATTAATATTGTGGCCACCTGTAGAGGTAGAATGAACTCTCACCCCAAATTTGGTTCAGATGTCAAGACTGATGATACCATACACACTGAGAGGGATGAAAAGGTTTAATAATGTAAGAAGAATTCTGGGGTAAGCAAAGGTAGGCATCCCAAGCTGATCTGAAAATGGCTTGATAAGTCAAGGAAAGGAGGCTGGTTTGAGGTTTTTATTGTGGTTGGGGGGGGTGGGGCCAGTGTGAGGGGTGACAAAGGAGGGAGCACGTGGGCTTTCTGTCAGCTTGCCCAGATGTGAAGCGGGAGGGGAAAAGGGAGGGGTGAGCTTAAAAGCTGTCAACAGTAAAACCTCAAAAAAACGGAGCCTGACTCTTTATTAGAGTTAGACCTCTGTTATCTCACTGAACTTCATCACAGCACTCTGAGGAGGGCTCCATGGTGATTTCCACTTTGCAGACGAGTAATCGAGGGTCAGAAGTGTTAAGTGATTTGGCTAAGATCACAAATCTGGTAGACAGTACCTGAATTCAAACCCAGTTCACTCAGATCTAGCTCTATACTCTTAGTACTACCTACCCATTCGTCACAGCTACTACATACCCATTCATCACAGCTCCAGACATAACTTGCTTCTCATTTCATGCTTTTTTGCATAAGTATGTGTGTGTGTTTTCCCCCATCCAACAGTGAGCTCCAAGAGGGCAGGGGCCATGTCTGTTCCATCTTTGCGACTCTCCCAGCCCCATTAGCAGTAGCTCAGTGGAATGTATTAATTGAGTTGAGTTCAAATTATGACATCAACCCTGAAGAAAAAGAGAAACATCCAACTAAAAGAAATCATCGTAGTATCAATGGACCACCTTTTAATGAGCACTAACCATGTGCCAGGCATGTACCAGGGGCTTCACACAGCACTTCTAACAGCCATGAAAAATTAGTGGATTGATGCTGACTTAGAGAATAAAGTTTAACAGGGATAAATGTAACAATTTGCATTTTGGTTTATACATCAGTTGCATAAGTAAAGCTTGGGATGGACAAGCTGAAGAGCAGTTTCTGTTAAAAAGAACTTTAAAACGTTATTGACTTAACTGCTCACTAAGTCAAACTAGCCATGCAATGTGGCTGGCTCTTTAAAAATAAATGTACTGTCAAGCTAAATTAACGGAAATTCAGTGTTTGCAGCAAGTGGTATAATAGTCCATTGAATTCTGTACTGGCTCTTTGGAATATTATATGCAGTTTGGGGCTCTGAGTTTTAAAAGGGATGTTGATAACCTGAACTGTTTTCAGAGAGGAACGCAGAGAGTGGAGGCCCAGGGATCCATGCGACCTGAGGGCTGGCTAAAGAAACTGGGACTGCATTTGGCCCAAACAAGACTAGATTCAGTGGGATGGGGGCATGACCTGCTTACATTTGGAAAGTTATAACTGAAGCTCCACCAGGGCTAGCCTTTATCCAGTTCACTAATATGTATCCCTAGCTCTCAAAAGATACCTTGAACATCAATATAAATTTGATGTTAAATGAGTGAAGGACTGAATCACCTAATGAGTATTCTGGCTGATTCCTTTGGTTACACGAAACAGAGGCTCTTGCATTGCATTTACATTGTTCAAGGTAAGTGGGCTTTACTGTAAAGATGCAGGACAGTACTCTCCAACAGAACTTCAGTTGATGATGGAAATGTCCTTCATCTGCACTTTGAATGTGGTAGCCGTTCAGCCACATATGACTCTTGAGCACTTGAACTGTGACTGGGGCAACTCTAAATTTTTACTTTTAATTAATTTGAATTTAAATCTAAATAGCTAATGGCTACTGTACGAACAGAGCAGATATAGGTTTCAAGGACAGGATCTGCAGGATTTTGGGTGTCTCTAAGTGATGGCTCCTCTAAGAGATGGCATTCTCTGCCTTGCCTCTCTTCATCTCTAGTTCTCTCTGTGCTCGTGTTCCATTCTCTTCTCTCAACTGAGAGTTTAGATTCCTCATAACTTGAGCTTGCCCTTGACAACCTTAAATGTTCCTCTTCACATCGTAAATGTTCTTTGTGCACTATCCACCACCGACTGGCATTGTCTTCTGTGTGTCTTATTTCCAATTCCTGAAACAAAGGGAAAGAATGTGACTGGTCCACCTCATCTTTATACAGCCTCTGGATTGGCTACCTTTGGGTCAGGTGTTGCAGCCTTGCTGAATCAGTCAGGATAGGAGCAGGGCCCTGTTGTATGAATATAGCCCCATAGGCAGTAGGACTGAGGGTGAGCAGATCCCCTTAGAAATGTGTTGGGGGGTGGTCTGTGGACAGAGCAAGCAGCAGCAGCATTGCTATTAGGGACAGAGCTTTTACAAGTCTTTAGAGGACAGTGGAGTTTACAAGCAAGTCGATTGTAACTCATTCATTCATTCATTTAACCACTATTTCATTAAACATCCACTATGGGCCAGGCTGAGTGTTAGACCCTGGAGATACCATGATAAGTGGGACAGATGTGACCCCTTTATTACTGTATTAGGATGCTCGGGGAAATAGAACCAATAGGATAGATAGATAGATAGATAAATAGATGAACAGAAGAGGAGACTTATTATAGGAATTGACTCTCATGGTTATAGAGGCTGAGAAGACCCACGATCTGCCCTCTGTAAAAGTGGATAACCAGGAAATCTGGTGGTGTAATTCGGTCTGAGTCTGAAGGCCTGAGAATTAGGAGCCTGACGGTGTAATTCACGGTGGGAATCCGAAAGCCAGCGAACCAGGAGCCAGATGTCACAGGGCAGGAGAAGATCCATGTCCTAGCTCAAGCAGAGTGAATTTGCCCTTCCTCTGCTTTTTTCTTCTATCGGGGCCCTCAATGGATTGGATTATGTCCACCCACATTGGGTAGGACTGTTTGCTTTACTCAGTTCACCAATTCAAATACTAATCTCTTTCCAGAAAACCCTCAGGGACACACCCAGAAATAATGTTGTACTAGCTATGTGGGCATCCCTCCCTCCCCCTCCTTCCTCCCTCCCTCCCTTCCCTCCCTCCCTCCCTCCCTCCCCCTTCCTTCCTTCCTTCCTTCTGCCCTCCCTCCCTCCCTCCCTCCCTTCCCTTCCTTCCTTCCATCCTCCCTCCCTCCCTCCCCCTTTCCTCCCTCCCTTCCTTCCTTCCTTCCTTCCTTCCTTCCTTCCTTCCTTCCTTCCT